>NC_048602.1:9843933-10169764 GCF_003668045.3 Cricetulus griseus | reverse complement strand
AGATCCACCTGCCTCTGCCTCCTGAGTTCTGGAATTAAAGGTGTGCGCCACCACCACCTGGCCCTTCTTTTTTTTTTTTTTTTTTTTTTGGTTTTTAGGTCTGGCCCTTTTTTTTTTTTTTTTTTTTTTTTTCTTTCTTTTTCTTTCTTTTTTTAGTAGGTTCTGTCATCAAACTCAAAGTCCTCCTCCCTCTCCCCAGTGCTGGAACTGCAGACACACACCACCACAACCATCTTGAACTGCCTCCTCTTAATCCAGCTCTGCTTTCCCTTTATGTGGTTAGGGACCTGGAGGGAACCGTCAACAGTGTGAGGACAGGGCAGGTGCCCAGACAGTAGGACTGGTATTTGCGAGTGGATGGACAAAGGAGACACGCCAGCCAGCTTCTCTTCTGCCAGGCTGCAGTGCCCCATTGCTTGCTATAAACAGCCAAAGAGGTACAAGGAAATTCAAGTGGGAAAAAAGCTAAGGGAACGAAATCATAACACAGCAGGGGGTGAGGAGTCAGGGACCATTGCCAAGCTGTCAATCTCATTCTCGGAGTACTGCGTTTCTTTTGTTTGACGGGTTTTACCGCCCACATTCCTGTAAAGTACCTAGTCCAGTCTGTTACCGACACACCAGCACCGCCTTCTCCTTCTTGCCTTCTAATGGTTTGCTCTGCTGGGGGATTAAATTGTAGACGCCACCCCATCCATGCCGTTCCGAGAGATCAGAAGCCTCTAACTGGTGACAAGCCACACTGTCTTTAAGCAACAACAGACAGCCACAATGAAGCTTCTGGTCTCTTGCTTCCTTCTGTTGCTGCCAGTGACCCTCGTGTACACGGTCTCCAGAAGCCCAAATCCACGTAAGTGAGATGAAATCATACTCTCTCTTTTCTTTCTCTCCCTCCCTTCCTCTTCTAATTTTCTTCCCTCTTGAGACAGGGTCTTGATATGTAGCCCAGGCTGACTTGAAACTTACACTCTTCCTACCCCAGCATCCTGAGTACCAGCATTACAGGCATGGCCTTGCTCAAGATTAGTTCACTCCTCACCTGCAGCGTGCACACACAAAGATTAATTTGATGATAATGGGGAAAATGGAGTAGAAAATGTGGCAAGCCCAACAACATACCCATTAAAATGAGTTGGGGCAATTCAGTTAGTCTTTCTCAATGCCAGTATCCTCGTTAACAAAAAGGAAGGAAGGAAGTAAAGAAATTAAGAGCCCCATATTTTTTTTAAAGTGTGCCAGTTAAGCCACCAACCATACAAAGTAGGACAGTCCTATCACCAGGTAGTGGTGGTCATACAGGACAGTCCTATCACCAGGTAGTGGCCACGCACTCTGTTAAAATGGCTTGCCTTTGGGGAAGCAAACCTGAGTAGTGGTTCTGAATCTGTTCCAGTTTTCACCAGAGCCAGTGTGGCCCAGCCCTTCACAGAACAACCACACAGAAGCTAGATCATCTCCATCCATGTGCCTTCCTTCCTACTTGAGAACACCATCCCCCTCAGCCCCTCGGCTCTTCGGGAGTGAAATAACTTGTGGCACACTCAGCATCAATCCTGAATTTAGAATCACCTGCCTTCTGCAATGTTCACTTCTCTCCTTCCTAGAGAAAGCTCTTTGGAAATTTCTGGGCTCTGCAATCCTGGGCCCCAAAGCGTCACCCTGGGAGAGAAGGCACCTCTATCATTATGATGAACTCGGGGCTAGAGTCCTCCCCACGGATTTAAAGCTCCAGTCCCAACCCACCTTTGCAGTCCACTCTCTCCCACTCACAAAGACACACTCTATGCCCCACTGAGGCTAGACTGCAGAGCCCCAACAGGCCCTGTGTTTTCAAACCAGCTCAACTTCATTCACACAGACAGCTCAAAAGCTGACACCTTCCGACTCCTCCCACAACCCCACACAGCTCTCCCGATGCTGACGATGCTCAGTTCAAACAAGACTCTTTTGGCAAGTATCATAGTCTGCCTCACACCGTAAGGGTACGCCTCTTCTACTTGTCCTCCTGCCCTGCAAACTGTGACCATAACCACCTTGGTGGCACAAACTGATGCATTGTTTCCATGCCCTCACACTATCCAGCATCGCACTTAGCAAATAGTAGCTAAGTGCTCAGGTTTCTATGTTCAGAATGATTCGCTTCTGCAACTCTATGCCAGGGTGTCATAGTGATGTTTTTCTTGTTGCTGCGAGTGTGAGTGTGTGTGTGTGTGTGTGTGTGTGTGTGTGTGTGTGTGTGTGTGTGTATCCGTGGGACTAAACATAGAACCCCATGTCTCCTGGATGTGTGAGAGAAGCTGAGCTAGTTTGGAAGGGGAGAAGGGAAATGCAATATAGAAGAATGTGTGATCATATCACACAGATTACTTGTAACAGATTACTCCCTATTTGTAATATTACCTAATCACATTACTTAGGATAATAGCTGACATGTTAGGAAATTCTGTGCTGCAGGCACTGTTTTAAGTGTTAGAATGAAAACACTGTGATCTCATTTTGTACTTACAAAATGTTAATGGGGGCTGGAGAGATGACTCAGGAGTTAAGAGCAGTGGCTGTTCTTCCAGAGAGCCCAGGGTTCAATTCCCTGCACCCACATGGCTGCTCACAACCCTATGTAATTCCAGTCCCCCGGAGATCTGACGCCCTCCTCCAGCCTCTGTGGACATTACGTGCATACAGTGCATGGAATTACATGAAATACTCATACACATAAAATAAAAATTAATCTTTAAAAGCAGGAGGGGCTGAAGTGATGGCCTGGTGGTTAAAATCATTCTGCTCTTTCAGAGAACCTAGGTCCAGATCCTAGCATCCCAATGGTGGTTTACAAATGTCTGTAACTCCAGTTCCAGGGGATCTGATACCCTCTTCTGGCTTCTGCAGTCACCAGACACACCATGCACAGGTATACATGCAGGCAAAACACCCATATGTTTTGGAATAATCTTTTTGTACACTGTGAAGATGTGTCACTCTGATTGGTTTAATAAAAAGTTGAATGGCCAATAGCTTTGGATGTCCAGGCACAGAGGATGCTGGGAAGAAGGGCAGAGTGAGGAGGAGCTGTCAGGGATGCAGAGCAAGCAGCATGGGCATTATCAAGTAAAGGTAACTGAGCCACATAAAAGAATGTAGATTAAAAGATATGGGTTAATTTAAGTTATAAGATCAAGTTAGAAACAAGCGTAAGAGCTGAGCGTTAGTGGCACAGGCCTTTAATCCCAGCACTTGGGAGGCAGAGTCAGGAGGATCTCTGTGAGTTCGAGGCCAGCCTGGTCTACAACGCAAGTTCTGGGACAGGCTCCAAAGGAATACAGAGAAACCCTGACTCAAAAAAACAAGAAAGAAAGAAAGAAAGAAAGAAAGAAAGAAAGAAAGAAAGAAAGGAAGGAAGGAAGGAAGGAAGACAAAGGGAGGGAGGGAGGGAAGGAGGGAAGAAGGCGAAAAAAGAAACAAGCCTAAGCTATAGGCCAAGCTTTTGTAATTAATAAGAAGTTTCCATGTGTTTATTTGGGAGCTAGCAGGCAGGACAGAGAAAGAAAGACTCTCTATACCCATACATATGAAATTAAAATTTAAAACCAGGAAACTGACATTAACACATTAGTAACATTAGCTAATTCCTCAAATATTCAAAGTGTCCTAATTCCTCCACTAACACTCTTTCCCTAGTCCAGAGACCAGAGCAGAACTCACAGTGAATAAAACTATCACGTCACCTCCATGTCCTCTAAGCTAGGGTGGCTTCCAAGTCTTTCCTCCTCTTTCCAAGGAGTCCCAGATGTAATTTTGAAAAGTACTGGAAAGTAGAATGTTCTCAGTATGGGTTTTTCCAGTGTTTCCTCGTGACTAAGTTCTGCTTATTCACTTTGTACAAGAATATCACAGAAGAGCTGGCAAGAATCCTTGGTGGGGAAATGGACTTGCAATGAAAGTCTGGTGGGCTGAGTTTGATACCCAGAAGCTACATAAAAGTGGAAGGGGAGAGCAGACTCCACAGAGTTGTCCTCTAAGCTCCACACATGAGCTATGTCACACTCCCCCCCCACCCACACCATGTACACAAACAATCATTAATTTAAAATGTAAAATATCACACAAGTGATGTGTGCTTTCCAGCACAGCACACCAAAAAGTCCAAAGTGCCTCTCCTGCTCCTTACCAGCGATCACACTGGTAGCCGGCATCTGCAGATTTGGCTGTTGTAAAGTCCTGTCTCCTTCTTGTAATTAGTAACCATCTTGTGAGCAGATGCTTTGAGGCTATGCCAATATACTCATTCTTTTTTAAAATAATTTATTTTTATTTTCTGTGCATTGGTTTTTTGATTGCATGTATGTCTGTGTTGGATCCTGGAGTTATAGACAGTTGTGGTTGCTGGGAATTGAACCCAGGTCCTCTAGAAGAACAGTTAGTGCTCTTAACCACTGAGCCATCTCTCCAGCCCCAATATCCCACTTCTTGTCAGTCCACTTTTGTGCTACTAATTTTCAGAAGCCATTTATTCTTGCCTGCATAAAAAATCCTGACTATGGTCTTAATCAAATAGTGATTATTTGTTACTATAAGACAAAGCTCCTGTAGCTGGAGAGATAGCTTAGCCATTAAGATAACTTGTTCTTACAGAGGACCTAAGTTCAGTTCCCAGTGTCTACACCACCATCAACCCCAGTTCCAAGGACTCCTAGGTCCTCTTTCTGGCCTACAGCTATATTCACATATGTGTGGGCACGCAGGCACGCGGGCGCGCGCGCGAGCACACACACACACACAGACACACACACACACACACTAAGACACACACACGCATAAATAATAAAGTAAATCTTAGAAAAAAGAAAAGGCACTTCCCTTTAATTTTGAAGGTGTATTTTTTCTTTTCATTTATGTGTGCCTGTGTCTTTTGAGTGTCTGTGGAAGCCAGAGAAGGTGTCAGGTCTCCAGAAGTAAAATTAAAGGCAGTTATGAGCCACGTGATTTGTCTTCATCATTTTTTGGCAGTTCCTTACTTTCTGACATGAGAGGTTTCAAGCTTATCTTATACTTTCCTGCTCCCTGGAATAAGCTATTTCCAGGGATCCCTGGTTCTTCTCATGGATGTTGAAGCATACCCTTTGCTAGGATGAGCCATTGCTTCTATCTAGCCCTTCTGGTAGAGGACAGAGATGAGAAACAACACACAGAGACCTATTGGTCACTGTTAGCCACATTTTACAAATGACAGCAAGTTTAGCAATCTATCTTTAAAAAAAATCACAAAGTAAATATGTGGTAGAACTGACAAATCAAAGCAATGGCATATCAGCTTGGCATGGTGGTGCATATCTGTAATCCTAGCATGTGGGAGACAGAGGCAAGAAGATCTCTGTGAGTTCAAGACCAGCCTGGTCTACACAGAGTTTTGCAGGCAAGGAGGGCTGCATAGTGAGGCCCTGACTGGAGGAGAGAGAGAGGAGGAGGACAGATCTGCCAGGGTCTGAACAAGTGGAACTAATTTTTCTCCAATCTGCCAGGACAAAGCCAGAAGCTAATGATAGATGCTCTGTCTTCAGAAAAGCCAGGTGTGCTGGCACATGCCTGAAATCCCAGCACCCAGAGGCTAAGATAGAAGGGTTCAAGGATATCCTCAGCTATTTATCAAGTTTGAGGCCAACCTGAACTACATGGGGCAAAGGGGTAGGGAGATGTGGGAGAGAAGGAAGGGAAGGAAGGAAGAAGGAAGACAGGGAGGAAGGAAGGGAGAGAGGGAGGGAGAGAGGGAGAGAGGGAGGGAGGGAGGAAGAGAGGGAGGGAGGAAGAGAGGGAGGGAGGGAGGAGAGAGGGAGGGAGGGAGGAGGAAGAGGAGGGAGGGAGGAGGAGGGAGGGAGGGAGGAGGGAGGGAGGAAGAGAGGGAGGGAGGGAGGGAGGGAAGAGGAGGGAGGGAGGGAGGGAGGAAGGGAGAGAGGGAGAGAGGGAGGAGGGAGGGGAGAGAGAGGGAGGAGGAGGAGGAGAGGGAGGGAGGGAGGAAGGAGAGGGAGGGAGGGAGGGAGGGAGGGAGGAAGGAAGGAAGAGAGGAAGTCCTCAGTAACAAGGACAATAACACTCATGTCCTGAACCTATGTCTGGACACACAGGACATTCACAGTAGTTCATTTATTCCTCAGCAAGGTGGGCATTACTTGTCCTTGTTTTGCAAGTCAGACACTCACAGATCCACGAAGTATATGTCATACAGTTAAGTGACAAACCCAAGTCTATCTGGCTAGAAAGTCCACTGGGCAAGTGATTACCAAGACTAATTTTTGATGAAACATAAATTTTCTTTTGACATATTTTTTTAACCCATTAGAAAAAAAAAGTATCCCAGTATGACCTGCTGGGCTAATCTGGGCTACTCAACAAGACAGAAACAAAAATAAGAGAGAGGAAGAGAGGGAGTTTACATAATACTAATAATACATTAAATTTATAATTTCACACAGGGTGAGGCTACTTCATAAAATAATTTTAGAAGAAAAGCAAGAGGTAAATAAACATAAAGATTGGTACAAGTTGGGGCTGAAGGGGTGGCTCATGGGTTAAGATCATTGCTGCTCTTGCAGAGGACCCAGAACTGATTCCCAGCACCCATATGGTAGTTCACAACCATCCATAACTATAGTTCCCGATGATGAGCCAACGCCTTCTTCTAGGCGCCAGGGCACCAGGCATACATGTGGTGCGCATACATCCATGCAGGCAAAACGCTCATACACAAAAAATAAAATAAATCTGTGAAAAATTAAATAAAAAATAATGTGTTCTTGATCAGGGCATCACATCGCTCGCCTGCAATTCTAGCAGTTGGGAGACAGAAACAGAGGATCTGGAGTTCAAAGTCATCCTCACTTCTGTAGTGAGTTCAAGACTATCCTGACCTGTAAGAGACCTTGTCTCAAAATAAAATAATGGTGGTGGTGATAATGATGGAGTTTGTTGTACTTTCAAGTTTTTCTCCAGTAGTTAGCATTTCTACATATCTAAATGCAATCACCTGGAATTTAAAACCTTCTATATTTAGGGACTCAACTAACTCATCTATGAGATTTCTTCTGGCTTTAATATTTTATGGTTTCTTGCTGAAATCGGGAATAGAGGCCACACAAGGAGAAAATGCTAGAAAAAATTAGAGGGCAAGGGCTGTGCCCATCTAAATTATTTTAATAGTGCTCAAAAGAGCCAATGAGAACACTTGAAAACAGCTCTAGGAAATGATGCAACACCACCCTCTGTGTGGCAAAAGGGCACAAGTCTGGGAGCAAGAGGCCTGCACTGAACCACACGACCTCTAAGGGAGCCCTCTCCAAATGCTTGTTCACGCACCTACTGAACAAACACTAAGTGCCCACCACGTGCCAGGAACAACGAGCTCTGGCGGTGCTGAGCCACTGGTTCTGAGGCTAGTGCAGGAGAAAGGTTTTGTTTGCGTTTCTCAGGAGTGTCGTAACAAGATACCACAATCGGGGAGGCTTTAAGGACAAATCAGATTTTTCTCACATTTCTGCAGACTGAAAATCCAAGGCAGAGGTCCCAGAAGGTCCGAATCTCTTCTAAGGCCTCCGTCTCTGGCTGACAAATGGCTGCCGTCTTAGTTGAGATTTCAATAGTGCCACACTGTTGACTGCATGGCTCAGAAACAGCAGAAACTTACTCCTCATAGTTCTGAGATCAGGGTTTTGGCACGATTGAATTCAGGTGAGAGTCATCTCCCAGTGTGCAGACAATCAATTCTCACACAGTGGAAATTACGATTCCCCAGGGGTCCCTTTCCACAGGGACACTAACCCCACCCCTGGGAGCTCTACCTTCCATCTAATTAACCTTCGATCTAAAGGCCCCCACTGCCTAATACAATCACATAGGGACTAGAATTCCAACACAGACGCTCTTTCTAAAATTCATTTGTTGTATTTTATCTATATAAATGCTTTGCCCAAGTATATGTAATGTGCACCACATGCCTGCAATGCCCCAGAGGCCAGAAGAGGAAGTGAGGTCCCCTGGAGCCGGAGTTACAATAGGTTATGAACTGCCCTGAACCCAGTTCCTCTGCAACAGCAGTAAGTGCTCTTACCCTGTCTCCTCAGCCCCAACACAGAGGTTTTAAGGGGACATATTCTACTAGTGTCTTTCTGTATCATCAGTCACGTGGTTTTTCCTCCGTGTGTACACGGTCTTTGAGTGGGGAGGGTTGAGACAGGGACAGGGTTTCTCTGTGTAGCCCTGGCTGTCCTGGAGCTCCCCTCTGGAGACCAGGGCCTTGAACTACAGAGATTCTCCTGCCTCTGCCTCTGTAGTGCTGGGATTAAAGGCGTGTGCCACCACACCAGGCTCATTTTCTTATAAAACTGGATTAAAGAACACCACAAAAACCTCATTTTATCTTAATTGCCATTTTCAAAGCCCTATCTCCAAAATGGACTCATTCTGAATAAATAGAGGTTAGGTCTTCAATATGTGAGTTTGGGAGGATAGCCTTAGTCCATAACAGACTTCAAATCACAAACTACACAAGAGTAATTCAAGCATAGTACTCATCTGCAATCCCAGCAATTGGAATCAAGGTTAGAGAGATTGCTGAAAGCTCAAGGACAGCTTGGACTACATAGCAAGACACTTGCCCAACCAAAAACAACAACAAAAATGAGCTGGTCATTGGCAGAGGTGGAAGCTGTGGGATCGGGAGTCCAGGTCCAACCCCAGCTATAAGATGGAGACCCTGTCTCAAAGAAAGAATAGCTTAAATACAATAAGAAACATATGAAAGCATATTTGATTGTGTTCATGGTGCTATGGACCAAATCCAGGGTATCACACGTTCCAGATAAGCACATAAATTCCCAATCTGTCATTATATTACCAACTAAAATTATAGGAGGTGCCATGCGGGCCCAGTTCTAGCTTGAGATTCTCAAACTTATAAGCCTTTTTCTTTTTATAATTTTTGTCCTGGTTGTTTGTTTGTCATCAATTTGGCACAAACCAGGGTCACCTGAAAAGAGGGAGCCTCGATTGAGAAACTACCTCCTTCTAAGACAGGCCTGTAGGAAAGATGCAGGGCATTTTCTTGATTAATGATTGATGTGAGAAGGCCCAGCTCACTGTACATGGTGAGACCCCTAGGCAGGTAGTCTCCGATGTATAAGAAAGCAAACTGAATAAGCCAGGAGGAATGAGGCAGGAAGCAGCCTTCCTCCATGACCTCCACATGAGACCCTGCATCCATGTGGCAACCTTGAGCTCCTACCTTGCCTTCCCTCAAGAAGTGATGGAGTGTGGCCTGAGTGTTGCAAGGTAAAACAACCCTTTCTTCCCAAAGTTGCTTTTGGTCATGGAGTTTTATCACAGTGATAGAGACCCAAGACAGCCGGGCATTGGTGGCGCACGCCTTTAATCCCAGCACTCGGGAGGCAGAGGCAGGTGGATCTCTGTGAGTTCGAGACCAGCCTGGTCTACAAGAGTGAGTTCCAGGACAGCTTCCAAAGCTACACAGAGAAACCCTGACTCAAAAAAACCAAAAAAAGAAAAAAAAAGAAAAAAACAAGGATACCCAAGACAAATTTTGTATTATAGGTAATTAATTATTTTTCTGTGGGTGAGGATACATGCCACACAGAGGGAATGCAGGAAAGTCAGAGGACAGCCCACAGGTGTCAACATTCCGCTTCTACCATCTGAGTCCTAAAGATGGAACTCAGGTTGTCAAGACTGGCATCAGGTGCCTTTCCCCGCTAAGCCATATCACCTGCCCTTAAATCTTCATCTTCTGTTGTCATAGAAATATTTTAGGGGTGGGCTTAGTGGCAAGCACCAACAATCCCAGCTACCAGGAAGATTCAGATGGATCACTTAAGGCCAGGAGTTAGATATACATTGAGCCACATAGCAAGAATCAGTTAACAATATATAGGCTTGGATGCAATGTGTCTGTCCAGAACAAACACAAATATCACCCTCTGAACTGTCGATTGGAATTGTGGATTCAAACACAGCAACTTGGAAGTCAGGTGGAAATTTGGGTTTACAGGTATCTGCTCCTTGCTCTCACCTGAGTTATCAGTATTTCAATGAGGAATGTGGGGGTTGTGGTCTTAACAACCCTAGTATGTCTTCTCTTAGATTCAGAAGCCATTTTCTTCACTTTCTCAGCTAAGGTTTTCAGTAGGCCTGAGTTTTGCTTTTAAGATTTATTTATTTTTGCCTTATACATAAGTGCCTGTGGAGGTCAAAGAGAGCATTGGATCCCCTGGAACTAGAATTACAGACGATTGCAAGCCTCCATGTAGGTGCTGGGAATCAAACCTGGGTTCTCCCTGCAACAGCAGCAAGTGCTTTAAACCCTTAGGCCATCTCCCCAGCCCTTAGGCTAGATTTTAAGTCTCAGTTCTTTATCCACTTATAACATCCTCTTTTGGAGTGCCCTAGAGCCCAGCAGTGAAGGTGGGACAAACAGACAGAGACACATAGACACCGAGGTTGAACTGACCTAGGTACCCAGGTAGAACAACACTGGATGATAAGAGCACAGAGAGCTGTCTCCTTCCAGTATCTGGAAGTAACCACGGATGTGTTTGTCTCCAACAGGGGTCGCCAGAATCCATGGGGAACAACGCCAGGCTTCTGGGCGGTGGCTCCGGGAAGGTGGCCAAGAATGTGAATGCAGAGGTCAGTAATTCAGCCTTGACCACTGAGTTTACACCATCATGACCCTAAACCTTCATCTCCCTTGAGCCCCTCTGAAACCAGGACAGATGTTGTCTGAGCTAACCTCAGCATCCCACCAGATGGCACCAATGCCTGCTTTCTCTGTAGGTCAGACAGGAGAGAGATGCCTACCAGGATCTTTGCCCCCCACCCCAGCCCAGCCCCGCACCAACACTTTCCCCAAAATTCCCTGTACCTTCCCAAAAGGCTTTTCCCGGCTCCCCAAAAGCATCTTGGATCCCAGTCTTAGCCTGATGTTCCTTAGAGAAAAAATTGAAAGCAGAAGAAATCTTGCCCTGAAAAGACACCCGGGCCCCGTTTTTTCATTCTTTAGTCCCACAAGGGTATCTCAATGCCTCCTCTAAACGTGTCAGCAAATTCCTGCCCACAGTGGTCACAAAAAACAAAAACAAAAAACAAAAAGAAAAAAATAACAATTTAGAAATCCTGGGGTTCACACAGCTTGGGGTCTCTCTCCGTTGTTCTCTGTTGCCCCTTTTCCCCAGTGTGTGTGAAAGAGGAGCCAGAAGGCTCAGAAGCCCTACCAAGTCCCTACTACTTTCAAATATACCAGTCTTCCCCGTCTAAGCAGATTGGTTCCTGAGAGCCTCGAAGAGAAAATCCACACCAGTGCTGGAGCCTCCAAGGAAGCAGTGTCCCTGTGATCATGTCAAGGGCAGTGAGAAAAAAAACAGTAAGTTTCTCAAGGATGGCCTTGCTTAAACCACACTCAGTCCACTAGAGATGGAGGCAAGGCCGAGAAGACCAAAATAAACAGTGCATCAACCAGCTCCTTTCAGCTATCAACTTGTAGGAAAACAGAAAGCAAAACCATTAGGATAGACTTATTCTGAAACTAAATAGCCTTCACCAAATTTCCTAGATTCTAGAACGGCAGTATTTATCAAGGTAAAAGGAGATAGGGAGGCTGTGACCTGTCCACTGATTTCTGAAGACACCAGTGTCAATTCGGAACAGGATTTGGCTTCTCTTTAATCTTAGCAGTTCGTTTTTGTCTGTTTGTTTGTTTTCATTTTATGCATGTGAGTACCTTGCCTGCATGTATTTAAGCTCACTACAGGCATGCAGAGCCCCTGAAGGCCAAAAGAGGAAATCAGATCTCCTGGGACAGGAGTTAACAGAGGGTTTTGAGCCACCATGTAGATGCTGGAGCCTCTAAGAGGGAAACTCACGCTCTTGATCGCTGAGCCATCTCTCCAGCCCCACACTCTGTTTCAAGATGTTATTATACCAAAAAAAAAAAAAAAAAGTAAATCAAGGGCCAGAAAGATGGCTCAGAAGGTAAAGGCGCTTGCAGCCAAATCTGACAACCTGAGTTCAATCCCTTGGACCCACATGGTAAAAGGAGAGAACAGAGTCCTGCAATCTGCTCTCTGACTTCTTTTTTATTTATTTATTTATTTATTATGTATACAGTGTTCTGCCTGCATGTAGGCCAGAACAGGGCACCAGATCTCATAACGGATGGTTGTGAGCCACCATGTGGTTTCTGGGAATTGAACCCAGGTCCTCTGGAAGAGCAGTCAGTGCTCTTAACCTCTGAGCCATCTCTCCAGCCCCTCTGCTCTCTGACTTCTAATTTCTACTGTGGCATGAGTGCAACCCTACATATATGCACACACCACACACACATACACACACACACACACACACACACACACACACACACACACACACACAAAGTATTTTAAAGTTTTTGATGATGGCATCCCCTTTTATTTGTGCCCTAGGACACCAAAAGCACCACAGAAAGTCAAACAGGCCATCCAGAACTTGCCAGCAATTTCTCAAACGATGTCAACTAGCAAGTTTTGCTCTGCCCTTATAGTTCTGAGACTCTCTCGGGTCAATGCTCTCAGTGGAAAAGAGGTGATCAACCCTAAGGCGTGTTCCTGTTCTGCCCATCCCGATCCTCACCAAAAGCAGCCCAGTGCTCTCAGAAGGCACTGCCCAGCATATTGGTTACCGTGCCCCAACTCTACTGCCTTCTTCCCTCGTCACTTTGGATTTCAACATGGCTTAAATAATTTAAAATGACAGCGCTGCCATTCCACTTTTTTTGTTTGTTTGTTTGTTTGGTTGGTTGGTTGGTTGGTTGGTTGGTTGGTTTGGTTTGGTTTTTCAAGACGGGGTTTCTCTCTGTAGCTTTGGAGCCTATCCTGGCACTCACTCTGTAGACCAGGCTGGCCTCGAACTCACAGAGATCCGCCTGCCTCTGCCTCTGCCTCCTGGGTGCTGGGATTAAAGGCCTGCGCCACCAACACCCCGCTTTCCATTCCTCTTTTTATTCAGCTCCCAGACCTGTTCCCAGAATCTTGATGTTGGTACTTGTGAAATAAGATTCATGTTCCTATTATGTAGACTGTTTTTTCAAACCAACAGATCACAAAGACCTGAGAAACCAGATCGATTTGACAGGCTTTCTGAAACTGGCCAAGCAAAATGATGTCAAAATCTTTGACAATGTAAATGCTAACAACAAAAGTTCTGCATTTGTTGACACTTGGCTTGCTTGCAGAAAAGGATCTCCATGAGATTCTCTGTGTTGCAGCTGAGGGCCACTTACATTCTCCTATTCCTAAGGAAGGGACTGTAAGTCAGGCCCAGTCATGAATAAATCTTACCCTACAATATCTTGGTGTTTAGCTCCTGGTTTTCGACACCATAACTCCTATGCCTTCTATTTGCCCTAAAAGAATCAAGGAAACCTCAGCCTCCTATTGGTCTCACTTGACTATAAGGAAATCAGCAAAGAAAATAATTAAATACATACATACATGATGCATATATAGAGGATGTGGTATATGAATATCAGTTATTTCAGTCAAATGGTGTCTGGCCACTCACATTCAATCCACATGTCACCCTTTGCCCAGATTCTACACACTCTGCTCCCTTCTTGACCCTCTTCCCCTCTCCATTGTCTGATTGCTCTGTCACTCATTCTAAGGTGTAACATCTGGATAGGACGTGGAAGGCAGGCAAAGCACTTCATCAGATACTAGCTGACTAGAATAATAGAGGGTTAGGAATTGCTTTTCTTAGCATCTAGACAGCCTTTGGTGTTTACGATCCCTGTCATCATCACCCCCGTTGTCATCACTGCATCCCGTGGGTTTCTAATGCAATACAAGAGACATAAATGTAGAGACACGGTTCGAGGCTATAGCGATGGTATGAAGGGTCTCAGCCTAAATTCAAAAGGGCTTTGACCTATGCAAATGAACTTGTCAGCATGGGTATGAGATGAGCAACTGGAAACTAGCTGTAAGAATTAATGAAGAGGAAAGCATTCCTTAAGTAAAGAGACTCCTCGGGTATTCTTCTTGTGTCAGGAGCAGGGGGAGACGGAAGTAGGGGACACCCACCTGTGCTCACGGAACTTGGGAAACGGAGACAAGAGGATCAGGAGTTTGAGGCCAGCCTGGGCTACATGAGTCCCCATCTCTGTGGGCAGAGAACACTCACTGGTGCAGCTCATCTGGAATCCTCCCAGGTGAAATAAAAGACTAGATTAAGACGTCTCCTGAGAAGGGCTCTTGGCCATTTTGACTGAGTGGTGAATGGGGTGGGGCACTATTTATGACTCAAGAGGGCAAGCCCCTCCCTTCTTGTCAGACAGCACTGGGCACACAAGCCTCCTCCTTAGTCCTAATCCCTCTCCCAAAGTAAGAGGCACCAAGTGGTCACTTGGCCGGAGTTGGGCAGGGTGGGAGTGGCAGTGATAAACGCACGGGCCAGCCGTAAGGAAGACCAGGAATGCCAGGACGAAGGATCAGAGCCCAAAGGGAGGTGCCATCATGAAAGATCTGTGAGGAGGGAAGCCTGAGGGGTAGAGGCACAAGGATGAAGCCCCGGAGACCAACTTCTTTCACGAGGGAAATACCAACTGCGGAGCCAGATTCTGCCTTAGCATCTAGGCCAGAATGGAAACCTGAGACACAGCAGAGACCCATCATCCAGCCAGACCGTGGGCCAGAAACAACCCCCACAGAGCACCCTGGACCAAAGATGCTGCCGGAATTTGATACCCCACAGAAACAAAGTCTCCCACAAGAACCCGCTGCCCAACATGGAGCTGGATTCCAGCAGGAACCAAGGGTGCCACAAAAATCTCCTGTGCTCCAAAAAATCCTTGCCCCGTTTGCCTCCCCTGCACCCCAGCAATCAGCTGCCAGCCAGAAACCGCCCTTGGATCAACAGGGAGCTGCCTCCCTCGGGGGACCAGAGGCAGAAAAGGTGTCCACAGCTCAACAGGAACCACAACTCAGAGAAGAACATGTGTGGATGAGAGGACCTGGGCCTGCAAAGCCACCTGAAGAGCCACACGAAGCGGAGGCTGCCTCTGCAGCCCAGGCTGGACCTGGACCCCAACAGAACCCCCCTGCCCAGATTTACTCTGCATCCCAAGAGACACTGGAACACACAGACCCCACAGCCCCGCAGACTCCTCTCGTCCCAGAGGCCAAACCCAAGCAGGGGTCCCTGATGGAATCCGGGTTTTTAACGAGACTGCATGAGCTGTCCATACAGCGGACGACCCAGGAGTGGAAGACATTTTTTGACTGGATTACAGAGTCTGACACAGAGGAACATGTGAGTTCATCTTCAAAGGCAAATCTTCCAGAGCCAAAGGCTGGAATGGTGATTCTGGGAATGCCACTACCCTTCAAAAAGAAAGCCGATTGTGAAAAGGTGCCCGGATATGGCGGGAAATCACCACAGGGCAAGAAAGGCAGCCTCCAGAACCACAAACAGTACTGGGACACAGGTGAGTGTGAACCTGGAAGACTGCGGCCTTCCAGGACCTGTCAGTTACCAGTGCCAAGAATTATTTTGTATGTGGGGTTATAAAGCTCAGGTCATCTCTCCACGATCCTGTGGAACGAAGAGAGCAACAACCCCTCAGCCCCCCAACCCCCAGTCTGTAGAGAGGGGTACCGAGGCATAAGAATGAAGGGCTTTGCACCAGGGCCCTGCAGTTTGGAAACAGCAAACTCAGGACTGAAAATAAGGGTTTTTTCCCCTTTACACCCCACCCCACCCCTCAGGCTGCCCCCACCCCACCCCACCCCTCAGGCCGCCCCCCACCCCCAAAAAAACCCGGATTTGTAGAGAATCAGATTGAAGTAGGAGAGAGCCCTAACTCAAGAGTCGGGTAAACGAAACCACCCTCCTACTATTCATTCATAGTGGGAAGAAAAAAAACAAACGGCAGAGTCCTAGCTGTGGGCAGACATGCAGCTCAGCCGCAGCCCCAGCGTGCTGGGGTGGAGGGAGATTACCTTTGGAGTGGTGTAGACCAGCTCAACATCCGGCTGGGCATTCACAGCCCCGGCCCGTGCCACCTCGGTGCGGTGGGATGACTGCCTGACTGCCTGCCTGCCTGACTGCCTGTCTGCCTGCCTGCCTGCCTGCCTGCCTGACTGACTGACTGACTGACTGACTGTCTGCCTGCCTGCCTGACTGACTGACTGACTGCCTGCCTGACTGACTGACTGACTGACTGACTGACTACCTGACTGACTGACTGACTGCCTGCCTGACTGACTGAGTGACTGACTGACTGACTCCCTGACTGACTGACTGACTGACTGACTGACTGACTGACTGACTGTCTGACTACCTGAGTGACTGACTGACTGACTGACTGCCTGTCTGCCTGACTGACTGCCTGAGTGACTGACTGACTGACTGACTGACTGCCTGAGTGACTGACTGACTGCCTGACTGACTGCCTGCCTGCCTGACTGACTGCCTGACTGACTGACTGACTGACTGACTGACTGCCTGCCTGCCTGCCTGACTGACTGACTGACTGCCTGCCTGAGTGACTGACTGACTGCCTGCCTGACTGCCTGACTGACTGACTGACTGACTGACTGACTGCCTGCCTGCCTGCCTGCCTGACTGCCTGACTGACTGCCTGCCTGAGTGACTGACTGACTGACTGCCTGAGTGACTGACTGCCTGACTGCCTGACTGCCTGACTGCCTGCCTGACTGCCTGCCTGACTGACTGACTGACTGACGGCGGCGGACTGGGAGAGGGGTCCGTGGCCAGGTGCCCGCCCGAGGAGGCTCCTCTGAGGAGATGACAGGCATCTCACAGCAGGGCTCGCTCGCTCTGAGAGACAGTCCAGGTGCGCACGCGCTACCCCAGAAGCTGCTGAGGAGAGGCGCTGGCAGCCGCGCGCCTGCGCATATGCGAGCCTCGGGCCTCCTGGGTTTCCCGCCTTTTCCCGGGAGGTTCTGAGGAGGACAGAGAACCCTGGAGACACAGGGCAGCAGGAGCACGCGGAGGGGGAGCGCGCGCATGTGCGTGTGTATATGCGTGTGCGCGTGTGTAGTGCGTGCGTGTTTGCGCGCGCGTGTCTGTGCGCGTTTGCATGCGTGTGCGCGTGTGCGCGCGCGTGTGTACATGTGTGCGCGCGTGCGGGTACATGTGTGTGCGTGTGCTCGCGCGTGTATGGGTGTGTGCGCGTATGTGCGCGTGTGCATGCATATGTGCGTGTGCGTATGTGTGTGCGTATGTGAATGTGTGCGTGTGTGTGCGCGAGTGCATGTGTGTGCATATGCATGTGTGCATGTGTGCATGTGTGCATGTGTGCATGTGTGCGCGCGCGTGTATATGCGTGTGTATTGTGTATGCGTGTGTATGTGTGTGTGTGCGCGCGCGTGTATGTGTGTGTGCACGTGTACATGCATGTATGTGTGTACATGTGTGTGTGCGCGCGTGTGTGTATTGTGTATGCGTGTGTATGTGTGTGCGCGCGTGTGTATGTGTGTGTGCGTGTACATGCATGTATATGTGTGTACATGTGTGTGTGTGCGCGTGTGTGTATTGTGTATGCGTGTGTATGTGTGTGCGCGCGTGTGTATGTGTGTGTGCGCGTGTACATGCATGTATATGTGTGTACATGTGTGTGTGCGCATTTGTGTATATGCGTGTGTATTGTGTATGCCTGTGTGTACCTGTGTGTATGTGTGTGCGCGTGTATATGCATGTATATTGTGTGTACGCATGTGTGTGCGCGCGTGTGTATATGCGTGTGTATTGTGTATGCCTGTGTGTACCTGTATGTGTGTGCGCGTGTACATGCATGTATATGTGTGTACATGTGTGTGTGTGCGCATTTGTGTATATGCGTGTGTATTGTGTATGCCTGTGTGTACCTGTGTGTATGTGTGTGCGCGTGTATATGCATGTATATGTGTGTGTACGCATGTGTGTGCGCGCGTGTGTATATGCGTGTGTATTGTGTATGCCTGTGTGTACCTGTATGTGCGTGTGCGCGCGTGTATATGCATGTATGTGTGTACATGTGTGTGTGTGCGCATTTGTGTATATGCGTGTGTATTGTGTATGCCTGTGTGTACCTGTGTGTGTGTGCGCGTGTATATGCATGTATATGTGTGTGTACGCATGTGTGTGCGCGCGTGTGTATATGCGTGTGTATTGTGTATGCCTGTGTGTACCTGTATGTGCGTGTGCGCGCGTGTATATGCATGTATGTGTGTACATGTGTGTGTGTGCGCATTTGTGTATATGCGTGTGTATATGCATGTATACGTGTGTGTATGTGTGTGTGCGCGCATGTGTGTATGTGTGTGCGCGCGTGTATATGCATGTATGTGTGTGTACATGTGTGTGTACATGTGTGCGCATGTGTATGTGTGTGCGCATGTGTGTATGTGTGTGCGCGTGTGTATATGCATGTATGTGTGTGTACATGTGTGTGTACATGTGTGCGCATGTGTATGTGTGTGCGCATGTGTGTATGTGTGTGCGCGCGTGTATATGCATGTATGTGTGTGTACATGTGTGTGTACATGTGTGCGCATGTGTATGTGTGTGTGCGCATGTGTGTGTGTGTGCGCGCGTGTGTATGCATGTATGTGTGTGTACATGTGTGTGTACATGTGTGCGCATGTGTGTATGTGTGTGCGCATGTGTGTATGTGTGTGCGCGTGTGTATATGCATGTATGTGTGTGTACATGTGTGCGCATGTGTGTGTGTGTGCGCATGTGTGTGTGTGTGTGCGCGCGTGTATATGCATGTATGTGTGTGTACATGTGTGTGTGTGCGCATTTGTGTATATGCGTGTGTATTGTGTATGCCTGTGTGTACCTGTGTGTATGTGTGTGCGCGTGTATATGCATGTATATGTGTGTGTACGCATGTGTGTGCGCGCGTGTGTATATGCGTGTGTATTGTGTATGCCTGTGTGTACCTGTGTGTATGTGTGTGCGCGTGTACATGCATGTATATGTGTGTACATGTGTGTGTGTGCGCATTTGTGTATATGCGTGTGTATTGTGTATGCCTGTGTGTACCTGTGTGTATGTGTGTGCGCGTGTATATGCATGTATATGTGTGTGTACGCATGTGTGTGCGCGCGTGTGTATATGCGTGTGTATTGTGTATGCCTGTGTGTACCTGTGTGTATGTGTGTGCGCGTGTACATGCATGTATATGTGTGTACATGTGTGTGTGTGCGCATTTGTGTATATGCATGTGTATTGTGTATGCCTGTGTGTACCTGTGTGTATGTGTGTGCGCGTGTATATGCATGTATATGTGTGTGTACGCATGTGTGTGCGCGCGTGTGTATATGCGTGTGTATTGTGTATGCCTGTGTGTACCTGTATGTGCGTGTGCGCGCGTGTATATGCATGTATGTGTGTACATGTGTGTGTGTGCGCATTTGTGTATATGCGTGTGTATATGCATGTATACGTGTGTGTATGTGTGTGTGCGCGCATGTGTGTATGTGTGTGCGCGCGTGTATATGCATGTATGTGTGTACATGTGTGTGTACATGTGTGCGCATGTGTATGTGTGTGCGCATGTGTGTATGTGTGTGCGCGTGTGTATATGCATGTATGTGTGTGTACATGTGTGTGTACATGTGTGCGCATGTGTATGTGTGTGCGCATGTGTGTATGTGTGTGCGCGCATGTGTGTGTGTGTGTGCGCGCGTGTGTATGCATGTATTGTGTGTACATGTGTGTGTACATGTGTGCGCATGTGTATGTGTGTGCGCATGTGTGTATGTGTGTGCTCGCATGTGTGTATGTGTGTGCGCGCGTGTGTATATGCATGTATTGTGTGTACATGTGTGTGTACATGTGTGCGCATGTGTATGTGTGTGCGCATGTGTGTATGTGTGTGCGCGTGTGTATATGCATGTATTGTGTGTACATGTGTGTGTACATGTGTGCGCATGTGTATGTGTGTGTGCGCATGTGTGTGTGTGTGCGCGCGTGTATATGCATGTATGTGTGTGTACATGTGTGTGTACATGTGTGTGTACATGTGTGCGCATGTGTATGTGTGTGTGCGCATGTGTGTGTGTGTGCGCGCGTGTGTATGCATGTATGTGTGTGTACATGTGTGTGTACATGTGTGCGCATGTGTATGTGTGTGCGCATGTGTGTATGTGTGTGCGCGTGTGTATATGCATGTATTGTGTGTACATGTGTGTGTCCATGTGTGCGCATGTGTATGTGTGTGTGCGCATGTGTGTGTGTGTGTGCGCGCGTGTGTATGCATGTATGTGTGTGTACATGTGTGTGTACATGTGTGCGCATGTGTATGTGTGTGTGCGCATGTGTATGTGTGTGTGCGCATGTGTGTGTGTGTGTGCGCGCGCGTGGGTATGCATGTATTGTGTGTACATGTGTGTGTACATGTGTGCGCATGTGTGTGGCACACACACAGACACAGACAGACACACAGAGACTCTGACTGGAAGCCTCCGCTCAGCTCCGTCTCAAAAGCAAGGGGAGCGCGAGTAGGGGGCGGAGAAAGGGGCGGGGCTTTCCTAACGGCTACCAGCGCGGCCACGCCCCCATGCCGGCCACGCCCACCCGTAGGCCGCGCTCGGCCCGGCCGGGCCCCGGCCGCTCGTTCTGGCGGCTCCGCGGGCCGAGTTCACGGCGGGGTGACGGGCGCGGCGAGGCTCCGCGCCCCCCCGAGGCGCCCGGGGAGGAGGCCGTCGGGTGCCGGCGGCGCCCCTCCCCGCTGCCCCTGCCCCGGGGACGCCCGGCGCCGCCTCCGCGCTGGCAGTTTGTTGTCCCTGCTGGGGTTGGCTGCGGTTCCTTTAACCTGCGCCGAGTGGGCGGGCCGAGGCCTGCGGGACCGCCCCTTGGGGGCGGGGCCCGGCGGGGAGCGAGCCGGGATTGGAGGGCTGAGGGGCCGGGCGGTGGCGTGGAACGGGGATTGACTGTAGCCGTGGGCGGGGCTCGACGGCTGGACCCGGGCCCCGCGCCGTGCCGCGCCGGGGCGGCGGAGGAGAAGTGATGGAGCCCGCGGTGCGATCGGGGGCCCAGGCGGGGGCCCAGACCTCCAAGCAGGCCGGAGCAGGCTCCAAGAGCCGCAGTCGCCGGCGGTGGCGGAAAGGCAAGCTCAGAGGTGAGCCGTGGCAGGCAGCTCGGAAGCAGGCTCGCACAAGCTGCGGGGGCCGGGGTGGGCCGACCCATTCCCACGCGGGGGGCGGGCGGGCGGGCGGGGGGCGATCCGCGGGCTGGCCCACTGCCGTCCCGCTGGGGGGGGGTGCGGCGGGCGGGGACCGCGTCCTTCGTGAGAAGGGGGTGATGATGTAAGGACTACCGGCTGCCCCACTGAGGCCCCGGGAGGAGCGTCCGCAATAGATGGGGCTCCCGCTTGGCCTCGCTACCCTCCGTGTGGCCGCGAACAACAGCTGCGGCGCCCTTCGTGCTTCCAGCCTGGGAAAAGGTTCAGATTTGCACGTGTCCCGCACTCTTCTTAAGACAATAATGGGGAAAGAGTTTAGCCGGCTTTACCGAAACAGAAGCAAGTATACACTTACGACGATAGGTACGTGGAAGGGGTACCGGTAACTTGAAAAAAAGAAAAAAAAAAAAAAAGCTGCTCGCAACCCCTTCTTCCGCAGATCCGTCAGTCAGTCCATCCGTTTGCTCACTGGCAATCGACCATCGTCAGCCCAGTAACCCTGGGGCGACTCTCCCGGCTCTCACGACTTCCAAAAGAGAGCTTTTAACGGTGGCTTTGCACCTTCACACCTTCCCTAGGGAGAGGGGACAAGGCTATGCTATTGTCTAGCTTCCCGGGACCTAGAAGGCTGGAGAAACAGTGGCAGACCAACCATAGATGTTGCAAGGCTCAGTCAGAGCAGGCATTAAGTCCTGGCTAGGTTATCAGTCTTGTCCATTTTGTGGTGCTGCTTATAGCCAAACCTAGGGCCTGGTGAATTAGCTATCAAGTGTGCCACCATGCACCTCCACCTGCAGCCCATGTGTCTCCATCAGTCCCAGAGAGAGATTCCTTTGCAGGCAAAAATTTTTAAAAATTAAAAAAAAAAAAACTGACATGGCTCCCCAGCCCCACCTTGGTAGACCAGGGTACATTACAGTCAAGGCCAGAGACTAGTATACTGGCCCAGACAGGTTGGAGCTCAAGCTGGATGCAGAAGAGTGTCCTGTCCCACAACAAAGATACAGTTTGGGACCTGTGTCTTAAACTGCTATGATCTGTGAAGTAATAAACAACAGGCCCCCTTCCCTTGACACACAGTAAGCCAGGAGAGGTGGGGGTGGATATACTGTCTGTCTCTGCTAAACACTGAGCTCCCTAAGAGTGGAGTTCTGTCCGGCCCTTGTTTACCTAGAATGCCAAACACACGAGGCATGCAAATATTTATTAGATTGATAACTGAAGGAATTTGTGAAGCATGACATATGGCTATTAATAGCCAAACTGCCCTAGTGTCCTGAAGAGTCAGAAGGAATCTGCTTGAGTAAGGCTCCTTGCACAGGGCCCAGTCAGGCCTACTCACAAAGGCATGAATTGCTTGTCATTTCCTGAGGCCCTTCCTGGTGCCAGGCCTCAGACCTGTGAATCCGATCCCACCCCTGCCCCAAGGGTATCCTGACTGGCTGGAGCAGTCTTTTATCCGTGTGATCTTGCCAGTAACTGGATGAGACTGCTGTCATTATCGTCAGCCCATTTCCCAAGTGACGACACACAGGGGCACTCAGCCAGCTGGGCTTCCTTACCTGTCCAGTGAAGGCAGAGAGACACCTTCAGCCTTGTCAGGGCAGGCAGTGAGTGTGGTGAAAACTGCTGTATGCCCCGACCTTAATTCTGGATCTAAATGGCTCTAGTCACAAAGGTTTAATCTCCAGACAGTCACTCAATATCTAGGCTTTCTGTGACTAGCAGGACAGATTCAGTACATCTAGGGACACAGATATTAATAAGACTATTGTCATTGCCAGGCACGTGACACACAACTCTGATCCCAGTACTTGGGATGCCTGAGTCAGGAGGATCACCATTAGTTCACAGCAAGCCTGGACTATGTAGTGAGTTGCCGGCCAGTCAAGACTACTACAGAGTGAGACTGTCTCAACCTCTCCCCCTACCCATTTTAAAAAGTCTGTTGTAAACAAGTCAATGTGATAAATACAGTAAGAGGAAAAATCCCAGAGCTGAAAATGCAGCTTGTCCAGCATGCACAAAGCCCAGGACCCATCAGTTAGGCATGGGGCATGCACCCATGATTCAGAGGTCGATTGGTGGAGGCAGGAGGATCAGAAAGAAGTTTAAGGTCATCCGTGACCACTTAGTCTGAGGCCAACCTGGAATACATGAGAAAGTATATCCTGTCTTCCAGACCCTGAGAAAATGATCATGGGGAGCTTTTCCAAGGGGGTGATGTCAAACTCATGAGTGGGCAGGCGTTAACCACTAAACAAGGTAGGGAGGGAAAACAGAAAACAGCACGAGCAAAACCCCTGGTGCTAGCTGGTGGTGGTGGCACATGCCTGTAATCTCAGGACTCGGGATGCAGAGGCAAGGGGAACTTTGTGAATTCGAGGCCAGCCTGGTCTACAAAGCAAGTTCCAGGACAGCCAGGACTACACAAAGAAACCCCGTCTCAAAAAACAAAACCACACAAAACCCTTGATTCCGGAAGGAGCAGCGTCTGACAATGCAGAGACAGCTGTTGGCTGGAGGGAGGCTGGGGACAGGAATCTGGGCAGGCAGGGTGGGCTCTCGGTTGGGTTGGGAGGCCATATCCAAGATTGAGACTTTATCCTGAGAGGAAGGCGGGGAAGGATTGAAGGGCTGGAAGGGAGTTTTATGTTCTCAAACGACCCTCTGGATGCTTTGCAGGAAACAGACTTGAATTAGAGGCACACAGAGAACCTCACAATCACCCAAATGGTTGTGTTATAGTAGAGCAGGGGAGGTGGGGACACGCTGAGTCCCGAGGTTCCTAGGACATAGGTGTTCAGGACTGAGTGATGGCTGAGAGGGGGATAGGGTGAGGGAGATGGACAAGGTAACGCCTTGAAGTCTCTGCTTGAGCCAATGGTGAGTTCTGTTGTCAGCACACTTAGACACCGTGACACACCCACACATGTATACAGGCTCTTCTTGTTGTCTTTATTCGTGGTTATTTTGTTGTTGTTGTTTTGGAAGCATATATAACCCAGACTGGCTTTGAGCTCACTGTGTAATCCAAGATGACCTTGAACATCAGAGCCTCTCGCCTCAACACCACAGAGCTGGGATTACAAGTGTGCACCCCCACGCTTGGTCTATTTGATACTGGGGACCAAATCCACGGTTTGTGCAAGCCAGGCAAGCACTCCACCAACTGACATGGATTCATAGAAACATGAGCGCATCCCCATACAAGCTGAAAATCCAAGACAAAAGCCTGCACTCCCAAGAAACACACATAGGTCATGACACTTGCATAGGACAAATACCTTCAGTCATATCAAGAAACATGAAAGTATATTGCCCCAATACATCCCCAGGAACCAAAGTCCAGGCCTAATACAGCTGACAAGCAGCTTCTCGGAGCAAAGGGCTGGAGGAGCTGGGTGCATGGCTCAATGGCAGAACATTTGTCTAGCATGTACAAGTTTGATTCCCAGCACCAAAGTGGGAAAACGTCTCCCGGAGCAAAAGGCTGAAGCCTAATTGTCTAGGTGCCCCTTCCCCCATTGCAATGCCCCCCTCAGCCCTACCTTTTGCCCCATTCCTTCAGTGCTCGCCCATGGTCCCATTGGGTATGCCCTTACCCCAGTGCCCTCTGCCTGGGATTCTGGCAGTCTCTAGCCAGCCCGGTCTTCAGGGAGCTGTCATGAGTGGGGCAAAGAGCAGGTCCTGAAGTCACAAGGGCTTGGGAATCCAGCCCTTTCCCTACTGCTTCATCCAAGTCACTTGTTCTCCCAAAAGTGTTCTTCAGTAAGAATCCCAACCCCGTGTTCCTCACATGTCGGGTGGGAGGGCAGTCATAGCATGGGGGACTGTGGCAGATACAAGGCACCCAGTGTGGGAGTGGATGAATCCAGGTTTAGAAACTGGGAAATTGCACTGGCTAAGAGCTGAACACAACAGACAAGGCCCTGGACTCAGGGTGCCTAGAATCTCATGGGAAACAAAGCATAGTATGATTTGGGAAGTCATACACTGGGTTAGGGTAGTGACAGGGACCGCAGTAAGAAAAAGCTAAACACACCATCTCAGCGTGGCTGAGCTGAGTGAGCCCACAGAACGAACCATGGGTGCACATACAATACTTCCCTGGGCTGAGGATGGAACTCACTGGTAGCACATGGGAGGATCTGGCTTCTCACTGGAAGCGCTGCCTCCAGATGAGAAAGTCACCCCAGCACTCACCCAGCATAAATGACCAGGGCCAGATCCCACCATAGCTGCTGCTTAGTTTAACTGGTCCCTGTGTCTATCTGTTTGCTGCTCCTGGGAAAATGCAGCTCTCTCCCAAGTTCCCAGCCATTGCCTTTGGCACTCACTCTACCCTTCGTGCCCTCTTCCCTTCACAGATTCGCTGGCATAGGCTAGGCCTTCATCAAGATGACAGTCCAGGGACAGAGGCTGAGGAGTCACCCACAGTCAAACAACTGTTGCTGAAGCCTCAGGGCCTCTCATTTGCAAAAGACCCTTTTAAAAGCCTGACACCTGATTTTTTATTTGTAATCTTGTGTTCTTCCTAAATAGTCATACTCCACTTTATGAGCTTTGCACCTCCATAAAAATCTGTTTCTGGCCTAGAGGAGAGAGACCTGAAAACAAGTAAAGGGTTGGCTGCAAATGTGTACGTGCTAGGGTAGAAATAAGCCTTGGGGGAAGTGAGGGTGGGCTTTGGAGAGGGGAAGAAACAAGTGAGGGGCACCTTCAGTTCAGGGCTGAGGGCGAGGAAGAACTGGCTGGGCAAGGAGTGTGTGAATACCCGGCAAAAGTACCTGAGCCTTGGTCTCCCCGTCCGTAACATGGGGTTGAGTGTCGCAGCCGCATGGGCTGTGGCGGTTAGGAGGTAAGCTAAGGATGTCCACGAAAGGAATACCACCCAGCAGGGCCTTTGCAGCGTTTGGTACTGCCCTTAATTGGCTTTTGGAAGAAGCAGGACTAGCCACCTCTTTTTCCCTAACAGCTGGGGACATCTGTGCCAGGGCCAGTCTAGGGGGTGGGAACTGACATCACTGAGCCTTTGGCTCCCTGAATCCACTTGGGGGAGAGGGAGGATAGCTTGGCTGGGTGAGAGGGGACAGTGTGTTCAGGATGAAAGCTGGGACTTGGCTGCTGGGGCATGGGCTGCTGGGTCTAAGCGAGGAGGGGGCGGGCTGGGACTTGAAAAGGAAGGACATAAGGACTGTGTTGAGCTGGGTAAGCAAACAGGCAGGAGGGGGAAGGAGTTGAACGCTGGGCTGTGTTTCTGGATGGGAGGTGAGTCGAATGGCCACACCCTGACAGGCTAGTCCCTCCCCCAGTTTGTCGCCCCAGGCTGCTACTGGCACTAGCCACAGACCTGCTGTGCCAGCTTGGGGAGCTCCAGTCCGAAGAGGCCAGGGAGGGGTGAGTGCAGGGCCAGCTGAGAGACAACTGCCCAAGAACCCAGGTCTGGAAGGGAGAAGAGGCACTGTCTTCTAGGGAAACAAGGTGTTGTGAACCCAGGAGCCAGGTGGGGCCCCCGGCTTCCGGAGGGAAAGAATCACTTGAGACAGTTATAACACTAACCCACCAAAGGATCAAGGGCAACTTATCTAAGATGTGCTAAATAACAGGGAACCCTGAGGAGACACGACTGTGGAGGAAGATCACAGAGGACCCTGAATGTGGGAAGCTGAGCAGAGCTCAGAGCTGGGCTTTGAAGGACAGACAGAAGTTGAGCTCCGAGAGTCCTAGGAGGAGCGCTAGCTACATGGGTGGCAACTCGGGACCTAGAAGCAGAGGTTTAAATGGGCTCTGCCATTATCCATACAACCTCCGGCTTCTTACTGAGCCTCAGCTTTCCCTCCTGGAAAAGAGGATGCTGGCAGTGATAGAGATGGGAACCAAGGAAGTCTGGGTCTTTGGGATCAAACCTTAGCATGGGCCTGGCTGGTGATCAGTATTAGCTATCTGAACTGCCGTTTCAGGCAGGAGAGTCGGACAATGCAATCTAAGGCAGGTGGGCACGTCTGAAAGCCAGGCAACCATCTAGAGAAGGGATGCTGAGTCTGGGAGTCCACAGAGAAACAAGGAGCTGGAGTTTGGAGGGAATTCTGCAGGCAGGCTGGAGTGACACGGAAATGCTGCAATTGTGGATGGAGCTCAGACGGAGGGCTAGGTGTGGAGGGAGGGAAGTCCCAGGAGATAGCAATGGCTGGACTGGGGTGTATTTCCAACCGCTCTTAAAAAGGGAGGGCCCGTGGGCAGCACCATGAGACTGAAAAGGGAACTTGGGATGGGACTTGAACGAGTGGAACCGTTGGCCATGCTTCTTTCCCGGAACAAGAAGGACAAGTCTAAAGAGAGTAAACAAAGAGTTCACCCTGTGAATACCTGGAAGGAAGAAGGAAGAGGGTGGGCCAGCTTCTGGGGTAGAGAGCAGCACCAGGGAACAAGGTTTTCTCTGGGGCTCGGGAGACTGGACTCCTAGATCCAGGAAGGAAGGGGCTAGAGAAGGGGCTTCAACTCAGCTGCTAGGCAGAAAGGGGCTGAGGCCCCAGACTTCTGGAAGAATGGAGATAAAATCCTGGTGTGAGAGACATGATAATGGAAGGCCCCTGCAGCTCGAGGAGGCTTGGAATAGATACCTCAGCCTGAGGAAGAAGGGGGCTACCACTTTGCACTCCTGGATCTAAGCAAGGAGGGTCCTAGGTTTGAATACTTGGGCCCGAGAGAAGAGGGGTAGGGCCTGGACCTCTGGACCAGACAGGGCAAGGGTAACCGCAGACCTTCCATCTTTCCACAGCCTCGTCATTCTCACACGGCATGGATCTACGCACAATGACACAGTCGCTGGTGACACTCACAGAAGACAACATGGCTTTCTTCTCAAGCCAGGGCCCTGGAGAGACAGCTCGGCGGCTGTCCAGTGTCTTTGCAGGTATTCGAGAACAGGCACTGGGGCTGGAGCCAACCCTAGGCCACCTGCTGGGTGTGGCACACCATTTTGACCTGGACACAGAGACACCAGCCAATGGATACCGTAGCTTGGTGCACACAGCCCGTTGCTGCCTAGCACACTTACTACACAAGTCCCGCTATGTGGCCTCCAACCGCCGAAGTATCTTTTTCCGTGCCAGCCATAACCTAGCAGAACTGGAGGCCTACCTGGCTGCTCTCACCCAGCTCCGTGCCCTGGCCTACTACGCCCAGCGCCTGCTGGCTATCAACCGACCAGGGGTGCTCTTCTTTGAGGGTGATGAAGGGCTCACCGCTGACTTCCTGCGAGAATATGTCACGCTGCATAAAGGCTGCTTCTATGGCCGCTGCCTGGGCTTCCAGGTGAGTTCCTAGCTCCATTTCCCTCTGGACTCACGGTGAAGGCACTGGTGGATGGTAACCAGTCCTTAAAGTAGCGTAACCACAGTGATCAGAATTACTGGATTCAGGGATCAGACCACAGATCGGCAGGGAGAGTTGGCAGGAGCGCAGAGCTGGACTCTGAGGGTTTCCAGCTCATGACCCACGACTAGATCTACCCTGTGTCAGAAGGCTCCTCACCAGTTGGATCTGGTAACTCGGGCCTGTTACATCCCCTCTACTCAGGCAGCTGAGGCAGGAGGATTGCAAGTCCAAGGCCTGGCTGAGCTTAAAGAGTGACATGAAGGCCAACCTTGGTAACTTAGGGAGACCCTGTCTCAAAAGTAACAAGAAAGGCTGGGGCTGTAACTCAGTGGTGAAACACTTGTCAAGCATGCACCAGGTCAGAGCTTCAATCCTCAGCAAAAGGAATTGGGGGGGGGCAGGTGCATTTGCTCCTCCTCCTCCTCCTCCTCCTCCTCCTCCTCCTCTTCTTCTGCTGCTGCTGCTGCTGCTTCTTCTTTTCCTCTTCCTCTTCCTCTTCCTCTTCCTCTGTTACAGATTGACCCCAGAGCCTCACGAGCGGTGGGTGAGCACCTCACTGAGCTGTCCCCTAACCCCCTCACTCTTCTGTAGCCCCTGAGGTTCGCTGAATCTGAGCCCTTTAGGAGGGTTATCAGTATTGATCTCAAAGGTCTGTTCTGTGTGAGTGCACCCCCTGCCATGTGCGCTGGGACTCTGGACAGGAAGGAAGAAGGTGCCAGCCCACAGATGTCAGATCTGTCAGATCGGTACCTGGGCTTCGTTGCTATAGAAACCACATGATTTCTAGACAGCCTTCAGGACAGGACCAAAACACCCATCAGAGCTGGTGACAAGGAAGGCCTGGTTGTTGTCAGTCTCTTCCCTGAACAAGACATTCTGACCCTGGCTGTGGGTCCTGCCTTTTGCCCACCCCAAACCACCTCAGAGAGATGCAGCCTGTCACCACACGGAAAGTGAGGCAGTCCAGTACCCTCAGGAGGCTGAAGCAGGGTTACTTAGAGATGTAGGCTAGCTTGAGCTATATTATATGTCCCAGGCAAGCCAAGGCTATATAGGAAGATCCTGTCTCAAAAATAAGTAAATCGATGAATTGGGGACATAGAAAACTAAAATTGGAACAGAGGCCCATGTTGGCCCTGTCTGGGATCATGCTAGCTCCAGGCAGCCCCGTCCAGCTGTATCAAGGAACATCAGCATTGACTCCAGGAGCTGTGTGAAGCTTTAGTCCATCCTGCCCTCTCGGGGCCTCCTCCCACGTCACTGAGAGATGAGCCCGCCACTCTTTCAGCTTCCCTGCCTCTGCCCACCATCCCAGGCTTCCTGGTTCTGAGCAGCCCAACACAGTTACTGCTGGGACTCTCCCCTCACCCAGACTAAACCTCCAAATACTGACCTGGCAGCAGGACCAGCCATCTCCCTGCTTTCATGTTCTGGCATCAACACTGGAAAGGAAGAAATTCCAGGCTGCCTGAATCAGTGTCCTAACCACAAAGGCCAGGAGCTCCTGTGCTCTTTGGCCTACTGGGTCCCTGGCCAGGAGCACAGCCTGGGCCACCTGCCAGCTCCTAAGGTCACAAGCTCTGTAAGGTGCAAGGCTGCATCGTCCTCTAAAATGTCAGCTTCCAGGAAGGCAGAGGCCCCAGGCCTCAGATGCTGTGCAGTCCCTGCTCCCTCCAAAGCCCAGCATAATGTGGAACAGTCTATTGAGTGAACAAGAACTGTGCTAACTCCTTGCCTTGGCCCCCTGAGGCTGAGTCTCCTCTACTGCTCTCACTGTCTTCCTGTCTGTCCCCTCTCTGCCATGTGTCTCCTCAGTCTTCTCTGACAGCTGTCTATCCCTTGTCTAGGCTTCAGCTGATCTCCCCAGGTTCTCTCTACCTGTCTTGGATCATTTCCCCATTTCTGGCTTTCAGTTGCCCTGTGCCTGTCCCCCCAGGAGTTTCTGACTTCAGGAAGATCCTGTGCACTCTGACCTCCCCCTCCCCCAGGTCACAACCCTCCAGATGCTCTGGATGAAACCCAGTCCCCCACCTGGGACCCTGGAAGAGCTGTCTTGGCATCTCGGGCCTCCCTTGCTCTTGATCCCTGGCTTCCTTTGCTCCAGGCACACAACCATTGTGTCCTCTGGCCCATGCTCCCTTCATTAAAGCCTTCTTTCCCTGCTACCCGTGCAGCACTGGAGCTTCAGCTGCCGGGGAACGACCCTCTCCTCTTTTAGATCCCTACTCCCAGGCCTGGCCCATAGTTATCACTGCAGCCCATCCACCTAGCACCTTTCTTCAAAGCATTAGCTGATTTAGACATTACCCTGCACATGTCTTTTTTTTAATATTTATTTTTTAAGATTTTATTTATTATGTATACAACATTCTGCTTCCATGTCTGTCTGCACACCAGAAGAGGGCACCAGATCTCATAACGGATGGTTGTGAGCCACCATGTGGTTGCTGGGAATTGAACTCAGGACCTCTGGAAGAGCAATCAGTGCTCCTAACCTCTGAGCCATCTCTCCAGCCCCCCGTGCATGTCTTTATATGCTCATCATCTCGTTTCCCTTTGAAGACAGACACCAGGTCCATGAAAGGGCCCAGGGTGATGCCCACAGCACACCATAGGAGCTCATTAAACGCTTGCTAAATGTACGTGCCTGCTCCTCTCTCTGTCCCATCTTGTGCCCCATCCGAGTGTCTCCTGGGTGGTTGGGTGACACAGGCATCCCTTCGCAGTTCACACCTGCCATCCGGCCGTTCCTGCAGACTCTCTCCATCGGGCTGGTGTCCTTCGGGGAACACTACAAACGCAACGAGACAGGCCTCAGTGAGTGGTGGCTGGGCCCTACCCACATCCTCTCCTGTGCCCCTTTCCTAACCCAGCAGAGCCGCCTGGTCTCCATCAGGGCTCCTTGACACCCCTCCTGACCCCCAGGTGTAACTGCCAGTTCCCTCTTCACTGGTGGCCGATTCGCCATAGACCCAGAGTTGCGTGGGGCTGAGTTTGAACGTATCATCCAGAACCTGGACGTGCACTTCTGGAAAGCCTTCTGGAACATCACTGAGATCGAGGTGTTGTCGGTGAGCTCGGGAGCGGGGGAGAACCCCCAGCATGCTTACAGATGGCGATTCTGATTTCCAGACATCCAGTGAAGCCACGGCCCAAGGATGTCACATACGGGGAAGGATTGGGCTAGGGAGAGGAAGAATGTGGTATGTGCCCCCAGCACCCCCATAGCCCTTCCTTAGCATACCTTCTGTTCCCTCCCTAGTCCCTGGCTAACATGGCATCAACCACTGTGAGGGTAAGCCGCCTGCTCAGCCTGCCACCCGAGGCCTTTGAGATGCCACTAACCTCTGACCCCAAGCTCACAGTGACCATCTCACCTCCCTTGGCACACACCGGCCCAGGGCCTGTGCTAGCCAGGCTCATCTCCTATGACCTTCGGGAAGGGCAGGTAAGCCCCTGGCCCTGAACAGCGGCAGCACCAGCCCAGCACCCTGGAGCCCCAGGCCTACCCCCTTCGGGCAAGAAGGCCCTGACAGACCACCCTCCCTCCTCACCACTAGGACAGCAAGATGCTCAACAGCCTGGTCAAATCTGAGGGCCCACGCCTGGAGCTGCGCCCACGGCCCCAGCAAGCACCCCGCTCACGGGCCCTAGTGGTCCACATCCATGGTGGTGGCTTTGTGGCACAGACCTCCAAATCCCATGAGCCCTACCTCAAGACCTGGGCCCAGGAGCTAGGAGTCCCCATCATCTCCATCGACTACTCCCTGGCCCCTGAGGCCCCCTTTCCCCGAGCGCTGGAGGAGTGTTTTTTCGCCTACTGCTGGGCTGTCAAGCACTGTGCCCTGCTCGGTGAGACCCAGGTCCCTGCTTGCACGGCTCCCCCACCACCACCCACCTTGCCCTGGCCACCCTTCTTCAGCCCCTGACCCATCCTGTAGAGACACTAAGTCCCTAAATCCTCAAGCCTCAGCCTCGCTCTATCCAGCCTGTCTTCTGCCTCCACCCTAATGTGGGCTAGCCCCGCTACCCATCTTCCATCTTGGCCATGCCATCTCTGCCCCCGTCTCGTCTCCCCTCTCCTCCCCAGCTGCCCTCCTCCTGCTCTCCTGCGTTGCCAGTCTGCTGGCTCATATGCCCACCTATTGGGAAGGTCCTCACACCTCCCTCTTGGAATGCCAGCATCTCAGGAAGACACAGAGCAGGGAGGGGCTGTACCCAGTCTGAACCCTGACCTTTGGTTTCCCAACTTCTGATGTCCCCGTCTTGGGGAACCTGCTCTTGAGCTCCCCTTCGCACCACCTGCCCTTGCTGCTGCCCCCCCCCCAGACTCCCCAGCTTCCCTAGCGCTTTTTCTCTCTCCTCTGCCCACTACCTACCACATGGGGTCCAAATCCATGCTGTTTCTTGACAGTAACTAAAACAGCATTCTGCTTGATGTTAGAAATTACATACCCACCTGAGAGCCCAGTCCTCCCAGGTCATGCCAGGCTATGAGTGGACCCTTCTCCCCACAACTAGGTTCAACAGGAGAGAGGATATGCCTTGCAGGGGACAGTGCAGGCGGGAACCTCTGCATCACCGTGTCCCTTCGGGCAGCAGCCTATGGAGTGAGGGTGCCAGATGGCATCATGGCAGCCTACCCAGTCACCACCCTGCAGCCCTCTGCCTCTCCCTCTCGTCTTCTGAGTCTCATGGACCCACTTCTACCACTGAGTGTCCTCTCTAAGTGTGTTAGTGCCTACTCAGGTAAGGTCCATGCCCTCAGCATGGCAGCTGGAGGCCTGAGTGCCTCAGAGACCCCAAGTTCTGGGTGTTAGAAGGAGACCAACTCAGCCTCTCACATGCATTGTGCAGGTACAGAGACAGAGGACCACTCTGACTCAGACCAGAAGGCACTGGGCATGATGGGGCTGGTGCAGAGGGACACATCCCTGTTCCTCAGAGACCTCCGCCTGGGTGCCTCCTCGTGGCTCAACTCCTTCCTGGAGCTAAGCGGACGCAAGCCCCAGAAGACCTCAGTGTCCACAGCAGGTGAGTTAGAGCTTGTTCCAAGGCACCCAGCCAGGACAGCCTAGACAGACACCTCGACACAGCATTAGACCCAGGACACATGGGGCTACAGGTAACCTTTCCTGGCTTGCTCTGTCCTTGGCCCTACAACAAGCCAAGCCCTCGGTTTTTCCCAGCAGATGGCATCCTATAAATCCCCAGACTTACTGGGACCTCACAATCCCAGGAACTGCCAAGGGGGGGGGGGACCCTCTCTCACACCCAAATTTAGTGGTACACACCTTTAGTTCTAGCACTTGGGAAGCAGAAACAAGATCTTTCTGAGTTCAAGGCCAGCCTGATTTACATAGCAAGTTCCCACTCCAGGCTAGCCAAGGTCATATAGAGAGACCCGTCTCAACAACAATAAAGCCAGTCTTCAGGAGGCTGGAGAAATGAGTCAGGAGGCAAAGAGCTTGCTGTGCAAGTATGAGAACCTGAGTTCGGATCCCCCAGAACCCATATAAAAGTCAGGTGTGGTGGTGCACACCATAATCTCAGCACCAGGTGGGCAGAGTCAGGTGAATCCCTGGGACTTGCTGGAATGCAAGTCTGGGCAAAAGCAGTGAGCTCTGGGGTCAGTGAAAGACCCTGACTCAAAAAACAACATGGGGGCTGGTGACATGGCCCAGTGCCTGCTGCCAAGCCTGACCTGAGTTCAATCCCCAGGATTCCAATGGTGGAAGGCAAGGACCTATTCTTATAAACTGTCCACACAAAATAAATAAAAATGTAATAAAAAGGACAAACCCAAGGTGAGTAGTTCCCTGAAGAACAATACCTGAGGATGATGTCTGGTACACACATGCACACATCACAGAGAGGATTATTCAGTTCACGTGTGTTTTACTTTAAGGTTCTTTTTTTAAGATTTATTTATTTATTATGTATACAGTGTTCTGTCTGCATGCCAGAAGAGGGCATCAGATCCCATAGACAGTTGTGAGCCACCATGTGGGTGCTGGGAATTGAACTCAGGACCTCTGGAAGAAACCGCTGAGCCATCTCTCCAATCCCTACTTTAAGATTCTAATGTTAGAATCTTCAGTTAAATGTAGATACACACGTGTGTGTGCCCACGCACACGTACGTTAAAAAGGAATTGAATTTGAGGCAAGGGACCATTGAGCTCTGGAAGTGAGGTTTCCCAAAAGGTGACCTTGAAGGCAGACACTCCAGCCCAGATTCTGATTCTGTCAGCACCTCACTGGCTGCTGGGTTAATGAAATACCAGCATCTACAACCCTTAGTCTGTCCCTCTGTGAAATGGGTACAAGTTGGGTCATAGTGAGGACTACAACACCCATTGTGTTAAATGCCGACACAGTGCCTGGCACACGGGTGCTCTTGGAAGACACTAGAACATTAGAGTCCCATGTCTGCAGTTTTGTCCCAGTGACTCTGGGTCACACAGAACCCAAGTGATTACTCTTACATTGGTGTGCAGTTTGCATCTGATAAAGGCAAGTTGTGGGAACACAACTGCAGGGTAGGATCATGGGTAGTGCTGCTCCCCTAAGGCAAGAGGATCCCATTTTGGGCAAGCCGGGGCTACACTGTTAGAAATGAAACAGTGTAAGCCCTGAAACAGTAAGCAGTAAGATCCAATTAAATTAACATCATCTGGGCACTTGCTTGCCTGGCTGCTCAGTGGAAAGGGATAAAACAGAGACATGAAAGACATCCACGTGGCTGGCAACAGATACAAGCTCTCTTGGAGAGTAAACATCTGTTAGCTGCCCAGCTGTGTGACCTCGTGTATGCCCTTTGGTCAAGTGGTCATAAAAGGCAGGCTGAGCCTCCTGCTGGGGAGCCCAGAGGCAACTATAGCGAGGCATGCTGCCTGGCAGTCAAACCTTAGCAGCAGCCCAGGGGTGTAAATACCAGCTCTGCAGGGCATCACCTGTGAGGGGCTGGGAGCTGGCATGTGCAAAGCTCCGGGCTCGACCCTCAGATCCTCAGCGGCAGACACAAAAACATCCCGATACATCATGATCCCAGCAGAGGAAACGATAGCTAACCCTCTGAGCTCTTATGTCCGTATAACTTATAAGCTAAGTTAGACATCATTTATACAGAGGGAGAGATGGAAGCGCCCAGAAGTCAGCTGACCTGCACTTCCCAGTCTTTACACCTGCACACCCTGCCCTCCCAACACAGCTTCGCCTCCCAAAACTACCAGCCTTCCTTCCGATTGCAAGCCAGGACACACAAACCCCGCCCCCACCCTAGGGTCTGGGAGGGGGGCTGTCCCGAACCTCCCTGCAAAGACTACTGTCCTGCTGACCTACCCTATCTGCCATCCGCACACCCTGCTCACAGCCAGGCTTATCGTGTGGCCTCAGGCAGCCTCTGTGTTTGCCCTTCCTCTAGACACCGTGCGCTCCACGGAGTCCATGCGCAGGAGTGTGTCTGAGGCGGCCCTGGCCCAGCCAGAGGGCTTGCTAAACGCAGACACCCTGAAGACCCTGACGATAAATGACTTGAGCTTTAAGAGCTCAACAGACGGCAACACAGAGACGTCAGGCACCCCGGAGATGTCGCTGTCCATGGAGACGCTGGGCCCCTCCACACCCTCTGAGGTCAACTTCTTTCTGCGGCCTGAGAAGGAAGAGGCTGACGCCAAAGACGGGGTGGGCTCCGTGGACAGAGGCCCCCGCGTGCGCGCGGCCTTCCCCGACGGTTTCCACCCGAGACGCTCAAGCCAGGGAGTCCTCCACATGCCACTGTACTCGTCACCCATCGTCAAGAACCCCTTCATGTCTCCGCTGCTGGCCCCCGACAGCATGCTCAAGACCCTGCCGCCTGTGCACCTCGTGGTGAGAACGCGGCTGCCCCGGGAGGGCGGAGGGTTGGGGTCCCGGAGGGTGCCCTGGGGAAAAGAGCAAGCGGAGGGGGGGGGGCAGCGCAGCGAGCGAGCGAGCAAGCGAGCCAGATCGGGTACCCGCTGCGCAGGAGGCTGGGGCGCGTGGGATGGAGAGGCAGGGGCGAGGCTAGGTGAGCATCTCGGTTTCATTGACCTAACCCACCTGTTCCCTCCGCCCCACCCCGTCCCCAACCCCGGTCCCTCGCTTCTGCCCACCTCCTCCACACCCCCGCGCCCTCCCGCGCCCTCCCGCGCAGGCGTGCGCTCTGGACCCCATGCTGGACGACTCGGTCATGTTCGCGCGGAGACTGCGCGACCTGGGCCAGCCCGTGACGCTGAACGTGGTGGAGGACCTGCCGCACGGCTTCCTGAGCCTGGCGGCGCTGTGCCGCGAGACCCGGCAGGCCGCGGAGTTGTGCGTGCAGCGCATCCGGCTCGTCCTCACCCCGCCCGCCGCGCCGCTCGTCTGAGCCAGGGCGGGGGGCGGCACTAAAGACCTCTTGCTCCCATCTGCGCAGCCTCCGTGATGAGTGCGCTCCCTCCGGGACGGGCTCTGGGCCCATCGGCCCCCCAGGTGGGGTTGGGGGGATTGGGGGGGTGGGGGGGGGAGGGGGCGGGCTGTGCCTTATTTGGGACCGTAGGTGGGGCTGGGCAGGGCTCGAAAGCTGAGCCTGGGGGAGGGGGGCGCGCACACACCTGTCACCGAGACAGCTGGATCTTCGCTCCACCACTGCCTTCTACTGCTGCTGTGACCGGCCACCGCTAGCCGGTTTTGTCTTTTGTAAATAAAAAGTATTTAATTAGTTAGGCCTTTTTAAAAATAGGGAACTGATTGCCCAGCAGGTGGCAGCACTGGGTTCACGCGGCTGCGAAAGGGGAAACTAGGATCCGTGGACCAGGACTGGAGCTTTGCTCACCACCCAGACCACCTAAGATGCAAGTTGTACCTGCCCGGGATCATCTTTAAAGCCTCGGAGGCCCGGCCCCCGGGAGGCCCTGGGTTTAGCGAAACAATTTAAACTCTAGGCCGGCCCCTGGGGCTATTGATCCTAGGTTCAGGGAGTCTGTGCAACGATGGTCAGAGAAGTTTCACAAAAGAAATGGTCTTGGCCTCAAGAGACGAGCACAGGGCTGGAGAGATGGCTCAGTGGTTAAGAGCAGTAAACGCTCTTCCAGAGGACCCAGGTCCAGTTCACGGCACCCACATGGGAGCGCATAAATGTAACTCCAGTCCCGGTGCACAGACATACATGCAGACCAAACACACATGTAATTGTTTTTCTTCCTTTTTGAGACAGGGTGTCTCTGTGTAGCTTTGGAGGCTGTCCTGGAACTAGCTTTTGTAGACCAGGCTGGCCTCGAACTCACAGAGATCCACCTGCCTCTGCCTCCCGAGTGCTGGGATTAAAGGCGTGTGCCACCAACGCCCGGCCACACAGGAAATTTAAAAAAGAAAAAAGAAAATAGGTGCACAAACTTGCTCGGCAGAGAACCATGACAGTGAGTAGTGAGCAAGGCTTCCTCCATAGCAGACAAGCATATGCAAAGTGGGGATTGGTCGAGGGGCCTGGATTATGATTTGACCTGTGGCCATAGGGCAGCTTGGATCCTCATGAGGGTCACAGCACTGCAGAGCACACTGAGGCATTGGGGATGGACTGGAGCCCTAGAGGCAAAGGACAGACTTGGGGACAAGTGAAGGCGAGGCCTGGGCTGGAGCAGAGGCCATGAGGGTAGGGAGCATCCCAGAGCCAGCAATGAGGTTGCAAAAGCAAGAAGTTAAGAGAGCAAAGATACAAGCATGACTCTGAGGGCCAGCCATGACACAAGTGGACAGTGAGGGGGAGGCTCAAGTGTCTGTGAAGAGGCTGGGTGGGCCATACTCAGAGATGACTCCATGAGACGCATTCCAGAAAGAATTGGAAATTCCAGAAAGGATTGGAGGGGAGCCGGAACAGCATCCCTGAGGCATGCGGCCCACGATAAAAGAATGGTCATGAGAGGCCCCTGAGGAATGTTGTGGGGATCAGCTGGAGGGGAAGTGAGGCGAGGGGCTGGAAAGGAAGTGACCGGAAGGAGGGAGTGGTCCGTGACAGACGGTGACAGAGCGAAATGCTGTCCTGGGGCCCCACACATCAACAGGCACGTGATGTCACAGACCTTGTCCAGAGTCAGGGGAGGTTGGCATCAACCTCCCATGGGCTAAAGAGGGGGTGGAGGATGAGGAACTGAACCGGTGAGCACCACGTGTCTGCAGACACTAAAGGGACGAGCTAGTGACTGACAGGACCTTGATGGCGTGGCGGGCAGAGAAGACGGGAGAGACAGACACAGAGGCACAATTGGTTTCTGAAAGGAGAGGGCAGCAGGGGACCCCCTACCTCAAGGGCCCTAACTTACCCAGGTAACCTCTGAATCAAAACCTGACGTGGGGCCAGGTGGTGGTGGCGCACGCCTTCTTCAATCCCACCACTTAGGAGGCAGAGGCAGGCAGATCTCTGAGTTCGAGACCAGCCTGGTCTACAGAGCGAGTGCCAGGACAGTCAGGGCTACACAGAGAAACCCTGTGGATTTATTTCTCTGCCGTGGAAATCCAGATGTGGTGGCTCACCCCTAGATCCCAGTGCTCAGAGGCCGAAGCAGGACTACCATCCATTTGAGACCCCTCTGGGCTACACAGTGAATAGTGAGGTCATTATGTAGCCCAGGCTGGCCCCAAAACTGTGGCCCCGAGTGCGACTCTTGAAAACAACAAAACGTCAACCTAGAATTCCCCAAAGGGTTTATATCCCATGCACTGAGCACACCTCCGTTCTGCTCCCAGCTCATGGAATATGCCCCCCTGAGATTAACAGCCCTGGGTCTCATCCTGGGGACCCTCCCTCCCGCCTCATCCCTTCAGAGCCAGGCTGCCTCCTCTGAGCGCCGCTGTGAGATGGAATTCCAGTCTCTCACCTCCAGTTGGGGTCCCTGCTCGGCCCCAGGCCCATCCCCGGCACCAACACAATCAGTGGCTCCCCACTGACTCGCACGCGCGCGCGTGCGCGCGCACACACACACACACACACACACACACACACACACACACACACACACACGAAGTTCAAGCTCCTCACTCTGCTTGGCCTCACACTTCCTCGCCCTCCTCCAGCCTCACAGCTCCCCTGGTGGTTACCGGGACAGCATGGGTCTCCTATTTGGACACCTAAACACCGACAGGCTGGGACCCTCTCGCAACCTCTGCTGCCACCTAGTGCTCTCCCAGGAACCAGCGCCAGCGGCTCTGGAAATTCTTTTTTTTTTTTTTTTTAGGATTTTATTTATTATGAATACAACATTCTGCTTCCATGTCTAACTGCACACCAGAAGAGGGCGCCAGATCTCATAACGGATGGCTGTGAGCCACCGTGTGGTTGCTGGGAATTGAACTCAGGACCTCTGGAAGAGCAGCCGGTGCTCTTAACCTCTGAGCCATCTCTCCAGCCCCTGGAAATTATTTTCTGAGCACAACACCCCCAAAAAAGATCCCTGTGCCCTCCACACCCCTTCACAACCCGTCAATGCCGTCCTCCCCTCTGCCCCGGGGCTTCCTTGAGGGCAGGCAGGGCCCAGGTCTGATTCATCGTGATCGCCACAGTCTCCGGCATCAGGCACAACAGACGCCCGGGGAGAGAGAGAGAGACAGAGAGACAGAGAGACAGACAGAAAGAGACAGAGACACAGAGAGAGAGAGACACACAGAGACAGAGAGAGAGACACAGAGAGACAGAGACACAGAGAGAGAGACAGAGACAGAGAGACAGAGAGAGACACAGAGAGAGAGAGAGAGAGAGAGAGGGGGACAGAGAGAGACAGAGACACAGAGACAGAGAGAGAGACAGGGACAGAGAGAGACAGAGAGAGACAGAGAAGGGTGAGTGGAGGGAGGGAGGATGCGCGGGGCAGGTGAGGAAGGCGGAGCCGATGGGTGACGGGTGCGCTCCTGAGGTTGCTCCTCCCTGATCTCGGTCTCTCCGACAGCGCCTCCTCCCCCTCCTCCTCCCCCCTCTTTCCCCCTCCTCCTCCTCCCCTCTCTCCTCCTCCCCCCCTCCTGCCCTCCTCCCCCACCCCCCCTCGTCCTCTGCAAGCCGTGTCCAGAGCCCGGCACTGCTCGCTCTGCACAGGAGCCGGGTTCCCGGGAAGCGACCCGAGCCCGACCAGGCGGGTTCTCTGTCCATTGGCAGATTGGCCGAGACTAGCGGAGAGTGACGTCTGTCGGAGCCAATCGCGGTGCGACAGGAGCTGCGGCCCCGCCCATTCAGGGCAGCGCCCGTGGGGAGTCAGGAGAGAGCTGGGGCCGGCTGCTCGCTGAGGGCGTGGTGGCAACGGCCAAGAGCAGGGGTTTTGGCCTCTGGTACCTGGGGTGGTGTTTCCAGGCCTTCTATTTCTTTTCTTTTTTTTTTTTTATTTTTTTCCTCCCCTCCCTCTTCTTTTTCCCAATACTGGGAATTGAACCCAGGGCTTCCCGTATACTAAACAAGTCTGTATTACCAGACACTGAGCCTCAACTCTTGTTTATTCTGAGACACCGTCTCGCTAAGTTGTACAGACTGGCCTTGAGCTCACCATGTTGCCCAGAGTGGTCTCTGGTACTTGCCTCAGCCTCCAGGGCATTTAGGATTGCAGACCTGCGTCATACCCAGCAGCACTTGGGTCTTGGTGAAAGAAGCCACGCTGGCTGACCCTAGAGGAGCAAGGGCACTTAGGAGCCGGGAGGGGAGACACTGCTGGTCAGGAGTTGTGTATCTGAGGGTCCAAAGTATTAGGAACCTAAAAAGACCGGGGTCCAGGAATCTGAACTCCAGCATTGTGTGAGTCACACTGGTTTATCTGCCCTGGATGACAGATCTGCGTTCAGGATTTTATGAGACTATTTGTGGGGCTGGGGCCATGCCTCACCCCCAAGCAAGATTTCCAGAGCCCTGGGGTGGAGAACAGACTGACTACAAGGAAGGTGGGAGTAGGTCTCTAGCCTGGACGTCATTCCTACTTGTGGTCCTACCTAGGAAGCCAGGGGCAGAGCTTCCTGCAAAATGGATGCAGAATGGGAGGAGCCTTGATAACACGGAGACAAGGAAAAAGGAAAACAAACAAACCAAAGGAGAGATTAAAAATCATAAAACAATAATAACAGTCCTCTTGTCCTGAGTTTACTGTGGCCTCCGAGTTCTGTCCTATAGCATTTCACTGTTCTAAGCGATCAGAGCATCAGTAACGCTCAGTATTATCATTAAGCCCATTTTACAAGTGAGAAAATTGAGGTCCAGGGTAGGACAATCAAGATAGCGATATGGGGGGGGCAGACGTAAAGAGAACACACAGAGATGAAGGCAAGATTGGCAGATAAGGCAGGCCCAGGGAAAGAAGGAGGAAAGACCTACGGTAAACAAAGGGGAGAGGATCCAAAAGTTGGGGCTCCCTGGCTGGTGGTGGGGCTCCCCGGCAGGTGTCACAGGAGACTAGGACTCAAGGGAGGCAGAGCCAAAAGATGAGGACTTCCTGGTGTTTTCCTTCCCCGACTCTGTGGTTTCAGCCTTGTCCAAGCCTTCTTGCTTATGGGTGCTGAGCCAAAAGTTGGGATCAAAAACAATGATTATGAACAGGCAAATATGTCATTATACCAGCAAAAGACGATAAGAAAATGATTCACAGGGGTACTCCAGTCTGGGAGGGGCCTTTCCCTCACAGCCTCTGCTCTTTAATTTGGATAGATCATGCCTCAGGGAGGACCGGGGACAGGCCCTTCCTCTCCCAATCTCTGTTCCCCCATCACTTAGAACTGCTGCTGTAACACATCATAAACACAGGTAGGTCTCCCTGGGGGCAGGAAGTCCTGGGACTGCCCTCCAGACCTTGAACACTTGCACCTTAGTCAGAGGCCTAGACACATGTCAGAGACTCCATAGAGATGGATAGATGTATGTATGTATGTATGGATGGATGGATGGATGGATGGATGGATGGCCACATCTCTCCAAGAAGCTCTTCCCCACCCTGCCATTACCCTCTGTGTTGCCATCATAGAGCCTCCCGGGCCACACCCTCACCTTTCACCTTCCGTTTCATCCTGAGCTTCTCCACATGCCACTGGAGGAACCAAGCAAGCGCAGTGAGCAGAAACTGGAGCCCATTTGGGGAGCACTCAGCTTCCCAGAGTCCCCAGGAGAGGTGTTCTCAAGACTGCCGCTTCAGACACAAGACCAGCACCTCAGACAGAGACGCGAGATCACACCAAATGAAAGCCCTCCCAATACAAGTCAGTTGTGAGCCTGGCTACTCAGGACACATATAATAACATCCTATGAGCACAAACAAACAACCACAGAATCACCTGTGCTTTCAGAGATATCCTCCTAACGCAGGTGAAACGGACCCCGCAGCGTGCAATTACATGACCAGCCACTGATAAGCCTGCCCGGAGGAGCATGCACAAGGGACTTGGTTTTGTTCCTTGTATCCAGAGAAACGGGCTGCAAACATAGGCATCACCATCATAACCGTAAGCACAGTGTTTTTTGCCTGTTCGCGCACACAGTTCCAGCCTTTCACACCAAACATCTTGCTTCAAACCTCTCGACAATGCTATGTGACACCACAGTCTCATGGATGGGAAAACAAAGGTCAAGAGAAGTTTGACAAACGTGCCCCAAGTTTTCATAGCCAGCAGCAATGGTGGGGGAGGGGAAGACGGATAACCTGAGTTTGATTCCCTAGGACCCACAAGGCAACAGCAAAGAAGTGACTCCCGCTCCTCGTCCTCTACACAAGCAAACAAATAAAAGTAATAAGAGAAAGAAGCCAAAACACAGAGACCCTGTCTCGAAAAACCAAAAGAAAAAGAAAAAGAAAAAAAGAAAGAAGCAATCAGATTTCCCAAGGTTGAGTCTCAATTAAGATAGATAAATAAGCTGGGCACACTGGTACATGGCTGTGATCCCAGCACAGAGGCAAAATGATTAAAAGTTCAAAAGGAGCCTGGGCTGCACAGCAAATTCCAGACCACCCTAGGCTCTGTGACTTTCCTAAGGAGAGGCAAGAAAAATCCCTATTTGCTCCCCAACAGAGAGGGCGAAGGCAGACCAATGAAAGATTCTATCAGGAACTGTTAGGATAAATCTTTCTGCCATAAGCTGCCGAGCCCGCCAGCCACGTGTGCGCTCTACGCCAGCCGCCCGCCTGAGTTAGGGCCCCAATTAATGCACAGAGAGACTTGTATTAGGTTCAAATGCTGCTTGGCCAATGACTAGGATTCCCATCTGTTAGCTCAGTCTTAATTATCATAAATCTATATATTTTATAAGATTTATCTTATTGGCGTCCTCCTTGCCGGTGGATCACATTGCGCCGCTGGAGGAAGAGCGGAGGGAAAAAGGGCCCTTCCTGTTTCTCCTTGCTCAAATATGAGTCTCCTTGCTTTGTCACTTCTGGCCTGGATCATCACGTCTCTACTACATTTCCCAGAATCCTCTTTGACTCCTAGTCTGTCTAACTTGCTGTTTCATTGGCCAAACAGTATTTTATTCAACAATCAATAAGCTGAACATACACAGTACATTCCCCATCCTCTCCTCTTTTCTGTCTAAATAAAAAGAAAGATAACATCTTTTATAATAACTGAGGAAAACTATAACCATAACTATCTGTCTTCAACTCTATCAAAGACCACAGGAGGATAATATATAAACTCTAGAATTGACAGAGACATCCACTACCCGGACAGTCACCCATAGTTCCTCTGCAACGTTGGGGCATCCATCTTCATCCTATAGGCCACAGTGTGGCTGGCACACTTCTCCATTTCAACATCAAAGAACAACTTGGCAAAAACAGAAACATTTATTAGTGTGACCTACAAGTCCATGAGTGATTCAGGTAGTGGCCGTACTGGAAGTCTCACCCTCTGACAATTCCTGCCTTTTCTTTTTTTCTAATTTATTTAACTTTATTTTATGTGCATGAAGGTATCAGATTCCCCTGGAACTGGGGTTACAGACAGTTGTGAACTGTCATGTGGTTGCTGGGAATTGAACTCAGGTCCTCTTGGAGAATGGCCAGTGCTCTTAACGGCTGAGCCATCTCTCCAGCCCCAATGCCTGCCTTTTCTATATGGTAGTGGTGATCTTATGACAGTTTTACAACCTTTTCCTCCCTCCTAAAGGGAATGTTAACAGCCCCCTTCCTTCCATAGACCTAGAGATCTATTGCCATGACATCAGGCCAAGGTCACCGCAGTGGCTCTGCTGCACATAGGCAATGGACACATCGGTACTCACGGAAGGGGTCTGTGAAGTTGTTCTCCTGGTGAGGAGGCTTGCTGAGTGACCCTGGCTCCATCCTCGGAAACTGATGCTGCCCTCTGGCTTCTGCATGCACTTTTTTGTGGGGCATGGGGGGTTTCGAGACAGGGTTTCTCTGTGTAGCTTTGGAGCCTATCCTGGCACTCGCTCTGGAGACCAGGCTGGCCTCGAACTCACAGAGATCCGCCTGCCTCTGCCTCCCGAGTGCTGGGATTAAAGGTGTGCCCCACCAACGCCTGGCTTTCACATGCATTTTTTAAATTTACTTTATTATTACTGTGGGAAGGGGTGTAGTGTGTGTGTGTGTGTGTGTGTGTGTGTGTGTGTGGTGCTGTGGTGTGTGTGTGTGTGTGTGTGTGTGTGTGTGTGTGGTGTGTGTGTGTGTGTGTGTGTGGTGTGTGTGTGTGTGTGTGTGTGTGTGTGTGTGTGGTGTGTGTGTGTGTGCGCATGCGTGCACCTGCCATTACAAGCACATGGAAATCAGAGGACAACTTATAGGAGTTAATTCTTTCTACCAGGTGGATTCTAGGGATTAGGCTCCGCAGCAAGCACCCTTAGCACTGAGCCATTTCGCTGGTCCAGTAATAATTGTTTTGTTTTTCAAGGCAGGGTTTCCCTCTGTAACAGCCCCGGCTGTCCTGGCACTCACTCTGTAGACCAGGCTGGCCTCGAACTCACAGAGATCCACCGGCCTCTGCCTCCCGAGTGCTGGGATTAAAGGAGTGTGCCACCACTGCCTGGCCACACCTGGTGATTTTACTAGAAGCCTGGGATACATAATCAAATTAGCAGGGCTCATAGGGGCTTACAGAGACTAAAGCACCAATCACAGAGCCGGCCTGGGTCTGCGCTAGGTCCTTTGCATATATGCTATGGTGGTTAGCCTGGTGTTTTTGAGGGACTCCCGACAGTGGGAGTGGAAGGGTCTCTGACTTTTGGGACCCTTTTTCTCCTACTGGGTTGCCTTGTCTAGCCTTGATCTAAGAGTTTTGTGCCCAGTCTTATTGTACCTTTGCGGTGTTTGGTTGTTATCCCTGGGAGGCCTGCTCTTTTCTGAAGGGAAACGGAGGAGAAATGGATCTGGGGGTGTCAGAGGCTGGGAGAAGTGGAGGGAGAGGAGACTGCAATCAGAATATAAAGAAAACAAAAAGAAGAGAAAAGAAAAGGAAAAAAATCCCGCATAAAAGACTTTTTAAAAGTCACATACAATCACATAATTTCACACACAGTCACATAACCACACAGAGGGATACAACACACCCAAACCAGGCAGTGAGTGGCACACCTAAAGCTCCCAAGTCCCTCCTATTCGGCTGGGTTAGCCCTCAAGGAAACAGCAGGCTTAGGATAGAAAGGGGGGCCCCCACTTGTCCTCTCAGCCAGACTGGTTCCACCAGGGCTATGGATGGCACAACCTGTCTTGCTTGTGAAACCCATGTTGAGCAACTGGGCTCAGATGTAGAAGCCTGGATCCTGAGGAGACATGAGTTGGAACACCTGACTCTGGTGTCCTGAGGGGGCAAGGGGCTAGGTGCCAGGCATACTCTCAGGGTGGGAGGAGGAAGGGACTGGAACCTGGACAACCAGGTTCTGTGAATGCAGGGCCACAACCCCACTGGGTTTTGCAATTGGAGGGAGAGCGCCTCCAGTCATGGTGAATAAAATACACAAAGGCCAATGCAATCTGAACTGCCAATTAATAATTAGATTTTGCTTTAGTGTAAGTAGATTCCCATGTATGTATAACGTTGGCGATATATTCATCGTTTCTCTGAAATGCCAAGTGAAGCCAAGTGTAGTGGTGTACACACATAATTCAAGCTCTCATCCTGGGGCCGGAAAACCATGAGTTCAAGGACAGCCTAGGCTTTTGAGATGCTACCTGAAAACACAACTGAACTTTTGGGAACCAGCAAGATGGCTCAGCAGGTAAAGGCACTTGCTGCTGAAACCCAACAATCTGAGTTCAATCCCAGAGAACCAGCTCCCACAAGTGGCCCTCTGACACCAGCTCACACATTAATGTGTGCACGCATACCATCTTTTAAAGGGGGAGCTAGAGAGACGATTCAGTGGTTAAGAGCACTGGCTGCTCTTTCATAGGACCCAAGTTCAGTTCCCAGCACCCATATGGGTGGCTCACAGCTGTCTGTGATTCTAGCTCCAAGGAAGAATCTAGCATCCTTTTCTAGCCTCCATGGGTACCAGGCGTGCTCGTGGTGCACAGACATACATATAGGCAAAACAGCTGTACACACACACACACACACACACACACACACACACACACACAAAAATAGATAAATAAAATAATAAAAGCTGGGCTGTGGTGGCGCACACCTTTAATCCCAGCACTCGGGAGGCAGAGGCAGGAGGACCTCTGTGAGTTCCAGGGCAGTCAAGACTACACAGAGAAACCCTGTCTCAAAAATAAAATAAAATAAAATAAAATGGAACTGCCACTTAGGGGGACAAGGTCAAGCGCCCCCCTCTTTATGAGTGGCTGTGTCTAATTGGGGCCCCCAGGCTATGGCAGTAAACTTAAGGACAACTCAGTTATCACCTAGGCAGCCTGCAGCCCTGTTATGACTGGTCCTGAGTCATTTGCAGTCCATTCTCTGTGGTATGGGGAATGGGCCATATGGCTGCCTTAGAGATGGGTTGAGTTAGGGAGAAGACCCCTGATAGGAGACAGAGACCCCAGGATGAGACAGACACAGACTCGGGGTCTGACAGGAGAGAAACCAAGAAGTGGGGACACAAAGACACACATGTCAAAATGGACTTGCAAAGATGAGGAAAGGAAGGAAGGTATGTGACGGCTTGTGCTTGCAATCCAAGAACTCAGGAGGCTGAGGCAGGAGGATCACTGTAAGTTGAAGCTAGCCTAGCTACATACAGAATGAAACGCTGCCTCAAACAAATAATAAAAAGAAGGAAGGGAGCTAGCTGGAGACATGATTTAAGCTGGCTGACTGCTTGCCCAGCATGGACCAGGCCCTGGGTTTGATCCCCAGCACCAGACTCCGTAATTTTGTTTGTGCAAGCCTATCATCTCAGTACTTGGAGGTGGAGGCGAGATGTCCAGGGTCATCCTCAGCTACACTGTGAGTTGGAGGCTAGCCTGGGCTACATGCAAGCCTGTCTCAAAAACAAAAAGAGAGAAGGAAGGAGAAAAGGAGGGAGGGATGGAGGAAGAAAGGACAACGTTACTTTAGACAAAGACACGGAGATGGGGAGACAGGCACTCAAAAACGAAGTGAGAAATGTCAGCCGCGTATGTAGGCTCCACACCGAGAGACAGACGCGCACAAGCGAAACGAAGCTCACTGCCATGGATCCGGCGACAAAGCCAGCCAGCCTTTTGGGTGGTGCCAGGAGACAAAGGTCCAGGCTCTCCAGTGTTGGGTGTGTGGAGAAAGCTGTGATCCAGGACCAGCGGGATCTCAGGCCAGCCGGTGATCCATCGCTGTCACCCCATATCCATAGGCTGTGGTGTAGTGACACAAGCTTCTCTAGGGGTGACACCCCAATTTTCTGGTGCCTCCTATATTTGGGGGTGACACCCATGGTAGGGACCCCACCCAACTCTAATGCCACCTCCCCAATGAGTCACCTACAACCCTGTCAGGCCTGTTGGGGGAAAACTTTGGTGACTCAAGCATCCAATCCCCTTCACCCCTGAAGCCCAGTACATTGGAAACTTGGATGTAGCTCTCTAGGAACACAAAGCCTTTGGTGAGGGACTCCGGGGTCTAGACCCTCCTTTAGATTAAGACACCCAAGCTCAGCCCTTCTCCCTCAAACCCACCGGTTCCAACCCCAGCCCTCCTCAGATCCAGGTGTCCAGGCCGTCTCCCTCAGTTCAGGGGTCCAGACTCCTCCTCCTCCCTCAGACCCATGTTACAGACCCCCAACTCTTCCCTCAGACTCAGATCTCAGCTTTCCTCCTTCAGACCCAGGAATCAAAGCCCCAGCCTGCCTCCCTCAGACTCACATTCCAGACCACCCCCTCAGGTTGTAACCAGGGCCAGGCACACCCTCACTTTTCTGGTCAGTCTCCGGCCTCCTCCCTTCCAGTTCCAAGTGGAGATGAGGTGTGCATATTATTTCCTTTGGTCCTCATATGAATCACTCCCTAAAATACAACCCCCCCCCCGACGCCATGTTTCCAGGCCCTGAACAGAAAGAACAGTGTCCCCCTTCCCCCTAAACACGACAAAATCACTTGAAGAGATGAGAAGGGACCTAGAAGGAAAATCCATCCCCACTCTGTGTGACACGCCAGGGCTTCCTCCTGCCTCCTGTCTTCTCACGCCCTCCCTGCCTAACTGGCCCTCGGCCCACAGGCCCCTCTGACCTCTCCCCTCCAAACCCCTGCTTCCTTGTTTTTCTCCAGCTGTTACACTTCCGACTCTCAGCATCCTTCTCTTCCCATCTCCCTCTCTCCATCATCTCCTCTTTCCATTTCCCTGCCTCCCTCTGGTCCCCGCGCCCCCGCCCCCCCCTCTCCCTCCTCATCTCCATCTTTCCCTTTCTTTTGGGTCACTCTGCTCCTTGAAATATTCCCCACCCCTGACTCTCTATCTCTCCCCCACTCTGGTTTCCACCTCTGCCCCCCAGGTCTTCAGTCCTGAGCGATGAGACAGTGGGGTAAGTGGGGTGTGGAGAATGGAAAATCCAGGCGGAAGGGAAGAGGGTCAGGCAGACCGGCTGGGCTCCCTAGGCATCTCTGTCAGAGCCCCGCCCAGGGCTGTGTGGCCTGGCCCATATAAGCAGCTCCGGACCTGGCACTGAGAACTTAGTGTCTGCTGCGTGTCACCGTGCAACCCCCGTCTCCACCTCCGCACGCTGGTCTGCAGGTAGGAGCACCTTCTCTCCCCAAAGCCTCTGCTCGCAGGCAGGGCCCCCTGGCTCTGTTCTCCACCGTCCTGACTCAGCTCCAGCTCCTTTCTTGTCTGTCTGTCTGTCTGTCTGTCAGTAACCTTGCTGTCTCCCATCTTCCCAGTGGTACTGAGTTGAATTTAGAAATCCAGGGCCCAGCACCCGGGCTCCTAGCCTGTTTGGACCGGTCCATCCGACACAGTACACTGCTCTCCCATCTCTGCGCCTACAGTCCTCCATGACACTGGCTTGCAGAGGCCACAAAGCGCTTGACCCTTGTGGGTGTCACTAGCAGTGTGTCTCGGTGGCACCTGGCTCGGAGCGCCTTCCCACCTTGCCTCTGCCATGCCTCTCCCTGTTTCTCTTTCTCTTTGCCTCTCTCCAACTCTGCCTCTGCTCCAAGAAGGGTCCTTTGGGGGTCTGTCGGGCAGCTGTTAAAAAGATGGGCGAGTTATTCGCCCCACCCCATCCATCCCAGCCAACAGGCTAATCAGCCTCTTTCTCCTCAGCTCTCTTCCCCGTGAGAGTCCAGCTCCCCCAGTGCCCTAGTCCCTTGCCCTCCCTTGCCCGGTATCCAGCATCCCTTGGACAGACCCCGTGGCCGGTCCGTAGCTGTTGCCGTAGCCATCCCCTGCAGCCGTTCACACAGCAGCCACCTCCTCAGGGCCAGCAAGATGCAGTTTGAGATGCACGACAACGTGAAAGGCAAAGGTGGGATCACAGGATGGACTGACAACCTTCGGGGGTGCCAGGAACCTGGCTGCCTTCCCTCCCCTGGGAACCCTGGCTTCGAAGATAAATGGCACCCGCTTTTACCCCAGAAGTCCCTGAAATACGAGCCCAGTCCTGGAGGAGGAGGTGGTGGCAAGTCCAGGCTCTGCCCAGCTGTGGTGCCCACTTTTCCTCCCAACCTTGGCTCAGACAGGTGTACAGTTGGCAACAGCAACAGGGACAGACTAGGGGTGTTGATGACCAAAGGTGACAGATGGGCATGGGAGGGCGATATATTCCCGCAAGCGGGCGGCCAGGTGGCCTGCCCAGACTGCCCGGCAGAGGGAAGGGTGGCAGGGGTGCTGTGTGACCCCGAAGCCCCTGCCAGGACGCCTGTTGACTCTCCTCTTCTCTCTCCACAGCCATGTCTTATCCAGTGACCAGTCAGCCCCAGTGCGCCAATACCTGCTACCAGACACAGCTCAGCGACTGGCACACGGGCCTCACCGACTGCTGCAACGACATGCCCGTCTGTGAGTGCCTAGGGGAGGTGGGAAGGGATGGAAGCTCGCCCCAAACTCCTCCCAACCCTTCCCATACCTTTCACCACCCTCACCACCCCCTTTGTGGGGCCTTCTGCAACCTCCACTCTGCCTGGGCTCTCACCCCTCGGTCTGCCCCAGCCTCCTAACTCTTGGTGACCCCACCACTGCCTCTCCAGCCGCTGGTCCTCCCCATTCGGGACTCCAGTTGCTTTGGGTCTTCGTTTCCTCCTCTGCCCGTGTCCTCCTCCGGGGACCCTTATCCCCTCCGTGTCTATGCCCTGCTCCCGCGCCCCGTCTATGCTCTCCCCCGGGGGGGGGGGGGCGAGCGCAGCAGCCCCGCCCGGGGCCCTGACCGTCCCGCCCCGTCCAGGTCTGTGCGGCACTTTCGCTCCGCTGTGCCTCGCCTGCCGCATCTCCGACGACTTCGGGGAGTGCTGCTGCGCGCCGTACCTGCCGGGAGGCCTGCACTCCCTGCGCACCGGCATGCGGGAGCGCTACCACATCCAGGTGAGCATCGATCCAGGATCCAGGACCACCCGGACCGCGCACTGGGGACCCGCCACCTGGGACCCCTGAGCCCTTAAGGCTCCTGACCTCTGCCAATCTCTGCCTTTTCCCACCCCTCCAGGGCTCCGTCGGGCACGACTGGGCTACCCTCACCTTTTGCCTGCCTTGCGCCCTCTGCCAGATGGCGAGGGAACTGAAGATCCGCGAGTAAGGACGTCCTCTCCCGAGTCCCCGGTCACGCCTGACCTCCCGCGGGGGGGTGGGGTGGGAGTGGGGGAGACGCTCCTTGGAAAGCCTGTCCCACTACTGCCCCTGTGTCACCGCCAAAAAAAAAAAAAATACACCCACAATAAAAACCGGAAAACCAGCCCCGCCTACATGCTTTTTATTATTGTCGCAGGGAAGGAATCTGGGTGCAGTGGTTGGTTGGAGTGAGGTGGGATGCATGACAGATTCTAGGCGTCGCACAGCGTGAAACCATTAGCCCTGAAGCTGCAGTTGGCCTATCTCAACCTCTGCCCACAACCTGGAAATAAGCAAAAGAAGCAAGCCGTCTGAGGGTGGGCAGAAGTTTCACAGGAGCCTGGGTCGCCTGCAACGCATGGTGTGAGGCCAGCCTGGGCCACATGCGGAGACCCTGCCTCGAATAAAAAAGCTTTAAAAATGAAAAAAAAAAAAAAAAGACCTAAACTCTTCAGATAATGCTGCCCCCTTAGGATCCACAGCCTTTTTAAAAAAGATTTTTAGTCCAGGTCGTGGTGTGGCGCGCCTTTAGTCCCAGAAGCAGGCAGATCACTGAATTCAAGGCCAGCCTGGTCTACAGAGTGAGTTCCAGGACAGTCAGGGCTACACAGAGAAACCCTATCTAAAAAAGAAGAAAAGAGAAAAGAAAAGAAAAAAGAAAAGAGAAGAAGAAGAAGAAGAAGAAGAAGAAGAAGAAGAAGAAGAAGAAGAAGAAGAAGAAGAAGAAGAAGAAGAAGGAAGAAGAAAAAGAAAAAAAGAAAAATTTAATTTTATACGTGTCGAGAGGACATTGAATCCCAATAACCTGTTCTCCCATCAGCCTCCAGACTACCTGACAAGACAACCCATCATACTCAACTCAATGACTTAGTGTGGTGACACTTACTGCAAAAGAACTAATTGAGCATGCTTGGGTCTCGGGATTCCTGGGGTCCAGTCTTGACCTCGTCACTTCTACTATCTTAGTGAGTTAGCAAACCTTTCTGAGCCAGCTTTCTCCTCTGAGGGTAGCAGTTCCTAATGTGTGTGTGGGGGGGGGATCTATTCTAGAGGCTGGAGAGATGGCTCAGTGGTTAAGAGCACTGGCTGCCCTTGGGGAGGAGCTGGGTTTGGTTCACAGCACCTATATGACAGCTCACAATGCCTGTAACTCTTTCAGGATCAGACGCCCTCTTCTGGCCTGCTTGGGCACCTGCACTCACGGGCATATACATGTACACATAAGTAAATCGTTTTTTTTTAAAGCCAAGTTTATGTTCACATCTCATAGGGTAGGAGCCACCATCAGCTCATAAAGGCAAAACTCATGGGGCCAGTTAGGCCTGAAATCCCACGTCATTCATGAGGGCCTCATGGGAAACTTCAGTATCTCTCAAGTCCCGCCTGCCATGTCCTTGGCTGTGCACTGGGACGAGCATATAGAGAAGGTGCACTACTGAGCACTTGCCACAAAGATCCGTGCTGAGATGAGGCTGAGGACGGTTCTGGGGTCCGCACCTGTCCTCACATCGAGGCTTTGGCACAGCCCAGGGCCGAGGGCTAAGAAGGTGAAGGATGGGTGATGCTTTTCAGCTCCATCCCAGCTGCCTCACTGCCCGGTGTCTTACCAGCCGCGGCCCTCACAGGCACTACCAGGCCCAGTTCCTCACGTTGAAACAGAGCGGTTTCTGTGTTCTGTACCCCAGGCTTTTCTCGTCTAATGCTGATGCCTGGACACAGGCTGGCTGTGTCTCCCCGAGCCAAACTGTGGCAGGGACAAAGGATGTCCCCCGTCCATTGTTCCCCTCACCTCTCTCTTCTGGGGAGCAAGAGGTCCTGTTGTGGGTCCCGGACAAGACACAACGCTCCACTCACCCGGAAGCCAGCCCTCCCCACGTTGTATACAGCAGACATTCTGAGACACCTGGTCTTCCCCATGCTTTATTTGTTGCTTCCGTTGCTCTGTTGTTGCCATGTGACCCCTGCTATCTGACATGGTGACATGCACACAGTAGCAGGGACCTCTCAGACTGGGGTGCCCCACCAAGGGGAAGAAGCTGGGCCCAAGCCCCACCCCAGGACCAAAACAGTAGCTGGATGTTGGAGTCTTGGGAAGGCAAGAGCCCAAGCTCAGGGAGCTGCCTAGGATGGGGGAAGGGAGTCCTCGAGGGTTAGAAGAGCTCCTATGTCCAACAAGGAGGTCCAGGAAGGAGTAGCTATGGGGAGAGCCCCAGAACCTCAAGAAAGAGAGCCAGGTGACAGCCTCTTCAGGGTCCCCCGCCCCACCTGCCAGAGCAGGTTGTGAGCATCTCAGGAGAGGACTTTCCTCTGAAGCTCCCTTGAAACAAGCCTCAATTCTCAGCTTCAGCTGGTGACCCTGGTCTCAGGTCACCCCTGAACTCGGTCCCTCCCGCCCAGGGAAGGCAGTAGCAGTTGACAGCTCCTACCCCGAGAAGATGCTGCCTGTTGGCCTTCAGTGCACTCACTACCTGGATCCCTCCAGCTGAAATACTCAAAGCGCTTTGTGTGCCAGTCCCTCCCAGTCAGACCTGACTCAAGCCAAACCAGACTCTATTTTTCCCACAAGCCCCAGCCTGCCCCTTCTTAGTCATGGCCGTACTGCCACCATGGCCATAAAGTGGCCATCTGGATGTGTCCTTTCCTCACCCTCACATCTGCATGGCCGTCTGATCCTGTCACCACCCCCCCTTTGCATCTGACCCTGACACACCATCACCACCACCACCCGTCTCCTGCCACTGTTACCCCCCTGCAGCCTCTCCTGTCCCCAGCAGCCCACTCCACTCCACAGCCAGGGGACTTCAGCTTCCCACGGCTCTGAGAAGAAAACCCAAGGTCTTGTCTGTCCCCAGCCTCATCTTACACCTCATCAGGGCTGCAGTGACCACATATCTGGTTAACAAAACAAACTGGTTCCAGCCTCAGGGTCTCCAGCCTTACAGCTCCCTCAACTCTGAATTCATTTCCCAAAGATCTTTCCTCAGTCCGCCTTCTTTCTCAGCCCAGTTTATCCAAATGCCTAATCGACTTTACCCACAATCCCTCAGTGTTAGACCTTGCTAATATCAAGACACTTCTCTGACCCTGGTGTGTGTGTCTCTGTGTGTCTGTGTGTCTGTCTGTGTGTGTGTGTGTGTGTGTGTGTGTGTGTGTGTCTGTGTGTGTGTCTCCTTCCAAGAATCCAGGTCCCACCCGATCAGGGAAGTTCATCTCACCTGCTTTTCTCTGTGCCTACAACTGTGCTAGGCACAAAGTAGCAGCTCAATAAATAGTTGCTAAATGCAGGACAAAGGGGGATCCTGGGGAAAGGGAGCCAGTGGTCTCTGGGGACTGTCCAAAGAGGCCCCAACAGGTGACTTGGCAGCTGTGGAAGAGGGCCCTTGACAGGTCAAAGGGACATGCTAGTGAGATTGTCCTGGCTCAACAGTCCCTTCCGGCCTCCACCTCCCCCATGCCCGCTGCCCCCGGCACCCCCACTGCCCCCACAGTACTCATGCAGTCTATGCCGCAGCGTGACAAGGGCTGACCCAAGGCAGGCCCCGTTGGGAGCATGAGGCCCCCCAGGCAGCTGGAGCAGCAGAGTGGCCACACCAGCCATGCCATCTTCTGTGGGCTCAAGGGTGATCGGTCCAGCTCGCAGGCCAGCTGTGGTGGCAGGGAGGGCTGGCGGGCAGCAGCCCCCGCCCATGGGTCCCCAGGGGCCTCCAGCTCCTGTCAGCAATAGGGGTGCTAGGAAAGGCTCAGAGCGGCGGAAGGCAGGAGGTGGAAGGCCGGCTGGCTTCCAAGCAGGGGCTGGGCCCGTCGGCTCTGGAGGGAAGCAGACAGTGACCTTGGCAAAGGGGCGGCTGGCCATCTTGGTCATCTCCTGCAGGTGCCGGCGCTGCTCCTGGCGCTGGTCCAGGGCCTGCTTGGCTTTCCAGAGGAGCACACAGAGTGAGAGGAAGAGGAAGAAGCAGGAGAAGAAGACGGAGAAGAAGACAAACAGGTCAATGTGGGCCTGGTCTTGCCGAAAGAAGAGCAGGCCCTGGGAGTCCGCCGAGCCGTTGGCACCAGGCCCACTGGGATCTCCCACGCCCAGCAGCAGCAGGTAGAAACGGCTGGACTTGAGGGCGTGGTGCTCGTGAGGATAGGTGATCACCAGCCTGTCCCGCACACTGCGGACCACAAGCACTGCCGCCGGCTCCGTCACCGTCACATAGGTAATCAGGCCCCGGGGCCACACCTCCCGGACCCGTGCCTCCACCGGAGTCCCCGGTCCACTCCCGGTCCCCAGCCCGCCTAGGTCCCCAGCCCCCCGGGGTCCACCATCCGCAGGAGGAGGGGGCGGCGGGGGCGGCGGGGGCGGCTGGATATGCACAGTGTGGACGCCTGTGTCAGGGGCCACTCGGACCACAAAGGTGTCATAGGAGGTGGAGACGTAGAGGTCCACAGCACCGAAGGTCACATCGAGTGTCAGGCGAATGTCCACGTTGGTGAACTTGGGCTGCACGCCAAAAAGCACGGTGCGGCCAGGGCCCAGGGCCCGCCGTTTGGGCTCATGGAAGCAGTTGGTCTGGGAAGTGGGGTCCAGGCAGCATTCCTGTTCCACTGAGATGAGCCGGTAGCACTGCTGGCCCCCTAGGGGGCTCCCGTGGAATGACTCCCGGCACTTGGCGCACTGTGGACAGGCAGGAGGAGACGGCAGTGAGACCCTCTCAGTTCTCACAGCCACTGCGCTGCGCCCCACCCAGCCCGGGGCTCGGATGCCCGGTCATGAGTTCTGCCCTCTGCCAGTGAGCCGACCCACTGAACTTGAGATGCGCCCTCTCCTTTCAGATAGGAACCAAGGCTTGCTCAGAGAACTCAAATCACATTCATGGCACTTGGCTCAGAGTTGTCCCAACTCACCTGTCCACCCGGCTTCTTCTGAGCTGTCGGACACGTGCCCATCTCAGGGCCCCCCACACCAACCAGCTGATCCTCTCGGCCTCGACGGCTCCACAGATGCACTGTCTGTCACAGTGACTTCCACCTTAAGCGTCACCTTCTGACCAAGGCCTTCCTCAGCCCTGATACCATACCCACCACTTCCAGTGCTTTTGTCTGTCTGTTTTGCTTTTTGAGACGGTGTTGCTGTGTAGCCCAGGCTGGTCTTGAACTTTTGATCTTCCTGCCTCAGCCTCCCAAGTGCTGGGTTTATAAGCATGAGGCATTACGCCCACCTCTCCTTGCTTTTCTTGCCTTACCCCATCACCTAAACACCTCATTCCCTTGCTTGCTTGGTCACTGCCTGACCTCTCTCCTCTAGAACGCAGCTTTGTTATGTACTGGGGCTCCAGTGCCTCGCACGGTGTCTGACATATACTGGGTGTTAATGAACACGGGGAATGAATGCAGGAACAGGGGGGATACAGACAAGCTATCACAACTCCGGTAACTCAGTAGGAACCACTGCTGTCCACAAGGTGCTCCCTGACCAGCCACTGAGGCTGGGATAGCACCTTTGGTGTCTCTGGGCCTTTTCTTTTCATGACTACATTCTACCAAAGCCCTGACAAGCCTTCCACATCTGGGCTAAGCTACTAGCTAAAAATCACAGCATGCAGCTCAGCTGGGTACTCTCCACATACTGGTCGTTACTGCTATCATTATTAGAACCAAATAAACACTACTTGGAGTGGCCAGCTGCAAGGAGGAGCTCTGCACGGGTCTCCAGCCCACTCAGCAAAGGCTAATGGACATTTATGGCAGCATTAAGGGTTTGGTTTTATTTGTTTGTTTGGATTGGTTTTTCAAGACAGGGTTTCTCTGTGTAATAGCCTGGCTAGACATGCTAGGCAGGGGCTCTACCACTGAGCCACGCCCCCAGCCCCTCACTGGGGGATTCTAGGCAGGGGCTCCACCACTGAGCCACGCCCCCAGCCCCTCACTGGGGGATTCTAGGCAGGGGCTCTATCATAGAGGCATGCTTCTAGGCCCTCAATGAGCTTTCTGTGTGTATGTGTATGTGTGTGTGTAGTATGTGTGAGTGAATTTTGTGTATGTGCATACGCAAGCATATTTGAAGACCCACACTTAGGTCTTTTGTGTTATTGTTGTTTTGGTTTTTTGAGACAGGGTTTCTCATGTAGCCCTAGCTGTCCTGGCACTTGCTCTGTAGACCAGACTGTCCTCGAACTCAGAGAGATCCGCTTGCCTGTACCTCCCAAGGTCTGGGATTAAAGGCATGCGCCATCGTGCCTGGCTACAACTTAGGCCCTAATGCCTGTGCAGCAGGCACTTTGCTGACTGAACTATGTCCCCCACATCCTCTAGGGACCTTTCAATCATACGTCAGTAAAGCAGTTTCTGGTCTAGGATGGAAATGCCAGAGGCCAGCAAGGCTTGTGAAACTGCTGCGTTTGGATGGAGCTACGACTCTACTGGCAAATACTTATGTTCCTGGACAGGAGAAGACCGACTGAGGCAGAAAGTTCTCTCCCTTCGGGGCCTGCAGAGGGGGTGGTGGGAGCAAGACACAGCAGTCAGCCAGCCTCTCTGCTTCGAAGAAGAGAAATGGGCCTAAGGAGAATTTGGTTTTGTGTTGTGTTTTTTTTTTTTAGAAAGAGGCTTACACCATGCAACGCTAGAACTGACAGTAAGCCTCCTGCCTCAGCCTCTAAAAACTAGAATTACAGGCTGTAGCCAGCAGACCTGGCTCTCAAGGGTTTTAAATCTAAGTTTAGAATTAGTGAGTCAGCCCTTTGTCAGTACAGGATCACCTGACGGGGAGAGCCGTGTGGGAGAAAGCAAGCTGGCACCGAGAACAGCCGTCGAACCACGGGGACATTCCTTCCTGATATCACTATGTGAACTCACAGATGCGGCCATTCCCGAACGAGGCCCCAGACCACATAGGTTCTTATTCTTCCTGCTGCTGCTGTTTGGAGACAGGGTCTCATGTAGCCCAGGTTAGCCCACAATCCCCACGTAGCTGAGGACGACTTTGAACTTCAGATCCTCCTACCGCTAGCTCCCAAGTGCTGGGATCACGCATGTCATTTGTCGCCACTGCCATCTGTGTTAGTCCCATGTTGCTGCACCATTTGGCACCCAATGTAGATGGTGGTGACACCACCCTCAGTTTGGGCAGTGAGAAATCAAAGCCAGAGTTCACAAATGCTAAGCGAGTACTCCACCAGCTAAGCCACATCCTCAGTCTGTATTGCTTTTGAAGCAGTCTCTCTCTATTGTCCAGGCTGCCCCTGAACTCAAAATCTTCCCTCCTCAGCCTCCTGAATAGCTGTTGTGTGCCACTGTGCCCTATCAGACCTCTCTTCAGACTAAAAGCTACTCTGAGGTGGTTTTTAGCACTTGCAGCCTGCAATCTGTGACTGTCACAGTCAGGGATCCCTGAGGCCCACATCTGGACTCGGCATGACTGCCCAGGGCTCAGCAAGTCTACAAGCTGGATCTCCATTCCAAACCCGACTCACGGCGACATGCTTGGTCCCCTTAGCCCAGCCCTGGCCTTTTGTTCCTGTGGCACCTAATCCAGTAGCTGGATTTTCCAGACCCACCTGGTACTTGTAGCAGTCTCGGCGGTCACTGGGAGAGCTGCCCTGGCAGGTGCCTGTCTCTGTGTTGTTCTGACATGGGCAGCCTGTCCCGTCCTGCTCATTACAGGTGTCAGCATGGCCATTACACTGGCATCTGAGGATGGGAGAGAGGAGGGGTGAGTGCCCGCTAAAGTCCAGCTTCAGCAGGGCTCAGGTCCCAATAAGGAGGTGTGGAGCTGGTGGGGGAAGAAAGGGACACAAGCGCGTCTCAGGTCCAGCAGCTGTCACTCCATCAAGACTCTCTATGTATAAAGCACACTGACTGACAAGTCCCTTGGCAAGCACCCTGGATCTCGTTCTCATTTCCTCCCCACCAAATGTCTCGAGGGAAAAAAACTGTACAAAACCAACAGCCTCATCTGAAACAACATCTTCAGACAGACTCTGTCAAATCCCGATGTTTCTTAGGGTCTGCAAAGTACAGACCTTCTATTTTTACAGCCCGTGTCTAGGCTGGCGGCCCACGGGGTTACACTATATTAGACAGTGTGAAATTGTTTTTACCTTAACCAAGTTACACGTAGAATCATTTGATGTTTTCTAAATTGAAAGCTTTACAAAATTTATCTCACAATTAGCTGATTCTATTGTTCTGTTCCTTTGTTTTATAATAGGGGCCTGTCATTTTCATACATTCCCAGAAAGGAAGATTCTGGTATCTCACTCTTTCCATCAATCCACATTCATTATTCCTGTTCCCTCTAAACAGGCTCCAGGATAGGACAGTGCATGCATCATGCATTTGTGACATCTTATATCCAGAGCAAGAAAACCCCTCAGAATCTCCCTGACTGGTACCACAGTCAGGGCGTGGCTCAGTGGTAGAGCCCCTGCCTAGAATCCCCCAGTGAGGGGCTGGGGGCGTGGCTCAGCGGTAGAGCCCCCGCCTAGCATGTCAAACACCCTGGGTTCCACTCCCAGCACCACCAAATTATACTTTAAAAATCAATAAAGGCCATTTCTACACATAGGCCGAGAGGCTTGGTCCCCAGGCCAGGGTCTGCGGTGCTAGTCCTCAGGGGCACAAGGAGGACAGTTCCCTCTGTGACTCTCCTTTCAGGCTATGGCCCCTGTCTTCCAAGTTTCCCTCGGGAACATGAAGACATTTCCCCAGAGGCTGCATGAGCAGAAAATACCCCATTATGCAAACTGCTCCCAAAAGGGAAGCAGAGGCCACACCACAACTGAATCTCTTGGTGAAGTTTTGCTAAACTTTGTCAAGCAGCGTCCTCTACCTTAGGGCTGGAGCCATCCCTTGTGCCGTGGTCTGTAACAAATGCCTATGATCTCTGAGGCTCTCAGAGGTCAAGCCCACTGCCCAATCCACAGGATCCTTAGGTGACAATCAGCTTGGACTGACTCCAGACACACACACACACACACACACACACACATACACACACACACACACACACACACACACACACACATACACACAGCCTTTTCTGAGCCCACCGTCCCCTCCAGGTCTCTCTGTAGCCTGTGTTTCAGACCTCTGCTGTGAGGAACCTCTCAATGGGCTTCCTTTCATTTTTCTCGTCCCTTGCTTGGTCTCCAGCTCTCTTAAACATCATTTGCTTCTGACTGACAAACAGCTAGGCAAGGGTGGTCTAGTTCCCAGTATTCCTCCCAGTGAGAAGGACAAGGGTCAGGTTCCTTCCTCTTACTTGGTGCATTTTCCATCCAGGAGGAAGTAGCCGTGGAGACAGCTCTCACATTTGTCCCCATAGCTGTTATTCTGGCAATTCACACACACGGCGTCATCTTCACTTGGACCTTCTGTCACCCAGTTTTCAATCTGATCAAGCAAGGACATAGAAAGACATGGCCCAGCCCTCCTCCCTCAGACCAGGGGTCCAGGCCCAGCCCTCCTCCCTCAGACCAGGGGTCCAGGCCCAGCCTCCTCCCTCAGACCAGGGGTCCAGGCCCAGCCTCCTCCCTCAGACCAGGGGTCCAGCCCAGCCCTCCTCCCTCAGACTCAGGTGTGTAGACTTCATTCCCTTACCTCCTCTGGATCCAGTGAGTACTTCTCTGGCTCCCTTCTGGCCATTTCTAGCTCTTTCCTGGAGACGCACACATGGCTGTTCCCTCGACAGAAGGCATGGCAGGGCCGGCAGGTCCCGCCCCCCAAAGCTGAACCCACAAATAGTGGGAGGCACTGCTCACAGTGGCTACCCTGGTAACACAGGACAGTGCCATCAAAAGGGCTGGGGAGACACAGGGCCAGGCACCTTGTCTGGCCCCTCCCAGCTGGGCTGCAATTTAGCCCCCACTTCACTCACTTACCCCACTTTAGTCCTGAGTTACAAAGCCTTCCACACACCCACCTCCCCTGCCCCATTCTGCCCACTACCACACTGTCCCCCGAATCTTTTCATATCTGCCCAGAATAGCGCTCTCCTACCCCTTCCTTGCCCATGGCTTCTCAGGACTGGAAACAAACCTCAAGATGCCTCAGCACAAGGGCTGAGTAGGGCTTCAGTGGTGGAGCCCCTGCCTAGAATCCCCCAGTGAGGGGCTGAGTAGGGCTTCAGTGGTAGAGCCCCTGCCTAGAATCCCCCAGTGAGGGGCTGGGGGCGTGGCTCAGTGGTAGAGCCCCTGCCTAGAATCCCCCAGTGAGGGGCTGGGGGCGTGGCTCAGCGGTAGAGCCCCCGCCTAGCATGTCAAACACCCTGGGTTCCACTCCCAGCACCACCAAATTATACTTTAAAAATCAATAAAGGCCATTTCTACACATAGGCCGAGAGGCTTGGTCCCCAGGCCAGGGTCTGCGGTGCTAGGCGGCAGGTCACAAACCTTGGTGTGGTTCCGGCACAGCAGGCAGTGGTCCTGAGCCCCTACGCCTGCACACTCGCTGTGGCGGTTGCAGCGACACTCGGTGGAGCAGTTGCGGCCGACAAAGCCAAAGTGACATTGGCAGTGATCGGGCTCTACACAGGAGCCGTTTACACAGCCCTGGGCACACACGGGGCGGCATAAGCCCGTCACACTGTGGGGACAGGTAAGCATCAGGGCAGGGAACCCAGGCCTCGCCCATTGTCCCTTGCCCAGTGTGCCACGCCCTCTTTCAATAGGTTATCCACCCCGAGTCTTCAGCATCCTTGTCCCCACTACCCTCTCCTGGAGACTCACTGGGCCAGGCGACTGCCCTCCTGTCTCAGAGATCAGGTCCGCCACCTGTGAACCCAGGCTCCATTTCCTTCCACATGTCTTGTCTCATCCCATCCTTGCTACCCTGCAACTTTTTCCCCGTCTGTCTGCCCCGACCCTCCTCCTCCTCACTTGTCCATGGTGTAGCCCGCCTTGCAGCTGCACTCATAGCCGTGGGGCTGGTCGTGGCAGTTCTGGGTCTCATTGCAGTCATGGTGTCCGTTTGCACACTCATCCTCCGGGGGGCAGGACAGGAAGGCCCACGATGCCCCGGGACGGCCACATGTTAGCCCTGACCCCAGAGGACACAGGGCTTCACCCAGGGCATTGCTACACCACCTACCCATCCACCCCACCTCAGAACCACTCCCCTGCTTGTTCTCAGTACCCTTCGCCAACCAGTTTGCCCAGCTCCCAAACCCCTCTCACCATCTCGGGGACCACTGAGGCCACCTTCCATGCAGTGGCCACCTCCATCCTGGCCCCCCCAGGCACACCAGCCACAGTGGGGTCGTCGCAGGCACAGGGCACACTGTGTAGCCTGAGCACAGCCCAGGGAGCAGCTCTCTGGCCCCCTAAGCAGCCGCCCACAGCCTCCAGCCATACATCGCAAGGGCAGGTAGGAGGGGCTCAGACACTGTCGGGGAAGTGAGGGACAGAAAGATCAGGAAAGAAAGTCAAATACACTTCCCAGACTGCACCAATCTCTCCCGGGCCCCACCCTCCCTGGCTGTAGCTAGCTCAGGATACAAGCTAGGCTACAACAAGATCCCTCAAAGCCTTTGTAACCAGACATCCACACAGGAACTGGATGAGCCTGGCATGCCTGCAATCCCAGCAGACAGGAGGTGGAGGCTAAGGGATAGAGTTCAAGGTCATCCTCAGCTATCTAGTGATTTCAAGGCCAGCCTGATTAACAGGAGCCCTTGTGTTTAAAAGCAATGGCAATGGGTTCCGGGTTCTGGAATTGGAAAGATCATGGGGCCCTGGGCTGGGGGGGACACTGGAGGTGATGGGTAAATGAGGATGAAAGGGTCAACAAGGAAGAGAACAGGCAGACGCACAGAGACAGCCACCAGCCATCAGCCACATCCCAAGGAAGGTGATCCCAAGGATCGGCAGCCACTGTGAGGGCCCTGTCCCCCAAGGAGCTGGGCAATCCTAGCACTCGGGAGACTGAAGCAGGAAAATCAAGAGTTTAAGGCCAGGACAGGCAAGAAGGCTCAGAGGGCAATGCACCTGTTGCCAAACTTGATGGCATGAGTTTGATCCCTGAGACCCATTGGTGGAAAAACTGAACTGATTCCTACAAGTTGTCCAATGACCTCTACATACACGCATCCCCTCCCAAATGAATAAATATGTAAATTTAATGAAGAAGAGTAGTTCAAGGCCAGCCGGATGCATTAAAAAAATCTCACATAATAATAATAATAATAATAATAATAATAATATAAAAAACTCATATAATAAAAAAAATGAGCTGGGTGGTAGTGCCTTTAATCGAAGCACTCAGGAGGCAGAGACTGGAGGATCTCTGTGAGTTCCAGGCCAGCCTCGTCTATAAAGTGAGGTCCAAGACAGCCAGGACTACACAGAGAAACTGCCTTGAAAAGCCAAATAAATAAATAAATAATTTTTAAAGATTAAAAGAAAGAGACTCCTGTGTCCCAAAGGTCCCATTATATTAATACAGAGTCTCCGTTCCCTACCCAGCAGGGACATCTGTCTCCTATACCTGAAAGAAGGCAGTGGACAGAGACAGAAATGACTATCACAAGCAGCTTCTTCTTCTTCTTTTTTAATAATTTGTTTTTATTTTATGTGCATCAATGTTTTCCCTGTATGTATGTCTGCGTAAGGGTGCTGGATCCTGGAGTTACAGAAAGTTGAGAGCTGCCGTGTGGACGTTAGGAACTAAACCCGGGTCCTCTGGAAGAGCAGCCAGTGCCTTTTTGTTTTTTGTTTTGTTTTGCTTTTCAAGACAGGGTTTCTCTGTGTAGCCCTGGCTGTCCTGGCACTCACCCTATAGATCAGGTTGCTCTCGAACTCACAGAGATCCTTCTGCCTCTGCCTTCCAGGTACTGGGATTAAAGGCATGCGCCACCCCCACCCAGTGCAGTCAGTACTCTTAACTGCTGAGCCACCTCTCCAGCCCCCAAGCCACAACTTCTTACGACAAACTTGGGCCAGGCTTTAGGGCAAATAGTCTACTTCCAACTCAGCCAGGAGGTGGAGGAGAAGTTCTGGGTGAGAAGCCAGTTTGCAATGTACAAGCCATCACTTGCTGGCTGGGACCCACACTGCTTACAGAATGAGGCGTGGGCCCTTGGGAATATACCACAGGGTAGAAGAGCATTTTATTCAGTGTTTGGCCTTATATGAAATATAAGATGGGTGAGATTAATCTGGGCTGGCTGCCCAAGGGCACTTAGGAAGAAACGAAGCAATTTGTGCAGTTCTGAAATAGAAACCCTGATGGCTGTGGTCAGAGCTCCAAGCCTGCTGAGAGTTGGGCCGGCTGTGATTAGAGTCCAGGAAGCAAAACTCGGCCAAAGAGCCCAACACTTTTGAGCCCTGGCCATGGGATACATTCTCATAAATTCTGTTCTCCCCACTACAACTCAGATAGGGTCTCTACATATCCAGGCTGACCTGGAACTTGCCACCCTCCTGCCGCAGCCACCTGAGTACTAGATTACAAGGCATGCATGACCGCAATGTAGCTTCATCATTCTCCTGCTTCAGAATAACTGGAGTGTAAGAGTCCTTTAGAGGTTAAGAGCACTTACTGCTCTTGCAGAGGACTCAAGTGTGGATGTCAGTACCCATGCTAGATCCAAACCCAGGCCCAGCTGAGCTTTTGTGTATGTGCAAACATGAGGAGGCCAGTGAACATGGTGCTGACTATCTTGTTTTTAAGTCTGTCTCTTGCTGGCCTGGAATCCACTGAGTAGACTAGACTAGCCATAGAGTCTCAGGGGCCTGCCTGTCTCTGTCTCTGTCTCCTGAGCACTGAGATCACAAGCAAGTCCCACATATCTGGACTTTTTTTTATCATGGTTGTGAGGATGAAATTCAGGTCTGAGTGAGCCACCTTCCCAGGCCTTCTGCCTGGAACTTGATTTCAAGGTAAATAAGCCAATTTGCCACCCTAGGTGAGGCTCCCAGCTCTAGAAGCTGGCAGTCCTCTATGCTGGGCACTCACAGGCTGGGACATACAGGAAGTACTGCTGGGCTCTTTTCTATTATCACCTCTTAAAATGCAAGTTCTAGGGCTGGAGAGATGGCTCAGTGGTTAAGAGTACTGGCTGCTCTTCCAGAGGTCCTGAGTTCAATTCCCAGCACCTACAGGGTGGCTCACAACCATCTGTAATCAGGCCTGGTGCCCTCTTGTGGTCTGCAGGGTTACATGCAGACAGAACACTGTATAAATATATATATATATATATATATATATATATATATATATATATAAATTTAAAAAAACAATGCAAGTTCTAATGGCATGTGTCCTGTTCCTCCCCCACCCCACCCACTGTAGCCTACTGGGTGAAGGGTGAGGGGATGGCTGAACCAATCCCAGCTCTCAGTGGTTTGGTGAGCTGGCCCGCTGCCACTGGGTCCTGTGCCATGGGTGGACGCACGAGGAGTAGGTACTGATGAGGATCAGACACTGCTTGCTAGCTGTGACAATGGAGGGTAGACTGGTCTCACCTTCCACTGGGGTTAGGCCAAGGCAAACATCTTTGTCTGCCACTGGACAGCTAAGTTGCAGTCCAGCTAAGTGGATACAGTCTGGACACTCCAGAGGCAGACAATGTGACGGGCAGCTACGGCCTAGCCACCCCTGCCTGCGAAGTACACCCACCTCCGCCAGCCACACACGAGCAAGGTCCTTCCTCCCAGCCCTCTCTGGCAGTGTCTCACTGAGCCCTGAATAAGAGCTAGAGGGACACAGGGGCTGAAGCCCAGCAAGAAAGGACAGAGCTGTGAGCACAGCAGCAGAAGGCATGAAAGAAACATGAGGGAATGAAGAGACGGCAACAGGAAGGAGAAAGGACAGCAGGGCAGGAGTCGCAAGAGTTGGGGGTCACCAGGGCTGGGCAGCAAGCAAGATGCGGGCATTACCTGCTGGAGGCTGTTGCTCCACACACAGTGCTGCCAGCCCCCGTCTGCGCCCTTGGAGGCCAGGCAGGAGGTGCAGTTGGGGAGGAGGTGACAGGGACTGGGGCAGGGCAGCGGGGGCGATGACTCCACTGGCATGGGCGACACGTTCAGCAGAGAGTGGCTGAAGCAAGTCCAGTCGTAAGTGGGCTGCACTGACAGGATGCGGCGAGTCTCTCCTGGTGTTGCGGGCACAGGCTAGTGACCAGTCTGGTTCCCAGACTCTCCTCCTCCAGAGGAGTCTCGACGCCACCCTTCTTCTTCCCCAGGCCCGAGGGTGCCCTCTCAGACTCGGGCGTCTAGTCCCAGCCTTCCTCCCTCTGCTGCAGCTCTCCCCTGAGATTTAGGGGTCCAGGCCTCGAAGCCCCTGGGGACTCACCTGTCCTCTTGAACTGCCGTGTCCACATGCACTTGCCCTCCCGTGTGCACTGCTCACAGTCCGCGGCCCCACACGCGGCCTCCGAGCAGTTCCCAGCCCAGAAGACCTCTCTCTGGTTGATTCGACAGTCATTCTCCGAGGTGCAGGACGCGTTGCGCCCGATGCAGGCGCCCTCCGGGCAGTTGGTGCACCACTTACAGCGAGGAGTGGATGCCTGGAGGGGAGATGGGCTCAGCACCCTTCGGACGCAGGTCTTCCTACCCAGCCAACCACAGCGGAGGCCAGTACCCGTCCTGCTACCCACCACGAACCTCTCCATCGCCCGGCTGCAGGGTCCGAGGATGGCGAGCCAGGCACTCACTGCAGGTCCGCAGCCGCCGACATTCCTCAGGCGAGCGAGGCATTGGGGAGCAAGGAGGTACCCCACAGCCTAACCTAGAGGGCAGGAGGCTGGCTCAGTCACATGCATCTAGGACTCATACTTTGTCTCCTGAACATGGTCCTGCAGAGACCTGCCCTACACCACGTCCCAAGTTACACTTCAGGTCCCGGTCAGCCCCATCCCTTGGTGGTACATGGGCCCATGTCTACTTGTCACTGGAACCTGAGACATTACCAACTGTCCCCTGCCCCCTGATCCTACCCAAAACAGTGTCCTTCTCTCATACACTCCTGTGCCCCTCAGTCCCGCACAAGCACCCCAGGAATCTCTCTGCTCGGGCCTCCAACTCAAGCTTCCTATCCCCCACCCCCACCCCCCCACAGCACAGATCTATAATTCCTTGGAAGTGCATGGATTTTTAGCATTATCCAGATTTTAGAAAAACAACTGGTACTCCTGCTATGATGCACAGGCCCGATGGTGGGTGGGCCGGCAAGCCCGTCCAAAATCAAATCCATTGACAATACTGCAGGATGCATGGTGAAATGCTCCACGGCCCATAATGGGACAAACAAAATCCATAAATAGGCTTCCATCATAGCAACAGAGCAGACGAATGAGTTAACCGAGGGAACGCCTGGCTTCCAGAGGTATCTGGATTCCTGAAACTGCTGCTGAGGAGAGTTGGTCAGAGCTGGGTCTCAGCAGGTACCGGAAGCCTTTTCTGAGCTGATCGATGTCTGCCAGTACAGATGGTACTGCAAACACCCTGGACGCAGACAGCACTGCTTTCAGTCTTTGCTGGTCTAAATTATATCAAGTTCCAAGCCAGCTCCTCCAGAAGGGGATGATACCTTGGGGTGCAAGCACAGCTCATACACGAGCAGTCTCAACCACCTCCGCCTCTCACGGTCATTCGCTGTCCCATGTGTGAGCCACAACCAGACAGTCGAACTTCAAGGCCTGCCTCAGGTCCAACCCTCAGAGGACACCAGCAAGTACTGAGCGATGGACTATCAGTCAACTGTGGTTACCTGTGTGCCTGGTCCCCAGAGAGGCAAGCACCATGGCACCAGCTGCAAGCCCCAGACTGGTTACAAGCTTCGGGTGAAGGCAGTAGACGGCAGGGGTCAGGGGGCAGGGTCAATGCCAGTAGGCGGCCCAGGGCCACGCCCCCAAATCCTCCAGAGATGTACAGGTGGCTACCCACTGTGGCTACTGCATGGGCCACGGATTCTTCCATTGGGGATCCCACAGAAGCTGGACCTGAAGAAAGATGGGATATTCAGGTGGAGAGCAGGAAACACAAAGAAGAGACCCCCCCCCCAAAGACTGGTCAGGGGAGACAGCCAGAGAAGACAGAGTGACAGGGGGCAGACAGAGAAAGGTAGAGAGGAGACGGACAGAAGGACTGGAGAACCAGGCAGCAAAGAGAGGCACAGAAGGGTAGACAGACAGAAAATAGCACTTGCAGAGAGGAACAACAACAGAAGTGGGGGCTGGAAAGATGACTCAGTGGTTAAGAACACCCATTGCTCCTGGAGAGGACCCAGGTCCGGTTTCCAGCACCCACATGGTGGCTCACAACCATCTCTACGTCTGATAGCAGGGGATATGATGCCTCCTTCTGACCTCTGCGGGCACACACATCACACACTCACACACACACACACACACACACACACACACACACACGTAAAATATATAAAATATCTAAAAAGCTTTAAAAAAAAAAAGGATAGCGGTGAGCTGGAGATGTACAAGAGCTACGCGGTACCGTCCTAGCAAGCGCAAGGCAAAGGCTCCACCTGTAACACTTTAAAAAAACCAACAAGTGGGGCTGGAGAGATGGCTCAGAGGTTAAGAGCACCGGCTGCTCTTCCAGAGGACCTGGGTTCAATTCCCAGCACCCACATGGCAACTCATACCTCTCTGTAACTTCAAGATCTGACACCCTCACACAGATATACTCCAGACAAAACACCAATGCACATGAAATAATAATAAAAAAAACAACAAACAAGCAAAAGAAAAAGAGCGAAGACAAAGATATCGGAACCAGATGAAGATGGTAGTCACAGCATTAACAGCTATGTGACAGTAAAAGCTCTAAATGCCACCAGAATAATAATTTATTTGTATGTGGTTGTGGTTGTGGTTGTGTGTGTGTGTGTGTGTGTGTGTGTGTGTGTGTGTGTGTGTGTGTGCTAAGAACAGGGGATTGTGCACACCAAGCAAGTACCCTGCCACTTGTCTACACACAAAGCTCTACTGACCATTATTAAACGATTTAAGTTTCATATTACATAAATTAATATCTGGGTCTTTAAAGTTCAAGACAGAATGAGTATTAGAAAGGTTGACTCGAGTAAAAGAGTGAGAGAGAAAGGGAAAAGGGAAGGGGGAAACACAAAGAGCATAGGTCCAGACACACAAGCAGCCACTCACCGTGCGCAGTGAAATGAAAAGGACAAATAGGGTCTGAGGTCACAGCTTAGCAATAGAGCTCACACGGGACATTCATCAGTGAGGTTGGGGCGTGGCTCAGTTGTAGAGCCCCTGCCTAGAATCCCCCAGTGAGGGGCTGGGACATTTACCCAGAACCCTGCCTAAAAGTCCAAGGAGACAAGACATGGGAGAGTAGGGCCCTGCCTGTGTGGGTAGGAACACAGTTGCATGTGATAAACAGCACATTCCTATACTTCTCAGGGGAGAGGGAGGCAGAAGAAGAGAACAAGGCCAAGTTTACAAGGAGCAGTAGAGGTTGTGGAGATTCCAGGGCTAGGAGCTGGAGGCCTGGCTCAGGGATAGACTGGTTGCCTAGAATTCACAAATGCGGGAAGGGAGACATGGCTCAGTCCTAGAGAATTTGCCTAAAATCCACCAGTGGTGACACAACTGTCTTGTATGTGCGAGACCTAGTTGTCACTGAAGCATTTTAAAAAGCCACATGCCTGCCAGGTGTGGTGGCGCACGCCTTTAATCCCAGCACTCTGGAGGCAGAGGCAGGCAGATCTCTGTGAGTTCGAGGCCAGCCTGGTCTACAGAGTGAGTTCCAGGATAGCCTCCAAAGCCATAGAGAAACCCTGCCTCGAAAAAACAAAAAACAACCAAAGAAACAAAAAAGCCACATGCCCATCTCTCTGTCAACATTTTGCGTATTACAAAATACAAATTCCTTCCCCCTTGTCTTCTTCCGCTAACACGTAATTACTGTGTTCCGGGTTTTAAGGATATATGGTGAGTAAATAAGCAGCACTGGGGTTGTCTGTTTGCTTGTTTGTTTGTTTTGGAAGTTTCTTTGGAGCTTCATGAAAGTAAAATTTATTCTATAGTACATTCTGCGTTTCTTTTTTTTTTTTAAAAAAAGATTTATTTATTGCATATGTATATGCATACAGCATTCTGGCATGCAGGCCAGAAGACGGTTTGAGATCTCATCATAAATGGTTGTGAGCCACCATGTGGTTTCTGGGAATTGAACTCAGGACATCTGGAGGAGCAGCCTGTGCTCCTAACCTCTGAGCCATCTCTCCAGCCCCACATTCTGCATTTCTTTTCTTTTTTTTTTTTTTTTTTGGTTTTCCAGACAGGGTTTCTCTGTAGAGTTAGAGGCTGTTCTGGAACTCACTCTGGAGACCAGGCTGGCCTCAAACTCACAGAGATCCACCTGCCTCTGCCTCTCAGGTGCTGGGATTAAAGGCGTGTGCCACCAACGCCTGGCTAAACTTACAATATTAAAAAAGATTATTTAATGTGTGTAAAAAGATTAGTATATGTGTGTGTGTCTGTCTGTCTTTATAGGTGTCCTCTATCACTCTTCACCTATTCCTTTGAGGCAGGGTCTCTCCCTGAACTTGGAACCTGAATGTTCGTAGCTAGCCTGAAAGCCAACAAGCTCCATTGACCTGCCTATCTCCACTGGCCTCAGAGTTGGGGTGACAAGCATGTGTGCGACACCTAGCTTGTTATGTGGGTGCTGAGATCTGAACTCTAATCTTCACGGATACATAGAAAGCATTCATAACTGATGAGCCATCTCTCCAGTGTAAACGGTTTGTCTCCCACCCACCAGTTCCCAAACAGACACTCAGAGGCCTAATATTAATGATAATTGTTTGGCCAATGGCTCAGACCTACTACTGTCTAGCTCTTACAATTAAATTAACCCATTAAGTTTATATTTTACCATGATGCTCTGGCTTGTTACCTCACATCTTGCTTCCCTAGTGGCTACATAGTGTCTCCATGACTCTTCCTTTACTGGCGGGCGGGCAAGAGACAAACCTCCATTTACACATACTCCAGTCCGGAGAATCTCCCAATTCCTTTTTTTTTTTTTTTTTTTTTTTTTTTGTTGTTGTTTATTGAGACAGAGTTTCTCTGTGTAAGAGCTCTGGCTGTCCTGTAACTCATTCCATAGACCAGGCTGGCCTTGAACTCACAGAGATCCCCCTGCCTCTACCTCCCAAGTGCTGGGACCAAAGGTGTGCGCCACCACCGCCCAGAGAATTTCTAATGCTTTAAGCCCATTTCTAACGTGTGAACACAAAACCTGGAAGGGTACTTTCTGCTTACAACAGTGGTTGTCGCTACAGAGCTTTAGCTTTTCCTCCTATTTTAGGATAAAAAATATTTCTGTGGTGGTGCACACCTTTAATCCCAGCACTCTAGACTCAGAGGCAGGTCGATCTCTGTGAGTTTGAGGTTAGGTTGGCCTACTTAACGAGTCAAGGCCACCCAAACTGACATAGTGAGACTATATGCCACAATAACAAAACAATAAGTAAACAAAAATAAACCATTCTAAGAAAAAAGAAAGGGCCCATGAGATGGCTCAGTAGGTAAAGCACTTGCCACAAAGCCTGATGACCTGAGTTCAATTCCCAGGACACACACATGGAAGGACAGAACCAACTCCTTCAAGTTGACCTCTATCCACTGTGTGTGCCCACAAATGCATATAAAGCCCCACCTACACAAATAAGTTAACACAACTTAAAATGTCTGTTTAAAGAAGAAAAGACAGTAACTCCATGGTCTCTAGATATATGGAGGGGACGGGGACTTTGCTGATGAGTCCTAACTTGCCCGAGTGACTTCTAAAGAGGGTCATGGTCCCCAGACGCGGGCAGGCTCCACATGGGTGTCCCAGCCTCCTGGGGACAGCACCAGGGACTCACGTGTGAGGTCAGGCAGGAGCCAGGTGTTGCAGTTGACCTGGTAGAGCAGAGCATCACTGCTGAATTCATCAGGGTCTGAGCGCCCCCCAAGGACCACCATGGTGTCTCCTAGCAGAGCTGAAGCATGGAAAAGCCGGGGACGGGGCTGTGGGGGGGACACATGTAGGGAGGGCCCGTCAGAGCCCTACCCTTGGTTCCACTTGCTCCTTCCCCACCCGCCCGCCACCCATAATTTCCCTCCCTGCCTCACACAGCTTGTCCCATCTTCACCTTCTGAAGGAAAATTCTCTGATCCTGCAGAACAGCCCACAGAACCTACTCTGTTCCCTATAAACCTGGTCTTCCCTGCACCCCTCCCCCAGAGGGGCTTCAGGTGTGTCCATCACATGTAACTGTCCCTACCTGCACAGGCAGGCCTCTGTTCTCCCACGCCTCTCTCCCTAGCCTTATTAGGCGGGGTTACAGGGACCCGCTAATAGATGGGAAGGGGTCTGTCAGGGCAGTGCTGGGCAGAAACCATGCCTCTGATTTCCTGGCCAAGGAGTCTTTCCTCCAAACCAGGGTTGGAAAAAGAAGCAATTGGCATTATCATAGCTCAGCACAGAGACTAAAAGGAAGGACAGGAGGCAGGAATCTAGGTGGGGGAAGCCAGCGATTGGGGAACCTCCCTTCTGTGGCTACAGCTAGCTCTCCTGACCTTTGCCCCCTGAGAAGGTGCAAGCAAGCTCCAGGTGCGGTCGGGACAGTGCAGAGAGTAGAGCTCCGGAGAAGGGGCTGCCAGCTCCACATGGAAGCGGAAACCCCCAAACACATAGAGGGAGTCAGTGGCCTCGTGGTAGACTGCAGAGTGACCATAGAGACCTGGAGGGGCAGAAGGACCACAGAGATGTCAGGGAAGGAAGGGCTGGCGGCCAAGAGTGTCCCCTGACTTTCTGGGATCTTCTTAACAACTCCGTCCCTTCCTGAACGGTCCTGTGGCCAGAGATTGGGGAGCCCTCAATTCTCCCCTCTCCTTAGGGTCTTGGAGACCACCCCAGGAAGGATAGCCAATGGTTGGGAAGACGGGACAGGGCAGGAGGAGGGAGGCAGGGAGGCAGGATGTCTGGCAGGTGGTGGTCAGGGCAGGAGGAGAGACATAGAGGGGAGGGAAGACAGAAGAGAAAAAAGAGCACTTGAGAGGCACAGATCTTAGGAGCTGGGGAAGGAGATGGCAGCCACACTAAGGGAGGCAAACAGGGAAACAGAACATGCCAGAGATGCGTCCCTGTAAAGATAGCTGGAGTCACAAGACAAGTGTGGGCAGTGACCAGAACGTGGGAGTGGACTGTGGGAAGCTTAAGGACAGTCCAGACAGCTCCCGTGGCAGCCCCACCTGTTGGGGGTGTCCCGCTCTGGGCTCCGGATACCCAGGTGCCAGTTGCCAGCTGGTACTCCAACAACTGCTGGTTGAAGCCATTTTCAGGAGAGTAGCCACCCACCAAGAGCAGAGACAGGCCTCGACGGGCAGTTAGGGTGTGACCAGCAACAGCTGGCAACTCCACGTTCTGAGGGGCCTGTAAGACAAGACAGCGAGGGTCACCCAAAGGGGTAGAGGAAAACTCCTTTCACAGAGACAAGTAAGATCAGGCCCAGCTCAGGAGTAGAGTCCCACAGGGCTACGTTGACCTTGGCCTACCAGGGCCCAGGTGGGTTCTGTCCACTACACACCCACTTCTCCAGGCACAACCAGAAGCCTGACGCCTCTGTTCTCTCCGTCGTGGGTGGAACTGCACACATCCCATTTAGGCCAATTCAAGTGTGACAGGCCCTTGTCCAGGGATCAGCTTGTAACTACAAATATATAACTTAGGTTGGCCAGTAAATTCAATTTGACAACTCCCTAGCCTACTGTGGTGCCAGGGACTGACCCCAGGAACTAGTGCAAGCTAAGCAAGGGAACTACCATTGAGCCATACCCCAGTCCCTGGGGATTCTAGGCAGGGGCTGTACCACTGAGCCACACCCCCAGCCCCTCACTGGGGGATTCTAGGCAGGGGCTCTACCACTGAGCCACGCCCCCAGCCCCTCACTGGGGGATTCTAGGCAGGGGCTCTACCACTGAGCCACACCCCCAGCCCCTCACTGGGGGATTCTAGGCAGGGGCTCTACCACTGAGCCACGCCCCCAGCCCCTCACTGGGGGATTCTAGGCAGGGGCTCTACCACTGAGCCACACCCCCAGCCCCTCACTGGGGATTCTAGGCAGGGGCTCTACCACTGAGCTACACCCCCAGCCCCTCACTGGGGGATTCTAGGCAAACTTTCTATCACCAAGATACACGCCCAGGCCCCTATTCCCACACTCTGTTGAAACCCTGAAGATAGATGCCTCTGGTGATGAAACTCAAGGGAATTGCCATGGCCGTCTGTTGGACCTGTTGTGAGGACAGGGCTAGGGGGGAGACAGATGCTTACCTTCTCCTGTCTCCACTGCAGGGTAGTGAGGTTAAGGACCCAGAAGTCACGAGTGACCCCCGAAGCTGTGAGGCCCCCCAGCAGGTACATGGCACCACGCCCAGCAGACACATAGGCAGCTGCATGGAAGGAGCGGGGTGATGGGCCTGGGCCGCCGTCCTCAGCTCCTGCCAGCATCTGTGTCCACCTGCGCTCACTGATTGAATACCTGGAGCCAAGGTGCAAAATACCAGTCTTACTAAGTAGGCAGTCATCCTCCCCACATCCTTAAAGATGTCCCAGCATCGCCGGGTGTTGGTGGCGCACGCCTTTAATCCCAGCACTTGGGAGGCAGAGGCAGGAGGATCTCTGTGAGTTCGAGGCCAGCCTGGTCTACAGAGTGAGTGCCAGGATAGGCTCCAAAGCCACACAGAGAAACCCTGTCTCGAAAAACAAAACAACAAAAAAAGATGTCCCAGCATCGCTTGGGCTGACCTCCCGACAGGAATCATCTTAACATTCCCAAACAGTCCCCCTGGTGCCCACAGACAGGTGAGCTTCCTATAACAAGCGTCCCGTACCTGAGGGGTTTTTCTGCAATCCCTAGGGTGAGACAGGTAATAGATATCTCAGTAGTCCCCAAAATAAGCTTTCTTATACAAGTATCCCATACCCATAGAGCTAGCTGTCCTTACCTGTACAGGTTTCCCAGCAGGCCCTGGGGCAGGCCCAGGCCTCCAAACATCCACAAGGTGGCATCAGGTCCCTCTACCATAGTGTGTCCCAGGCGGTGGAGGAAGCGGCTAGCAGTGTCCTGGAGTGGGAATGAGGAGGCCGGAGGTCAGGCCAGGGTCGTGACAAAGTGCCAGGTCTAGGTGGAGGGTTTACGGGTTGTCCCACCACAGGACAAAGCTGTTGCTCTAACTCACAGCTGCGAGGCGGCTGTCCATGAGCGTCTCCCAGACCAACTGTCCACCGTCAAGCTTCGTGGCACAGTCTGGGCCCCCAAAGCCCTCAGCACAGATGCACACACCTAGGCTCTGGGACAGCAGAAAGCAGCTCAGAGGAACCCTGAATACTGCAACTATCCCACCCGGCAGCTCCCGTCCCACCTGAACCATCTGTCCCCCTCGTACCTGGTTACAAATCCCAGCCCCAGTGTGGGCATTGCAGTTCTCAGGACACAGAGCCATGCGGCAGTGAGGGCCAGCCCAGCCCTGAGGACAGCGGCAGAGCCCGGCACCTGCAGCCCCATCCTGGGGTACACATTCCTGAGGGACGGGGCAGCTGCCAGGACCCCCTGATCCACATCGGGCAGAGCCCACAGAAGCATTGAATCCCCAGGAGGAGGAGCCATTGGCCTCCCAGTGCAGCACAAGTAACCCTGAGGGGAAAGAGGCAGAGGGCTGGCTGGAGCCCTGTTCTACAGTGTCCTCACACGCACACACCCTTACCCAATCGATCAGGTCCGCACACACTTTAGGGTTTGTTTGTTTTCTTTCTTTTCTTTATGGTTTTCCGAGACAGGGTTTCTCTGTGTAGCTTTGGAGCCTATCCTGGCACTCACTCTGGAGACCAGGCTGGCCTTGAACTCACAGAGATCCACCTGCCTCTGCCTCCCGAGTGCTGGGATTAAAGGTGTGCGCCACCAACGTCCAGCTGTTTTTTTCAAGTCAAGATTTCTCTGTGTAGCCCTGGCTGTCCTGGCACTCACTCTGTAGACCAGGTTGGCCTCAAACTCAAGAGATCCACCTGCCTCTGCCTTCTGATTACTGGGATTAAAGGCGTGTGCCACCATCACCCAGAAGCACACTTTAGTTTTGAGTGGGGAAGGTTTTTCTTTTTTTTTTTTCAGACAAGGTCTCGTAGATCAGGCTGGCCTTGAACTCACTATGTAGCTGAGGATGACCTTCTGCCTCTTCCTCCCGCGTGCTAGGACTACAGGAGTGTGCCACCACACCTGGCTCCAAATTCCAGCCACTCAACCTACATCTTAGTCTAGGGCTCTAGCTCAACGGTAGAACATGTACCTACCCCATGCCTAGATCTTTCTATGTAGTCACTCTTGCTGTTTCAGGCTGCCATCAAACCAGTGTCTCGTCTCACTGGACACCAGCACCATCCCCAACTGCCCCTGGCTGCCCTATGTTCTGCCCTCCAGCAGCCCTTGTGATCGTTCCAGCCATGAATCTGACCCAAGTGCGGGCAGCTGCAAACCTCCCACAGTGCACAGCGCTGTTCCCCAAGAGCAGCATCCCTGAGAGAGAAGTACGGTGGTGCACACCGCCATCCCAGCACTCGGGAGAGAAGGCTGGAGGATCCGAGCTCAAGGCCATTCTGGGCAAAGAGAAGAGAAAGCCAGGGGCTAGGGTGGAGCTGGCTCCGTTTGTAGGGTGCTTGCCTAGCATGGACAAAGCCCTAAGTTCAGTCCTCAGCGCTACAGAAAACACCTAGCATCCCAACGCTGGGGAGGTGCAGGCAGGAGGATCCTCAGCTATATGGTCAGTTTGAGGCTATGGGACCCTGACAGATGACAGAAGTGCCCCTCATTTGTCACTCGAAATGTCCAAGGGACGAAACTCCCTGGTTGAGAAGTGCAAGTGTAAGTTGATGGCTGGGGGTTCTCACCCCACTGGCAGTGGAAGTGCCTCACAGACAGACCTATTCGTCCCTTTCTCCAGAACCAGCCCAGCCAACAAAATGCTACTTCTCTCAACCACAGTCCAGGAGAGAAGCCATACCACCCAGGCAAAGGAGTGTGTCACCTGTAACCCACGTCAGTCCCTGCGCTGGGACCTGGGTCCTGTGCCCAATCAGCGACAGGTACAGAGTACAGGATATAGAGCCCAGTTTAAGAAGAAAGGCTTTTAAAAGCTCAGAACGAGGGCTGAGATGGAGCTGGAGAGAGAACACTTGGCTGGAATCCACCAGTGAGGGCTCCAAGCGGGGCTCAGTGGGAGAGAGTATGCCTAGCACCTAAGGGGCCCTGGACTGGATTCCATCCCCAACACTGAAGGGTAAGGAAGAAGGCCAAGACAAACCAATTCCACTCCCTCACACCCCCATACCAGATAAAGCCTGCACAGTGAGGGGTCTGTCCCGCCGCTGGCCACAGAAGGCAGCTATGAGGCTCCGGTCTGACTGCACCACACCAGTGTCCAGGAAGCGTGGGAATCCATCAAAGGCCAGGACGTAGCTCAGCTGAAAAGGAACAGAATCAAGAGCTACGGGAGAGGGCAGGGGAATGTGCTTCCAATCTCAGCTATGAGGGAGGGAGAGGCCGGGCAGGACAGTGAGTTCCCTATGAGTCTAGGCTCCATGGTAAGAGCCTATACCAGAGAGAGAACACGAAAGAGCAACCCAGGTCTAGGGGTAGAGCCTTACGTCTGTAATGGAGGCTGCCCCTCCAACCCCATGTGTTGATTAGCACAGACAGTACTCTGGCACCAAACCTCTTCCTCAATACACAGTAGTGGAAACCATTACTAGTGAATCAGCGTAGGCACACGAATTGTAAGAACTGACCATGGCTGGTCTGGGAGGAAGTGTTGGAGGACCTGAAGAATGAGAGGCAGGAGCTCAGGAAATAGAAAGGGAACTGGCAAATGGGAGGATCTTAAAGCCTAGAACAAAGGCCTGGTTGACCCAATGAACAGTTTTAGACATGTAGCATCAAACAGACAGACCAGCGACATTATTCGGGGATCCAGATTGAGAAGGGGACATGGTTCTGGCTGATAAACGGAACCCTGGTCCCCTCAGTGCTCACTGTGCAGGGGGTGCTGCTGTCTGGAGAGAAGGTGAGGGTGAGTGGCGGACAGAGGACCCCAGGAGCACAGGGCTGTAGCTCTTCCGTGGCCGAGACAACCCACACACAATAGGACAGGCCGGGTCCAGCTCTTGCTGCCCCACCACCTGGAGGCAGCTGTCCCCCAAAGCGGCGGGAGCCCAGAGCCACTGAGGACACGTTGGTGAGGAGGGCACGACCCCCACATTCCCGGAAGCAGGAGCCACCAGCTCTGCAGAATAGAGGGGAGACGGTGTCAGACCAGCCCTGTCTGGCCCTCTCTGCCCAGCCCTGCAGGCTCTCGACTTACCGGGGGTCTCCATAGTACCCTGGAGAGCAGATCTGACAATGGGCCCCCTCAGTATGGTCCTGGCAGAAGCAGAGCCCACTGAGGTTATCACAGTGGCCACGGCGTGGGTCTCCATGCCCGTTGCATTGGCAGGGTCGGCAGCCACCAGAGCCTGTTGCGTTGCCAAAACTGCCAGGCCGGCACCGTTCACAATGTTCCCCCCACGTCCAATCTGTGGAGGTCCCAGCAGGTAGGACACAAAGTCAGGAGCAAGGACAGGAAGGGGCCCAGACCCCCTCCCAAGCTGCTTCAAAGAGTCAAACAAGGCCCAGGCCCAGGGAAGATAGGCAAGTCCCAAAAGAGGAGAGTGAGGCCGGACCAGAGAGATGGGACAGGAGTAAGGGACTGGGGTAGGAGGTGGCAGCAGAGCCTGAGGGGAGACTCAGAAAGGAAGAAGCCGGAGTCCTGAAAAGGAAGGAGGGCCCCCACCCAACAAGGCTGTTGCATGAGACTCGGACCGTGGTGGCTTACCCTGGCACTCATCACAGAAGCCAGGTCCCCGCCTGCGGCAGTGGCTGTGAAAGTTGCAGCCACAGTCCCGAGAGCAACGTGGGGGAGGGGGTCCTGGGGCAGGTGTGGGTGGGGGCAGATCAGAGGTCCAACCGAGGTCACACACACAAGTGAAGTCTGGGGGACCGCTACACACACCATGGCCACAGTCTTCCAGACACCTGAAGAATCATGGCAGGGGTGGAAAAGGGCTGGGGGGATGTAAGCCCTCAAGTACCCCATCATCTCCACCCACTGTAACACTGTCACAAGTGGCTGCTTCTTTCCATGGTCCTGGGCTCTGCGAGTGAGCCTGTTTCCAAGGCAACCCTATCACACGTGGGGATAACTGTCTCCATAGAAACCACACAGCACCACTGTGAAAACTCCCTTCCAAGTAGGTCCTCTTCAATCTCCAAGGCAATTCCGGAGGCTACGGCCCCAAACCCAGGCACATCCTGCTTCTATGGTAAAAGGGTTACCCTGGGCACCCTGCCATTCCACTGAGGTCCTGGTCTGCAAAGTGAAAACTCCGTGCTAACTGGGTTCTACTGAGAGTCCACTACCATGATGGCTTCCTCCCTCGATCTTGAGCTCCAGCCCTGAGGCAACCTTTCTATAGCAACCCACATCTCACTCACGTGCGGTTACAGTGTGTGATGCCATCGCCCTGGTAGCCACGCTGGCAGTGACACTCATAGCTGAGAGGTGTGTTCAGGCAGGTTGCCCGTGGGTGACACCTTGCCAGGCCCAGGCGACATTCATCCACATCTGGACAGCGGGCATAAGCCCAGCGGGCAGGGAGGGCCACAGGCAGCCCCAGGCCCTCTCCCACCCACAGGGAGCAGTTTCCCCCACCCAGGGGTCCAGAGAAGTCCCCTTGTAGGCACCTGTGGAGTGAGAGATCAAAAGGGGTACAATATAGAAATAGGAGACAGACGGGAACCATGACAGAGATGGGGACAGACAGAAAACAGAAAGATGGAAGAAAGCAGAGAGAGGAAAAGTAAAGGAGAAAACAGTTGGTTGCAATAAGGGACCAAGGGCAGTTACAGGATGTAGGGCAGGACAAAGGGGCAGAGAAACCAGTCGTTAAAATCACTTAGCAGGGAGGTCCAGGAGTCCCACCCAACCAGCCAGGTCCCTCACCGTCCCAGAGTGGGGTTGTCTTCGTTGCCACACCAGCCACACTCATGGCTCTGCAGACACTCATGACAAGTCAGGAAGCCACCGCAGCTCCTGCACCGCGGCTCTGAATGCACACTGCAAAGGAGGTCAGTGCTAGGGGTCAGAGCACAGGACACTCCCCTGGTTGGGAACTCCATCTCATCAGCCCCACCCTTGGAGCGTACCTGTCATCCCAGCCTCGGCAGCCCCCGTGTGGGTACCGGGCTAGGTAGGCAGCAAACAGGAAGCAGGTGTGTGTGGACTGGCACCAGGCACACTGGCTAGAGTTGGCCAGGCAGTCTTCGCAGGTCAGGCGTCTGGGGGGAAAGCAGGGCCAGGTCACCGTGGCCCATACCCCCATGCATCCCCCTTCCCTCCCAGACCTAGCTGGGCTCACTGGCTGCAGAGTGGGGGGCACTCCTCTGGGTTCTTCAGGGCACCTCGGCCCCGGCCTCGCCGGCTGCATGCTGCATCCCCTTTGCGGCTGGTGCTCTGATGCCACTCACAAAAGGGGTCCTGGGGTGGCGGGGACAAGGTCAAAGCTCAGCCCTCATCTGCCCAAAACCCACTGCCATTCCCTCCTGCCCCTAGCCCCCTGCAACCACCTTCAGCCACAGCCATGTGTCTGTCTACCTAGCTCTCACTCTTCTTTGGATAACAGCTGTTCTGTCACGAGTGGGGGGCAGGTGGGGGGGGGGAGAAGGGCAAATGGGGCATACACTTTCCCAATCTCCATCACTAGACAGGAGCCAACACAAAACCCAACTGGGAGTCCAGCATGGCACCACATGCCAGGGATCTCAGCACTTGGGAGGTAGAGGCCAACCCAGGCTAGATGGCAAGATTGAGTATCAAAAGGAAAAAAAGATCAATTTCTAGCCAATGAAACCAGCTCTGCATGGGACTGAATGACAAGAAGAGGCTGGGTCATGGCCTCCCTGCAGGTCACAAGAACAAACTCTCCCTAGAAATAGGCAGCAGAGCAGAGGAGGCCGGATGTCCCCAGCTGGAGCTAGCAGGCCTGTCCACCTACTCCAGGCTCCCGCTGGTGAAGAATGCTCAGCGGTTTTTTTGACCTCTGACCTCGACTCCCCAGCACCCATCTCTCCCAGCCCCGCTTCCTCTGCTGCCTACTGAATTCTGAGAGACCGAGGACAATGGTCCCAGCTATCTGCCCTCACCAGGGCCCCCGACTGTCTGTGCCGCCTCTCAGGGAACCTATCCCAGTAGACACCTGGGTGCAGGCATGGCAGTCACGATGCTCCTCACAGAGTGGACAGAGGGCAGGTACCAGCACCAGGAGGGACTCGCCGGTCCCATCATCCTCACAGTGGGCCCTCCCCTGTCGCAGGTGACAGGTGTCACTGTTGAGGCACCAGCCGCAGCCCTGATCGGCCAGGCAGCCCAGACAGGAGGAGTAGGAGGTGCAGGCTGAAGAGCGGTAGGGCTCCAGGAAGAAGAAGGAGATCTCCTGGGGCAGCACACAGGACAGGAGTCAATCAGAGATGACGACTGCAGCTAAGGGTTTGGACACAGCATGAGAACTACAATGGAGATTTGGGAAATTGGCACAGGAAAGGGACCAGGGTCTAAAGGATTCTAGAGACTAAAGGTCAAAGTATGAAGGGCAGGGATCTGGGAAGGAGTCAGATCTGAGCAGAGGACAGAATATGAGTGGGGATTGGGTACACCTCAGGAGTAAAGCACTTGCCTAGGATCCACAAATGAGAGGTTCAGGGGGAGCGGACACAGGGTTAGAGCCCCTGCCTAGAATCCCCCAGTGAGGGGCTGGGGCGTGGCTCAGTGGTAGAGCCCCTGCCTAGAATCCCCCAGTGAGGGGCTGGGGTGTGGCTCAGGGGGAGATCCCCTGCCTAGAATCCCCCAGTGAGGGGCTGGGGGCGTGGCTCAGTGGTAGAGCCCCTGCCTAGAATCCCCCAGTGAGGGGCTGGGGGCGTGGCTCAGTGGTAGAGCCCCTGCCTAGAATCCCCCAGTGAGGGGCTGGGGGCGTGGCTCAGTGGTAGAGCCCCTGCCTAGAATCCCCCAGTGAGGGGCTGGGGGCGTGGCTGCAGTGGTGAGCACTTGCTAGAATGCACAAGGCCCTGGGTTCCATCCTAGCATCTTCCAAAAAAAGAATATGGATATCATATCGGGGCCTGGAATCAAATGTTAGAATCTGGTGGGTTCAAGGTGATGTCTAAAGTTGAAGCCAAGAGTCAAGGTCAGGATCAAGTGATTAGGATTTTGTTGTTTATAACTTGGGAAGCCCAGAGCCTAGCAATAGAGTAGGAGGCTAGACACTCACGCTGCCTCCTGGCACTCCAGTCCGATCCCACAGGAGAGTGAGCTCACTGTGCCCAGGGCCTGCCGAGCCATTGAGCTGGCCTCGGATCTCCACTGCATACTTGTGGCCTCTCCCGGGCAGTGGGAAGAGACGAGTAGAGCCAGGGCGCTGCAGCCGCCGTGTCTCCTTCTCTTGCTGAGCCACCCAGCGCCCCACCTCCTCCTGCAGCAGAGCCAGCAAGCAACAGACTTCAGACCTCTCCACGCTCCTCCTTTGAACACCCGATTTCCCCTCCAAGGACCCCAGCTCTTCCTGGGAGGAAGAGGGCCTCAGGGACCCTTGGATTGTAGGAAGCCGCCACTCCTCCCCACGACCCACCCCCTCCTCAGGGAAATTCCACTTGTCACTCAAGCCTACCCTGTGCTCCCCAGAATTCCCCCAAATTCTGTTCACAGTTGAAAACTCCATAGGCCCCTTCTTCTTCTTCTCAGGGTACACCCCATGTCTGAATGCTCCCCACTGTCCCCCAGAACCCTGACATCACCAAAAATGCCCTGAATCATACTCATGACCATATTTACCAAAAAAATCACCTCAGAATATTCTAAAATCCCTCACCATGTTCTCAGTGTCCGGGCCTTTGGCCATCCTGGCCAAGACATGGAGGCGCTGGGCCCGAGCCCACACAGCCACATCCTCAGCCCCAGGGCCACCTGGCCCTCCTGGCAGCAGAGGGTGGATGAAGCCTCGGTAGACCAGGGACACATCTGTTTCCGGGCTGGGTGTCAAGGTGATAGTTGTGCTTCGGACAATGGAGACCTGTACCATTCAGAGATATATGTATATGTAAGTCCCTCTCTGGATTGTTGCTAAGTACCCACACCCCTTAGCCACACCAGAACCAGAGAAGACAAGCTAGATAATCTTCACCAATGAGAAACTCAGACAGGGCACTGAGATTAGGCAGCTTGCCCATCATCTCTCTGGAAAAAGTGTCAAGACCAAATTAAGACAGTATACACAGGTTCCCAACCCAACCTCATCTTCAGGTCATACTAAAACTCCAAAGACTGGGGGCCAGCAAGATGCCTTGTGGGGTAAAGGTGGCTGCCATGAAAGCCTGCAGACCTGAGTTCAGTCCCCAGAACCTACGTAAGTTGGAAGAAGACAGCCATCTCCACAAAGCTGTCCTCTGACCTACATGTGCACACATACTCAGAATACATTTAAAAATTTTTCCAAAACTACCCAGGGATGGTGGCATCCACCCTTAATACCAACACATGGGAGACAGAAGTAAGGAGTTAGCTGTGAGTTCCAAGCCAACCTGGTCTACATTGGGAGTTCCAGGCTACCCACGGTTACAGAGTAAGCGTCTATCTCAAACACAAACAAAACAAAAAGATGTCTTTTAAACTTGGAGACGGGAACCTCTGGCATCTTAGTTCTCAGCTCCCTGCTTTCCCGGCAGTCCTTCCAAGGCTAGGCCCGACACTCCTGGTGACGACACAGCACAAGGTTTACTTGCTAGGGTGTGACTCTGTAACAGCAGAGCAGAACAACCCAAGTGCCCACCACTGGAGACTGTTTATGTAACTTACAGGACCTGGACTTGCTGGACCACACCTACAAACCCAGCACTTGGGACTCAGGCAGGACTGAGGCCAGTCTGGACTACATAGCTAGACCTTATCTCCAAAACAAATAACTAAACACACAGCAGTATAGCATTTAAACATAACTAGAATATTACATAACCATCCAAAATAAGAAGCTCCAGCTGGCACAGTGGCAGAGGCTTGTAACTCCTGTCCCCGGGAGGTGGAGGAAAACGGATCAGTCCCAGGTACACAGCAAGCCCAAGGCCTGCCTAGGCTCCTCAGGGAGGGGAGAGGGGCACCCAGGGGTATGAACCTTACAGTGCCAGTTACTCAGGAGGCAGCCAAAGGAAGGTCACGGGAGTCTAGGCTATCAGGGCTAGCCTGGGTAATATATCAAGACTGTCTCAAAAGCAATACCAACTCACGAAAAAGAGAAGAAGTATTTCCTAAGATCAGTTGTGGGAAAGCATGTTTGGATATATTAAGACAAAGCAGACTGAGTCTGGTCGCGCCTGTCTTTGATGCCAGCACGGAGGCGGGAGCATTGCCACAACCTGGTTTGTGGTGGTCAATGACCGACAGCTTGACAGGCAGGATTCAGAAACATCTAGAGGCGAACTTCCAAGCATGTGTGTGAGGGAACCGCTAGACTGTGTGAGCTGAGGTGGAAACAAAGACAGAAAGCAAGCTGAGTGTCGGAATTTGCCTCATCACTTCCCAGCTGCTTCACGTTCCGGCCACTGTGCCTTCTCCACCAGTGCTCACTCTGGATTTTTGTTTTGTTTTTGAGATAAGACTCTTACTATCTAGTACAGGCTGACCTGCCTTAGCTTCCTTCCCAAGTGCTGGCATCACGGATACATGCTAGCATGTCCATCTTGAAGCCCATTTCCTAGTGGAGTCACAGCACAAAGGAGCCCTAAAGTCATTATGCTAGGTGAAAGAAGCCGGACATGGAAGCCACAGATTACATGACTCCATTTATATAAATGTCCATCCACAGTTGGCAAATTCAGGGGCCAAGGGGTTCAGGGAAGACCAGGCAGGGAACAGTTAGAAAATAAATCTAGAGTTGATTTAGGAATGACAAAAATATTGTCCTACAATCTTTTTTTGTTTGAGAAGTTTTCCCTATATAGCTCTGGGTGTCTTAGAACTCACTCTGGAGACCAGGCTGGTCTCAAACTCACAGAGATCCACCTGCCTCTGCCTCCCGAGTGCTGGGATGAAAGGTGTGCACCACCATGTCCAGCTTGTTCTACAATCTTTTCATTGTACTAAGTAATTCTGGTAAACTTTATGTGTTGTTTCACTCAAATTAAAAAAAAAAAAAATGGTCTGGAGAGAAGGCTCAGAGATTAAAAGCACTGGCTGCTCTTTCAGAGGTCCCGAGTTCAATTCCCAGCACCCACAGAGTGGCTCACAACCATCTGTAATGGGATCTGATGCCCTCTTCTGGTCTGCAGGCTGACAGGAGCACTCATACTCCTGAAGGGGGGTGGGGAGGAGTGCCTCAAGGCACGGTATTGCCATTTCACCTACAGGGGAGCTAGGGACAAAGATATATCTGTTAGGAACACAGTGAGTTCCAGGCAAGTCTGGCCAACACACTGTCTCAAAATAAGAAGTAAATAAATACATAATCTGTGAATCTAGGCTGAGCGCTTGCCTAGAGAGTGCCCAGTGGTGGCGTGAATATTTAGCATGCACAAAGCCCCGGGTTCCAATCCCAGTGCTGCCCCCGCAAAAGACTCATCTGAAAAGAAACAATGCTAGGTCCATAACTGTCAACTCCATCCCCGGGTCCATCTGGCCCCCACCTTGTCAGGCTGAGAGGCGTTGGGTGGCTGCTGGAAGGTGAGCAGGTGCAGGCCAGGCAGGAAGCTCTGGGTGACACAGGCCTCCAGGGAAGTCACGAAGACAGGGGCTGGCCCCCACCAGCCCACGGTGCCCGAGATCTGCTCCCCTCGGCAGCGGGCCTGCTCTGAGAGGACAGGAGTGTGGAGGCTAGAGGGTCAGTGTGAGGCATTCTGAGCCCCTCCCCCACAGCTGCTCGACACTCACCAGGCCTAGGAAGGCAGCTCTCATTGTGCACACACCAGCCTAGTGCGCCCGGTCCCCGGGGAGGGGCTGTGGGGCTGCTGAAGGCCAGGCAGGCTTGGCAGTCACTTAGGAGGCGGCCTAGGCCCAAGCAGCTGGCCGCTGGACACTGCAGGGAAGAGCAGAGTCAATGTATACTGTCCTCTGGGACTCGGGGGCCTGAGAAGAGCTGTGGACATGTGGTCTGGGCTAGAGGGCCAGCCAAGTGACCAACAGGAAACTGGAGCAGGGCTGACCTATAGCAGCCGCTCTCAAACTGTGAGTCACAACTCTTTTGGGGCGGGGAGGGTCCAACAACCCTTTCACAAGGGTCACCTAAGACCATCCTGCATGTCACATATTTATATTACTGTTCATAACAGTAGCAACACTACAGCAACAAAAGTAATGTTATGTTGGGGTCCCCACAGCATGAGGAACTGTAGGCAAGGGTTGCAGCATCGGGAAGGTTGAGAATCACTGGTCTATAGGAAATCAAGAACAAGGGCCCAGGTATCCAGGGACAGGTTCCTAAACGCAAAGGGACTCACTCGGGTGTTAGGAGAAGTAAAGGCTCTGGACTGGGGAGTTAAAGCAGGCCTCTGTGAGAGGGCCCAGGGCAGTCACTCACAGCTCCTGAGGACGTTCCGGGAGGGGGTGCCGCCTGGCAAGCCCCCTGACACCAGCTACATTCCGGGTCTCGGGAGCAGACGCTGTGGTCTGTGTACATGGAACAATAGTCCAAGTGGTACTGCAGAGACACAGGGCACGGGCGGGGACACTGCTCTCAAAGACCTGCAGCTGGCTCTCTGCCAACTCTGGCTCCCGTGGTTGCCCCATTTCACCCCATCCGCTCAGCACCTTGGGGCCCCCACTCCGTTCCTCCCTCAGCCCTGGAAAAGCCTATGCTACAGGGTACCCTGCTCTTCCCACTTCTCTGCCGGGAACCTTCTCTCCACTTCACCCTTCATGCTTAGATACCCTGCCATCTCCTCCCACAGCCACCCTCTCCCTGTTACCCCAGTGCTCACATCCAGAGCAGGTGCCTGAAACACGAAGGGGGGCACCTTGTAGGCCATCAAGTCCCCACGGGGCCGGCCACTATATCCCCCAGCCACCAACAGGACACTGCCACCAAGTACGGCTGCCACGTGGGAGTAACGGCCACTAGGGGGTGCTGCTCGGCCTAGAATACAATCACAAGATCAGACCTTCCCCGACTTCTGCCTTCCTGGTTCCAGCCTAACCAGCCTATGGCTGCTTTAGCCCCTACCTACCTGGCAAGGAAAGCCTCCTGACCTGCCTGGCTCTGCCTGGCCTGACTGCCTCTGCAGTGGCCTCTGGTCTCTCTCCTCTCTGAGGCCCAGGGCCCCTGCTCAAATCATCTCAAACAGTGTGATCTTGCTACCAATGCGGGTTCAAATATCAACTGAGTTGTACTGCTTTGGGCCGGAGACCCAACCTTGCCAAGTCTTGGTTTCTTTCCCCATAAACAGAACCAGCAGCCCCCCTTGTGGATCTAGGAGAACTGAATGAGGAGCCCCAGAAGGCTGCCTAGGTCTCACCTGCTCATGTCCAAGCAGCAACGCTAGGCCACCTCTGGTGACTTCCCCAGTGTCCTGGGAAAAGCCACCTTTTCCCATCCCCTGTCCAAGAGACCCGTGCAGAGTTGTCCTGCCTCTGGGGAATGTTGGCCTTAGTTCAGATCTGCCATTCGGAGCTCAAGATAGGGGACCCAATTCCTACAATTCCTGAGGAGTCTCCTCCCTCTGGGCATTTTAGTTTTATTATGCGTTGGTTTCTGGGTTGTTTGTTGCTTGGTTTGAGACAGGACATCTCTGGGATTAAAGGCGTACAGGATTTTTTCTTTAAGATTTGTTTATTTTTATGTGCATTGGTGTTTTGCCTGCATGTGTGTCTGTGTAAGGATGTCAGTCCCCTGGAACTGGACTTACAGACAGTTGTGAGCTGTCATGTAGGTGCTAGGGATTGAACTCAGGACCTCTGGAAGATCAGCCAGTGTTCTTAACCCCTGAGCCATCTCTCCAGCATCACCACCACCACCCCCTTTTTTGAGACAGGTCTCCATCTGTAGCCTGAGGCTAGTCTCCTGAATGATGGGATTACAGACCCCTCTGAGAATGTGAAGCGAGTACATACAATTCCACAGTTATTGGTGACTTCTCCAAAAGGCAAGCAAGAGGCCATTGGGGTGGTTCATCTCACAGAAGCCACTGCCACCAAGTCTGGCAACCTGAGATCAGTCCCTGAGAGCCACATGGCAGAAGGGCAGAACCGACTCCTGTCGGGACCCACACACACGTACTCTGGCTTAAGCACAGACACACAAACTAAAACACACAAGCAAACAAAAAGACAAAACAAGTAAGAAAAGAAGGGAACCCAGCTGAGAACCAGAGACAGAAATGGCCAAGGCCATCCATCCATCCATCCATCACTGAGCACCTAGATCCAGCCCAACCTGATGCTTTCGCTACAAATGAACCAAGAAATCCCACTTTCTGCTTATAAAAAGTGGACCCTGGTAGTGCATGCCTTTAATCCCAACACTTGGGAAGCAGAGGCAGGCAGATTTGGTGAGTTTGAGGTCAGCCTGGTCTATGGAGCCAGTTCCAGGACAGCCAGGGCTACACAGAGAAACCCTTTCTCCAAAAACAAAACAAAACAAAAATAAAACCCTGGAGAAAGACAATGTATTGAACTCGTAACTGTGTTATTATTCACTGTTCACACAACAGTTCATTTCACAGCAACCCAGTCACACAACCGTATCAGAAGCCCATTTCGTAGACGAGGAGAAGAAGGTGCAGACATCAAGTTGTGGTCTTGTGTAGATACCTGTTTGAAGTCAGCCATCTTGACTCTACCTCTTTCCCACTGTGACCATGAAGTCACCGCTTCTTAGGAAGCAACTTAGGGCAGCTGCAAACTGGCAAACTCCCAACTAGACCTTAGGTTCTGGAGCTGGAAAGATGGCTTGACTGGTAAAGTGCTTGCCTCACAAGCATTAGGACTGGAGTTCAATACCCAGAACTGTCACAAAAATACCGGGCATGCCCTGCAGACATAGAACAGAGAGGAAGCCTAGGGCTCACTGGCCTGCCAGACTAGCCTCGCTGGTGAGCTCCAGGCCAAGGAGAGACCCTAACTCAAAGAAGGTGGACAATACTCCTGAGGATGATACCGGAGGAGGTTGTCCTCTGCCTCCAACTGTGGACAATAACACTCACACACATATTCACACATTTAAAGATAAAAAATTAGAACCAAAGCTCAGTGTCCCTACATCTGCTTCCTGGCCACCACCAAGGAAATGACTGAGGCAGCTCTTGCTAAAACTCAGAGACCTTCAGAAGCCCTCGGGAGAACAGGACTGACTCACCCTCAGGGGTTCCTGGTGGGGCAAGCTCGGCCCCCGACACCCACTGGTGGCAGCCAAGGTGGTAGAAGAAGATCCCATCTTCATAGCACTTTTCCTCCTGGTAATGAGTGTGCACATTGCCCCCTGCGAGAGGAGGGAAGGGCATAGTCTGCAAGCCTTGGAGGAGGCAGGGACATCCGGGCTGAGTCTCAGCTCAGGGTGGGCTCAGGCCCCTGGTAGGCAGACATGATCAGGGAAATCGCCTCACCATAGACCACCATGTAGTTTCCCAGAACACTGGCTGTGTGGAAGGCTCTCTCCCGTGGACCCTGGAGCCCATCCCGGCCCTTCAGCGTGGTCCACACACGCCGATCCACGTGGAAGAGCTCAGTGGAGTTCACCCGCACAGAAAACCTACAGGGAAGAGACAGGCCAGGGCTCAGGGCAAGAAGGGCTTCCTTTCCTCCCCTGGCTTTACCCAAGACAGAGACTGGCCAGGCCCATGTCTATATCCCATCCTAACACACACTCACTGTGGGCAGGGCCCAGGTCTGAGCAGGGTCTGGTACCTGTATAATCTAGCAAGAGCGGGACAACAGGTGAATGAGTGGAAGCATGCAGGGAAGCGATGGTCAGAGCCTGACTAAGGACCCGAGAGTGTAGAGGATGGGAGAGCGAACCAGGAAGTGAACAAATGAATGACGGAAGAAGGAAGGGACTGCATGAGCACAGGAGTCTGTCAGTGAGCAAGTCCTCTAAGGGTTGTGTTGGGCTGGTATGGCCCTGAGGGACAGGAGTAAAGGCAGGCTACTCACCGGGCTGTGGAAGGCCGGTGTCCACCATGGACCAACAGGGTACGGGAGGGGGCGTGGAACACCATAGAGTGGCCAGTGGCAGCAGGGGGCCGCCCCCCTGCTGGGATCACCTGCTCCCAATAGCCCCTGCTGGTGTGGTCCAGGTGGAAACGGAAGAGGCCAGAAGAGAAGAGGTCATGCTGAGTGCGGCCACCGGACACATACAGCCAGATGTCATCCACCAGAGCAGCGGCATGGCCTGCCAGGCCTGGGGGCCCAGAGGGACTGGAAGCCGGTGGAGCCAGAAGCTCCCAGTGGCCTCCACCCAGGGGGCTGAAGGCCCACACATCATTGGTGAGCAAGCCATTGGCCAGCTCGCCACCCATCAGTACCAGGAAGCCAGCCCAGGCAACAGCCACATGGGAGTGACGAGCGGCCTGTGGGGAAGAGACCAGGAGACAGAGATGGTGAACACACAGGGAGGGCCAGAGCAGGGAGATACAAAGACAGAAAAACAGATATGCAGAGAGACTAGGAGTCAAGCTAAGGGAGGCAGTGACAGAGGCAAGAGGATCAGGAGTTCAAGGCCAGCCTGGGCCACAGTGAATTTGAGACCACAGTGGGCTACATGAGATCCTGCTTCAAGAAAACAGAGAAGGAATTAAGGAACAAGCAAGCAAAGCCATGCACTTCTAATCTCAACACAGGAGGCTGAGGCAGGAAGACTGCCATGAATTCAAGGCTAGCCTGGGCTTCAGCCTGGGATCCACGTCAATCTAAATCCTTAACTCAAAACAACAGAAAGAAGGAACCAGGTGGTGGTGGTGCACACCTTTAATGCCAGCACTTGGGAGACAGAGACAAGTGGATCTCTGTGAGTTCAAGGCCAGCCTGATCTACAGAGATCCAGGACAGCCAGAGCTACACAGAGAGACCCTGTCTCAAAAAACAAAAGGGAAAAAAAAACAAAAAAACAGAAAGAAGGATGGAAGGAAGGCACACAGACATGAGACAGGAGAATAAAAACAGGGGTGGGGACAGGAAAACACAGTGACAGAGTAGGAGGCAGAAAGACAGGAAGAGCAGTGAGCGAGAGTGAGAAACGACGCCTGAGGAATGGACCAAGACAGAGCGGGCTACCGAGAAATCAGACAGAGACAAAAGAAACTGATGGAGGCACACCCTGGGTATGGCAGTGTATGTCTACAGCCCCAGCATGGAGAAGGAGCAGGAAAATTGGGGGTTCAAGGACACCCTGGGCTGTCTGAGACCCTATCTCAAAAAAATGGAAGGAAGAAGGAAGGACGGAAGGGAAGGAGGCAGGCTGGAAGAGGAAAGGGCGCGAGGGGACAATGCCATACACAAGGAAGGAAGGGGGAAGGGCAGGAAAAGGAATCTCCAAGTGAGCAAACACAGAAACAAGGAGAAGCAGGTCCCTAGACGCGCTGTCGGGGATGGGAGCTGCAGGGTGGTGGGTCGTGAGTGGGCAGGCCCTCAGCCAGGGCAGAGGAGGATCCGTACCGGAGCAGGACTCAGGTCCCAGGACTCCCAGGTGTTTGTGGAGAAGTTGTACAGGACAAGGTCGCCCAGGGCCTTGTTGAGGTCCTGGCCTGCAAATGAAGAAGAGTGCTTTCAAACCCCAGCCACAGGAGGACAGGCGTCCAGATCCTTCTAACTCACCCTCTTCCCGTCTGCTCACCTCCAAAGACAGCCAGCAGCCCAGGTGGGGACAGGAAGGCACCAGCTGCCCCAATTCGGGCAGAGAAGGCAGGGTCCCCGGCACTCACATTGTGCCACCAGCCAGCCCCCTGGTTCTCCCACAAGTGCAGGTCACAGGCTCGCCCAAGGAACCCAGGCTCACAGCGGCATGGTCCTAGGATCTGGGAGGAAGGGGACAAAAAGGCAGAGAGAAAGAGAGCAAGACAGTGGGTGAGGGAACAGAAAGACGCAGATTCAGGACAGACAGGGCAGAAAGAGAGACAGGAAAGGAAAGATGTCCAAGGGAATATTCAGAAAGAAAGGAACAAGCAAGGGGACAACGGGAAGAACAGAAGACGCACTAAACCAAGGAAGACGAGGTAGGGCAGATCAGACAGACCCGCTAGTGAGGGCTGGGCTGGATGAGCTCTGAGCTGGGAGGTCGAGGCAAGGAAGGTTCTAAACACGACACAGATCGCAAGTTGGGAGGGGAGGGGTGCAGAACTGAGGTGTAAGGTTAGGGGTGAAAGGACAGAAATCCTGGCAGGGGGTCAGGTGTGGTGCCAGTAACCCCAGAACTCAGGAGGCTGAGGGAGGAGAAGGATCTCAAGTTTGAAGCCAGCCTGGTTACCAAACGAGACCATGTCAAAACCAATCATGGCAGGGACCCAAAGCCAAACAGAGGATGAGGCCATCATGACCCCTAGGTGGAGGCTGGCTAGAGATGAGGACAGAGCCAGAAGTGAGGTCTCAGAGGGAAGAGGAAAGACCTGGAAGGACAGGAGACAGGCTCCCACAGCAGCGGGGAAGGGAGCATCGTGATGGAACAAGGCCCCATGTCAGCCACACGTGGCGGGTGTGGTCACACATCAGGATCCCAGGGAGACTCAGTGGGGGACGGCTCACCGAGGCACAGGTGCCGTGGCTGCCGCAGTAGGCTGAGCACTCCTGCAGGCCACAGTCTGGACCTCCCCAGCCGGGCTCACAGACACACACTCCTGGTGACTTGCACTGTCCATGGTTCTGGCAGCCCCCAGGACACAGGGAGAAGCGGAAGGAGGCGTTGAAACCCAGCAGGTTGTAGTTGGCATCGCTGAAGAGATGGAGCAGCATCTACAAGATAAGAGGGCTGGATACAATGAGTAGGCTGCGTCCAGATTGTGGACCACCCCTCGGGAACCCACCCCACGGCCTCTCTTGGTCTCCTTTTGTTGCTTTTGAAAAAGGATGTCATCTAACGCAGGCTGGCTTTACACCACTGTGTAGACGAAAACTTCTGACCCCCCTCCCTCCACTGCCCAGTGCTAGCATTACAAGTGGGCATCACCACACTCATTTTACGGGGTGCTACGGATCAAACCCAGGGCTTTGTGAAAGCTAGGCAAACCGTCTGTTTCCTCCTCCCACAGTGTCTTCTCTGATATCCTCTGGCTGGCTTTTTTCTGTCCCGTCTCATCTTTTCCATTTCTTCCTCGGTGTGTGCTCCTCCTCTGCCTCACATTCCCGAGAGACCCTGTGACCACGGCCCCACATCCCCATCACCACTAACCTTGCCTGAGGAAGCCTCAATGGGTGGGGGCCGGGTGCTCCCACTCAGGCTAGCAAGCAGCGGGCCTTGGGGTGAGTCACCGTCGTACACGAATAGGTAGTCGTAAGTGCACTCCGTGTCCAGGAAAAGGAATTCCAGCAGGATCCGGTGCTGAGGGCTCGGGGCTGGGAAGTGAGCACAGGGGGCCAGGTTCCCACATGCCCTACTAGGACTCCTGCAGCCCACCCACTGACACCACCACACCTTACTCTGGGCGGTGGACATGAGGGGCTCCAAGGAGCTCCTGTCTCACACAGCTGAGACAGACAGAGGCCAGGAACTCAGATGAATGGGAGTCTCAGCTCTGCTACCGGGCCAAATGGTCACAATTAATTTGTGGAAACTCTCAAAGCCCTTCTCAGCCACAGCACAGGGTTTCTGACACCAGTGCAGGCCATGTCAGGAGATCCCTGTCTCCTCCCCCGGAACAAAGAACTCACCTCAGAGCACCCTGGTCCCCATCCCATCCGCACAAACTCTGTCTCTGCTTACTTTGGTGCTACAAGAAAACTAGGCTACCAGTCATCAAAACTGGGTTCTGCCGCACTAGCTGTGTGCCCTTGGTCAAACCACCTGCCCTCGAGGGCTGTTGGCTCACCTGTAATATACTGATCTAATAATACTGTGGTGCAGCCGAGATAGAAAGAGAGATAGAGAGATAGAGAGATAGGGAGAGAGATAGAGAGATAGAGATAGATAGTGAGAGAGAGACAGAGACAGAGACAGAGACAGAGAGAGAGAGAGATATATTGGGTGTTTTTGAGACAGGGTTTCTGTGTAGCCCTGGTTGTCCTGGCACTCACTCTGTAGACCAGGCTGACCTCAAACTCACAGAGATCCACCTGCCTCTGCCTCCTGAGTACTGGGATTAAAGGTGTGCGCCACCAAGTCTGGCAAGATCTTTAGGTCAGAGTTGGGGATGTAGCTCAGTAGTAGAGCACTGTCCATTATGTCTGAGGCCTCAGGGTCTGTCTCCTGTACTAAAACTGCAAACTCCTTTTCTCCTAGAGACATCGTTTCCTGTATCCTAGACTGGCTTCAAATTCCTGCCCGAGTCTCCAGGGTGCTGGGATTACAGATGTGTACCACCACCACCCACTCCATCCATCCACACCCCCCCCCCCCGTGCTTCCTGAACTTAAAGATGAATGCTGGCTTGAACTTGTACAGGTTTTGTTAAATCATGTGTATTATATAGATGTATATATACACACATACACACACGTGTGTGTGTGTGTGTGTGTGTGTGTGTGTGTGTGTGTTTAAGTGAGCACCAAATTCCCTGCCCCTTGTGCCTGGGAAAGGCCTCAGTGACTTGCCTGGACAATAAAAAGCAGTAGTGACTATCTAGGGCTCCTGCACTAAGAAGCCATCCACAATTCACCTGGGCATCCTTGACAGCCAGCTCCCTCTCAGAGCACAGCTGTGATTCATGAAAAGCCAAAGCAACCAGGGAAAGCCACTGTGCGGTCCAGCTGACAGCCAACATCAAAGGGCAATTCTGAAAGGGACCTCTTTGGGAATCTGACAAAAGTGGAAGTACAAATGACCACAGGTGAGCCGAGGGTGCAGTTCTGCTGTAGAGCTTTCCTAACAGTTCCCAGGGAGGGGCTGGGGGTGTGGTTCCGTTGTAAAATGAGTGTGCCTGTCACACTCAAGGAGGTTCTGGAGCAGGAGACTGTAAAGGCCAAGAAGCCGGGAAGCACAGGGATCCGAACCGAATGAACCTGGCTTAGCTGCCCACACTGTAGTCCCAGCACTCAGCAGGACCTCAAGTTTAAGGTCATCTCTGGCTCTATCCCAGCATTCTGGAGTAAGAGGGTCATTGGTTCCAGGCCTGCAGAGCTGCCTAGCTAGACCATCTGAAAAACAGCACAGACACCTTGGGGGGGGGGCGTGAGGGTGCTTGCTTCTCTCTGGCCCTCTCTCTCATAACTACCTAGCCTGCTTCCGCTTTATGGGTCTTTGAGCCTTAGCCTCTTCCTTGTCTAGGAAATGGGAATAATTTTCCACACCCACCAAGGCTGGTGTTAATTTTCAACAAGATGACTATAATTTGCCAGCCCAGAACCAGGATGCTCAGTCATGAGCCTTGCCCAGCCACTGTCCCTGTCATTGTCCTCTCACAGAACCACTGACTCAGCCTCCTTCCACATGTGGCCTGAGGTCTTCCCCTAACATAGTCTTTAACAGTTCTTTTCCACTTGACACCTGACCCCGGCCTGCTCTGCTCAAAAGACTTTCACAGCTGCTGAGCCAGGAGAAACCTCAGCCCCCTGACCTGGTGCTTGGAACTTGACCTCATCTCTCAAGCTGCCACTAGAGCAGTCAGGGGTAGTGAATCACACCTGGAATCCTGGCTCCACGGGAAGCCGGGCCTCTGCACAAGCTACTTTAATGTTTGGAGGCCACCTCCAGGAAGCCTGTCCTGATGGTTCAGGGCTGGGTTGGGAGCCTCTCTTTGGGATTCTCACACCCTAGGATAACTGTCAATCTTCTGTGCTCCGGGACTATCTGTGTGTAGGGCTAACTCCCCCGCAGGCTAGGGGAACTACAGAACAGGGCCTGAGTCTGGGCCTGATCTCGTCCCAAAGACTGCCTTGGCACAGGCCTGGCCCTGAGTTGCAGAATGAGAGGATGAAGAGACACCAAAATGCATGGTGACATGTGTAATTACATCAGTGGCTAGGCAGGAGTGGCAGGACTGTGTTCAAGGCCATCCTGGGCAACACAGCAAGAGCTTGCCTCAGAAGCACAAACAAAACCACAAATCATGCAGACTAAGAAGGCTGCATTTATGTATTGAGCAATATACATTTGTGTACATATATGTATATAGCAATAATTTTTAGAGGGGCCATGAATTTGAAAAAGAGCAAGGAGGCGTATAAGGGAGTTTGGAGGGAGGAAAGGGAGCAGGAAATGTAATTGTCATCTCAAAAAATAAAAGAAATTAAAAGAAGCAAAAGTCCAGCCTAGAGAGACGGCTCAGCAGCTTAGAAAACATGGTGCTTTGGCAGAGCAACAAGTTCAGTTGCCAGCACCCATACAGGGGCTCACAACATCAGCTTCAGAGAGCTGACACCGTCTTCCAACCCTGGGCACCAGGCACACACATTATGCTTCCATTCACGCATGCAGGTGAAACACTCAAAATAAATCTAAAATAAATTTAAAAACAACAACAAACACCCCCCACAAAGCCAGGTGTAGTAAAGCACCCCTATAATCCCAACATTTGGGGAACAGAACTAGTGTCATCGCTGGCATGCTCCAGACAAGCCTGAGACACGTGAGACCCTATCTCAAAACACAAACGACCGAGCTGAGCAGTGAGCAGTGGCAGCACACGGCTTTGATCCCAGCACTCGGGAGGCAGAGGCAGGTGGACCTCTGTGAGTTTGAGGCCAACCTGGTCTCCATAGCCAGTGCCAGGATAGGCTCCAAAGCTACACAGAAAAACCCTGTCTCAAAAAAAAACCAAAAAAGACCAAAACAAAAGAAGACAGTCTCTGGCTTTGACACCACATACAGATTCCTGACCAGAGCCTGGGGATATAACATACAGATCAGCTCCCCACCATGGTTTGGAGATTGCCCAAGAACCATTCAGCAAAACCAAGAATCCAGATCTCCTAGAAGCCTTCACCAAACTTTGTTCCATGTGGGACACAAAGCAAGAGCCGATTGGAGGCTGGCTCACCATCTGCCCCCCTCCCAAAGCTCGGGGTCTCCGGTTTCAACCAACACCAGAAAGAAATCTGACCCCAAGTCCTGCCTCCTGCCCTGCCCCTGGAGTAAGCCGGATGCTCTTACCCCAGAGGATGCTGGGAAGTCTAGGGCCAGACAAAATACAATCATGGTCTAAAAAGCGAGTATGCCAGGCACGGCAAACACTCCTACAATCCCAGCACTAGGGGGGCTGAGGTAGGAGAATTTTGAGTTCACGGTCAGCCTGAGCTACAAACTATAAGCAACTGATCCACTTAGACTTCTGGGTCATTTTGAAACAGGGTCTACTATATAGGCCAGACTAGCCAATAACTTGGGATCTCCCGGCCTCAGCCTCTCAAGCACTTAGATTACAAGCTTGTGCCAACATTCTTACCTAAGTAAGATGCTGGTTCTCAGAGGTGACAGATGCCTCCACACCCCACATTCAGCCAGTTGGCTCCCATTTGGGGTGGGGGGCAGACGACCCACTAACATGTCCCAGCAGGGTTCACACCTCAACCCCCACCTCTGCCCCACTTGAGAACTCATTGTTTCCTCATACCAAGCCTCCAGTCTGTCACCCTCCACCCAGATTCTGGCTGACAAAAATGACCTCTCTAAACCATTCATTTGGTAGCTCTCTGGCACCCCCAAACTGCCAATGTAACATTCAAGGACCTGCTCTGGCTCCTTCTCATCTCCTAGTCTACCGGACAGACATACGAGACAAACCCAGACAATCTCACCACCCACCTCACCTTCCTAGAGGCTGGCCACTTTTATACCCCAGGAAACGCCTGTTCACGCCGTTTCTCTCTACCTACCGGCGGATTCCTGTCCTTCCCTAGGCCCAGCCACTAAACTCTCATTTCCCACTGAACGCTGTCTCCTTGTGCACACACTGGGTCCTGACAGTCATGCCCATCCCACCATGCCCAACTCCAGACGGGTCTCAGCTATACAGTGAGAGCCTGTCAAAACAAAACGAAACCCTCAAAGCTGAGGAGATATCTCAGGGGATAAAGGACCACAATTCAGATCCTCAGAATCTGACATAAGCCAGGTGCAGCGGTGCACGGCTGCAATGCTGGCCTACTCACACTCACACTCACACTGAGATGGGAGCGGAGAGGAGAAGGCCCGTTAGCTCCTGGGCCAGGCAGGCAACCATGAATAAGAAATCATGTCTCGCCAGGTGGTGGTGGCGCACGCCTTTAGTCCCAGCACTCGGGAGGCAGAGGCAGGTGGATCTCTGTGAGTTCGAGACCAGCCTGGTCTACAGAGTGAGTTCCAGGACAGCCAGGGCTACACAGAGAAACCCTGTCTCAAAAAAAAAAAAAAAAAAAAAAAAAGAGAGAGAAAGGACTGATACAAGAAGTTGTCCTCCGACCCCTACACGTTATCCGTACCTGCATGCTCTCACACACACACACACACGTGTGTGAGCACCCGAATGCCCACGCACACACGCCCTACATGGAAGAGAAGAGGAAGTGAAGATACTATTTCAGGCTGGGAGTGTGGTTCAGTTGGCGGAGCGCTTGCTTAACATGCCTGAAGCCCAGGGGTCAAGCCCAAAGTACCACATGAAGCATGGTAGTACAAACCTCTAATCCCAGAATTAGGGAGGCGGAGGCAGGAAGATGAGTTCAGGGCCAGCCTCACCTACCTATCCATCCAGTTCAAGCCACTGAGATACATAAGATTTTGTCTTTAAAAAAAAATAAAAATTAAAGACCCGCAGGCTGGAAAGATGACTCAGAGTTTAAGAGCAGTTGCTGCTCTTTCAGAGGTCCAGGGTTTAATCTCCAGCATCCACATAGCAGCTCCTAACCATCTCTAACTCCAGTTCCAGAGGATCTGACGCCCTCTTCTGGCCTTCTTCAGCACCATGCACACACCAAGTGCACATACATACATGTAGGCAAAACACTCATACACAGAAAATATGAAAATAAATAAATCTTTAAAAAAAAAAAAAGAGTTTCAATCCGAAGCCCAGGCTGGCCTCAAACTCACAAACCTCCCCTCCTGCCTCTGCAGTCCTGGCTTCCTCTTGTTTTGGCACACTAGATTTTAGCGCACGCACACAAATGCTTGCTCAAAAGCATCCCACGCCCCTGTTCCCTCCCATCCATGCTCCTGTGTCAACCAGACCCGAGACAGACGTCTTCCCTGAGCTCCCCACTCCGTGAAAGCCCCTGAGAGCAGGACAGAGCCTTTTGTTCCTTCTTTCCAGAATGTTCTTCCTCTCACTCCCTGGCTACCTACACATAGATCCCTTAGGTCTCAGCTATGGCATCTCTTCAGCATGCTTCTCTGCTCTCCTCACCCCCATCTCATGTACCTTCTCTGGCCTCTCCCAAGGGAGCGCTCTGGTATGTCAACTGTTAGCATGTCGGTCTCCCTCACAGGGATTGCTGGGAAGAAGGTCCCTGGTCTGCCATGTCGTGGTGGCATATATGTTTTCTGGCACATGAATGCCTGGAAATACGGTTTTACTGAAGTATTCAAAGACGGCAATAACTCTAATGACATTTACTCTATGTGATGACTATTCTGAGTTGTCAACTTGACTATATCTAGAGCTAACTAAAACGAAAATGGCTGGACAAACCCGTGAGGAATTTTTTATTTCTTAATTCAATCATTTAAAGTAGGAAGACCCACTTCTAATTTCGACCTTTTGAGGTGGGAAGATCCACCTTCAGTCTGGGCCACACCTTCTGCTGGCAGCCTATAGGAAGGACATGGGGGGAGGAAGCTGGCTCTCTTTGCCTGCTTGCCCTCGCTCTCACTAGCAAGTCCGAATAATCCTTCACTGGCATCAGAGTCCACTTCTTCAGGATTCTGGTGTATACCGAAGACCAGCTGAGACACCCAGCCGCCTGAACTGAACAACTACTGGATTCTTGGACCTCCTGTTGATAGGCAGTCATTGTTGGCTAGCTGGACCACAGCGGCTAAGCCACTCTCACCAATCTCACTTCCATATAGATCCACTCTGTAAGTTCTGTTTCTCTACAGAACCCTAACTAATACGCTACACCAGACACCCAGCGTGCTAAATACCTGAATCTTTGCATTTAAACTAAGAGGTAAGTACTAACGTCATGCCCATTTTGGAGTAAAGGAAACTGAGCCTTGGAAATGAATCTGTCCAAGGTCACAAAACTTGTATGAAACAGAGCCTAGATCCTAAGGACTTTTCCGAGACAGGGTTTCTCTGTAGCTTTTGGAGCCTATCCTGGAACTCACTCTGCAGACCAGGCTGGCCTCGAACTCACAGTGATCCTCCTGCCTCTGCCTCCCGAGTGCTGGGATTAAAGGCGTGCGCCACTAACGCCCGGCGATCCTAAGGACTTGAGTGCATGCAGGTTTTTCAAGTAAGGAAAGCACCCCTGTCTAATACTACTACTAACTGGTGTGTAACTCAGCCTGGCTTCACACATCCCCTCCTATGGAGTTAGGTAGGGCCCAGGCTGACGGCGACGCTGGGTGTCCAGCACAAGCCCCGGAATGTGCCATGTGCCGGGTGGAGGAAGGCAAACGAATGAGGCGCAGGACGAGTGGGTGACCCCCACGGCCGCACTCACCCTCAATGAGCCACTCGCAGTTGCCATTGACGCTGTAGTTGCCCGCGCCATCCGTCACGAAGCCGGGCGCCTCCCGCAGCACCTGCCGCTGGCCCTTGCAGTCACCCGCCAGGACCCCGAGGGACGGCGGCCCCGGCACCGCCAGGGCCAGGGCGAGGAGGGCCAGGGCCAGGGCCCGGCCGAGGGCCATCGCCGCCTCCCGCGCGGGCCCTGGCTAGGGGAGCCCGGGCGAGGAGCGCGCACGGGAGCGCGGCCGTGCAGATGCCGCCGCCTTTAGAGCGCGTGTGGCATGGCCTGGCCGTCCCGGAACGTGCCCGGGCCGCTGCTGCCGGGCTCGGACCCCCGGGGCCCGGAGGGGTCCCCTGTGGACTCGAGGCCCCATGGGGGGGGGCGGCCGCGCCAACCGTGTCCCAGCGGCTGGCCTCCGGCTGCTGGCGAGGCCCAAACACCGGCAGAGGCTGTCCCCGGTGGGTGGGTGGGGGGTGGGGGTGGGGGAGCGCCGCGCTCCGCAGCCCGCGCGGCCGAGCGGTCCCGGGTGCGAGCCGAGCCGAGACTCCCCCGGCGACCCCTCCAGGCGCGGGGGCGGGGCGGAGCGGGGGGCGGGGCGCGGGCGCGCGAGCCTGCAGGAGGCGGAGCCTGCCTCCTCCTCCTCCAGGGTCCCCGGCCCGGGATTCCCCCCTCCCCTCCCCGGGGCTCGCTCCTCTGCTCACCCACCCGCGCCTCCCTCCCTCCCTCCCTCCCTCCCTCCTCCGGAGCGGGATGGAGGTCACTGAGACCCGGGCGCTCCCGGGCCAGAGCGGCCCCCGGGGGAAAGACCCGCGGAGATGGGCGAGGAGGGGGCGGGGCCGCGCAGCCTCTGCGAGGAGGAGGCGAGAGGATGCAGAGCGGCGGGTCAGAGCGGCCCTGGGAGGACTACGGAGCGCCTGGCCCCACCCCTTCTCCCGGGAAGACTTCCGGAAACTTTCCCTCCCTCCCATCTGTCCTCAGCCGCCTGCGCAGCGGAGAACAGGAATCTGGCCCGGGGAGAATTGCGCATGCGTATTGCTAAGAGTGTTGTCGTCCGTCGTTCCCCCCCCCCCACCTCCGCCAGCCCTAAATCGCGTTAAAACAAAGTATGTGCCGGTCAGTGGCTGAGCAAAGCGTGTGCCACTGGAGGGCGCCTCTATCTCTGATAGGAAAGGTGAAGGCAAAACAAAATTAAATAAATAAAATAAAGGAGCTGCAGAAAACTGCGCTGGATGGTCTTTTTCTGCTTTCTGTGCTGCAGATTCGGGATCGACACAAAATACCGGGTTTGCAGCCTCGGGTCTCGAGACTGAAAACTGCATTTCAGAGATGGACACACTAAACCGCCTGGGGCTTAAGAATGTCTCTAAGCACCATCAAGACAGAAAAGAAGCTGGAGAGACGGCGTGGCGGTTCAGAGCACTTGTTGCTCTTGCGGCAGACCCGGTTCCATGCCCAGCACCCTCACAGCCGTCTGCCAGGGGACCCGACACCTCCTCCTGCGGGAGGTGCGCACGCACGCAGATGGTGCCCTGGCGGACATGCGGGAGAAACAAATCACGATGGAAAACAAGCCGTGTTATAGATAAAAACTCAGCGAATCCTCTTTATTTTGGCCAGAAGAGACGACGTCTTTCTGCCAGGGGCTTCGGGAGGCCCTGGCATGCAGAGAGGGTCGGACAAAGCCCGGCCCCGAGGTCACCAACCCGAGAGAGGGTTGCAAAGTGGAGGCCGACGTCACAAAATCCGCCCCCGAGCAGTGGCTCGAGGGTCGCAGGGTCCCGGCGCGTCACGGGCAGGGTCCAGGCGGTCGGTCGTCACGGGTGTCCCGGAGTCCGGCAGGGTCAGAGGTCTCGGAGGGGGTCGGGGGGGCGGAGATCGCGGAACAGCGGGAGTCCAGATTCCGGAGCCGTTCGGGGCAGGGGCTGAGGGAGGGGACGCGGAGAGCGGCTCCCGCGGGACCGTTTGGCACCAGAGGGGAAGGGGCGGGACGCGGCGTGGCGAGGCGTGGCGTGGGGTGGGCAGGGAGGGTGCCTGGCGTGGCCGGCCGACCCCTTGGGCCGGCCGAGGAGGGAGGGGGTCCGGAGCCCAGCCGGGGCCCGGCCCCGCCCGTGGGGCAGAGGCGGGGTGGGGATGGATGCTCAGACCGGGGGTGCAGGGCCCCCGGCCGTGTGCATGCTGAAGTACTCGGTGAAGCCGGTGTGCGGCGCAGCCGTCTGCGGTACGAGCGGCTGGTAGGACGGCGTCGGGCCGTCCCAGCCCGAGTCCACCGCCTTGGGGTACCGAGCGGGAGGGGGCGGGGAGGCTGCGCCCGGCTCGGCCATGGTCACCACGCGGCCCCCAGGGGCCGCCGCCGCCGCCGCCGCCACCGCTGTCTCCTCCACCTGCTCCCGGCCTGGGAATGCAGGGTCCCTCGGGGAAGCGCCCCCGAAGGCCCCTCCCGCCCCGCCCCCGCCCCCGCCCCCTGGAGACTCCCCCACCCAAGAAACGGACGCTCCCGTCAGTCAGGGAAGGAGGGGGCGGGTGGCCGGGCGCGGGGCAGCGGGCCAGGTTACTCAAGGGGTGGCGTCGGGCGCCGCGCGGGGCAAACTCCGGCGGCGCGGCGGCGGCGTGGGAACCAGCCCCGGAAGGCGGGCGCGGCGGCGGGGGCACAGCTCGGGGCGTCCTCGGGGGCGTGCGCAGCAGCGCCAGGACCCAGTCGGGCAGGGTGGGCGCGGGCGCTGGGGGCCGGTCGAGTCGGGGCGTGGAGCGCGCGGGGGTTCGGAAGGCCAGCGGCGGCTCAGGCGCGGGGCGCGGGGCGGCGGCGGGGCGGGGAGCGGGGTCAGGTACTCCAGGGGCGGCGCCAGCAGCTCCTCGGGCGCCGGGGCTGCGGAGGAGCTTACGGAGGAGGCGGGCGGGGGGATGGAGAAGAGCTCCGTGAAGTTGGGCACCGAGTCGCTGATGAACGTCACGTTTCCGTAGACGTGCTGCGGGAACGCCTTATCGGCGGACTGGCTCCCTCCGGGCCCGGGGACCCCAGCCGAGGCGATCTGCGAAGTTCGCACATGGTACGGGAAGTTCTTGTTGGCCGCAGATGGGCGAGTCATGATCTGAGAGAGAGAGAGAGAGAGAGGTTAAATAAGAGTTTAGAGACCTAGATGCTTGCCCTGCACTTGACCTCTCCACATTCCTCCTGAACCTCAGACTGCCTGCTTAGACACCACGAGTGGGAGGGTCTCCTGCATCCTGACCTTTTCCCTCAACACACCCCTAATTACTTTGCTGGGTGTTTCCTTCCTCACAACCCGGACTATACATAGGTCATAACGGATGGGTTAATTCAGTATCCTGTGCTCTCCACTAGCCACACATGGCTTAAGTGGAGTCAAAATTAAATGTAAAGTTGTTTCCCGTTACATTACCTTACCTAAGTTCAAGTACTCATCAGGCACCTTATTGGAGAGCACAGAAGAAAGATTAGGAATTTTTTTTTTTTTTTGCCGTTCTTTTGGTTGTTTTGTTTTTGAGAGGGTCTCATGCAGTCCAGGCTGGCCTGAGACCTGCTATGTAGCTAAGGATGACCTTGAACTCCTGAACCCCTCCCAAACTCCTGACCCCCCCCTCCTAGTTCTGGATTACAGATGTTCAGCACCATGCCCAGCCTTGGACTATGTCCATAAACACAGAACGTTGAATTAAACATCAGTAAATAGGATGTTTGGAATGTCAGCTCTTAAAAGCAGAAACTCACTTGTCTCCCTCTTAGAGACAGTCTACTTAGCATCCTTCTGCCTCAGCCACCAAGTGCTTTAATTATAAGCATTTACCACCACAGTTAACTCAGACCTTGGCTTTTCTATTCCCTGTTAAATCCCAAACTGAATCTACAGCAGAGCCTAGCTCTCAATAAATCCTGGTGACATTTCTAGATCTGTCTCTGCCGCCACACTCAGCCATTGGCATGAGCAGTGTGGAGCTGGAGCTGGGGCTGGGGCTGGGGCTGGTGGAGCAGTGCTGAGCTAAGCTGGCCATGTTGGGGAAATGACAGCAAGGGTGCTTGTCTTGTATTCCGAGCTGGTGTCACTTCTCTTGGCTCCATCCCTTGCTAAGTGTGGATCTGGGGCACCTTGATTAAACTGAGCCTCACCAGCCACCAAGGTTACAGTGTCTATCTGGGAAGATGAGAGGATGGAAACGAAACCACTGGTGCAGAGCCTCCTGCATGGTGGGTTCTCAGTGTTTCTTTTCTTTCTATGCCTTTCTGACTTCCTGCTCAGCTCCAAGATACACCACCCAGGGAAGGTCCTAAGGTAGAGGATGGCTGACCTGATCCCCTCCCTGGGAGGAGCTGAGCATGTTATGGATTGTAGACCCCCAGAGTTAAAGCTAGAACCTTCAAGGGTACCTGTTTGTTTAGTTTTGTTTTCTTTTGAGACAAGGTCTCATATAGCCCAGGCTCACCTCAAAAATTGTATTTTTCTATATAATTTTTTCTGCTATATTTCTGTGGGAGGGTGACCTTGGACTCCTGATCCTCCTGCCTCTGACTCCCAAGTTCTGAGATTACAGGCATGTGCTATCACACCAAACTTAACAATACTTATTTCTGTTTGTGCGCTGTCCCCCACGTGAGACCTATCTGCCAGAGAAAAGCAGGATTTGAAGTGTATATTTTGCTACCAAAGGCCATGAAACCCTGGCAATTCATCTCCTTTTTCAGAGCTCACTTTCTACACTCTGTATAGTACGCACAATGACTCTTGGGCTGTCTGGAAATTGAAGAAGAAAACGGGGGGGGGGAGGGCAAAAAATGTATTATTTCTAGCAAGCATCAGGCTAGAGCCTGGTGTGATGGTGAAGGCCTTTAATCTCAGAACTCAGAAAGGCAAGATGGGAGGATTGTTGTGATGTCAAGGACAGTCAGGGCTATGTAGCATGATGCTGTCTCAAGAAGGGGGTGGGGATTAGAAAAGAAGGAAAGAAACAGAGAAAAGAAAAAAGAAGCAGGCTGGCTGGAGACAGGTGCCTGGGCAAAGTTGATGGGTGTGTGTATTAATACTTTAGCCAGGTACAATGAGGCATATGTGTAACACCAAGTTCAATGCTCAAAAGACCAAGGCAGGAGAATCAGGACAAACTTGGGGCCAGCCTGAGCTACACAGTGAAACTGTCTTAAAAAAAAAATCTCCAGGCAGGTGGTGATAGCACACGCCTTTGATCTCAACACTCAGGAGGCAGAGGCAGGCGGATCTCTGTGAGTTCTAGGCCAGCCTGGTCTACAGAACTGGTTCCAGGAATCCTAACTCAGAAAAAAAAAAAAAAAAAAAAAAAAAAAAAAAAACCAAAAACCTACAAACAGGTAAGGTTCTTCTTCATGCCTAGGCCTGCCGTAAACACTGTTCAAATCTAGGCTCCTAAGAGCCCCAGCCTGTCCCACCTAGCTGGGAGAATGGGGAAGGGAGATAAAGTGGGTGGGAGAGACCAAGAGCTTTGTGTGGGTAGTAATGGTGCAAACAGAAATGTTAAAGCCTGGGGATACGGGGAAATGGGGTGGAGGAAGAGGGTGTGTGTGATGAACCCAGGAGACAAGGACAGAGAAGGAGGGCTCTGGGGGGAGGGACGTTGTAGTATACACAGCATGCAATCACTTGGATAGCCATTCTTACCAGAAACACACCGTGGGCATACAAATGGATCCCCAGCTGGATGCCATTGACAATCTTCTCTCGGGCCCACTTTGGGATCCCAAAATTGGCAATCAGGGCCATGACAGGGACAGCAAAGAACCTGCAGAGGAGATTTAGAGTGGGTAGCTACCTCTGCTCTCCCCCATCTTCCCTGCCATCACTCACAGGCCCAAAGCAGATCCCAAACTGGAGGATGGCCTTTGAAAGCCAGATGGTGAAATTCCAGTGGACAAAATCTATGCTGGATTTAACTCGGCTCCACACCACGCTAACCCTGGTGTCTGATAGGACATCCATAGATATCTCAAGGTTGAATTAATGGATGACAGTAACAAAAACTGTATTTGCAGTTATATATATTATATATTTACAAACATTTTACATGCATGAACTCATTTAACTCTCACACTGAGTCCACAGAACAAGTATAATCTCCATGTCCAATAGAAAGGCCTTGTCTAAGATGGAACAGTTTGCATGCTTCAGAGCTAGGGTCTGCAGCCAGCAGTCTGGCTTGGAATCTGCCAACTTCGCATTAACATTGCTGAACAATAACAACTGAGAGCTTTTGTTTGTTTTGGGTTTTGTTTATTTGGAGTTTTATTTATCACAGGGTGTGTGTGGTATGTATGTGTGTGTGGTGTGTGTGTGTGTGTGTGTGTGTGTGTGTGGTGGGTGTGTGGTGGGTGTGCTCGCTCAGGTGCTTCACAGGCCTTCACAGGGCGCTGGAGGTGGAGTTACAGACCATTGTGAGCAGCCCTGTGGGTGCGGGAATGGACTTGTATCCTCTGGAAAAGCATCAAACACTCTAAACTACTGAGGGTTTTCCACTTTTTCTGTGGGTAGCCATGGCAGTCCTGGAACTCACTCTGTAGACCAGGCTGACCTTGAACTCACAGATCTGCCTGCCTCTGCCTTCATCTTCCAAGTTCTGGCATTATAGGCATTCACTAGCATGTCTGGCTATTAAGTAATTTTTATTGAACACTTACTGTGTGGCAGACACTAAACCTTCATATGTTAATGTACTCATGCTGAAGATAACCTTCCAAAGAGGATCCTGTTGACAGTCTTGTCATATGAAGCACTATGACAAATTCTTTGTGAAGTATTTTTGTTTTGTTAGTAGTGACACACACCTTTAACCCCAGCACTCAAGAGGCAGAGGCAGGTGGATCTCTGTGAGTTTGAGGCCAGCCTGGTCTATAAATCAAGTTCCAGAACAGCCAGGACTACACAGAGAAACCCTGTCTTGAAAACAAAGAATATATATAGAAAAAAACTTTCTGGTTCGATTTAGTTTGGTTTGGTTTTAGAGGCAGAGTCTCATGTAGCACAGTGTGGCCTTGAACTCCTGATCCTCCAGCCTCTGTTTCTCCAATACTATGGTTAAAACTATGAGTTAAGGGGCTGGAGAGATGGCTCAGAGGTTAAGAGCACTGACTGCTCTTCCAGAGATCCTGAGTTCAATTCTCAGCAACCACATGGTGGCTCACAACCATCTGTAATGGGATCTGGTGCCCTCTTCTGGTGTGGAAGCATGCATGCAGATGACTGTATACATAATAAATAAATAAAAAAAATCTTTAAAAAAAAAAAAGTATGAGTTAAAGATGTGCCCAGTGGAAGATTTTATTGTTTGTTTTTGTTTTGTTTTGTCTTTTTCTTTTCTGGAGGAGGGGTTTGAGACAAGGTTTTTTTGTGTAGCCCTGGCTGTCCTAGAACTGTTCTGTAGACCAGGCTGCCCTTAAACTCACAGAGATCTGCCTGCCTCAGCCCCCTAGTGATGGGACTAAGCTGTGACCACCACCTAGCTTGACTTTTTTTTTTTTTTAACTTTCTCACCATTTTACTCTGGGAGAGTAACTTTTTTCTAGATCTAAAAGCTAAGGAGTGGCAGATTCCATGTAACAACTACATTTATTTATCTATTTATTTATTTATTTATTTATTTATTTAATTTGAGGCAGGGTTTCTCTGCATAGCTCTGGATGTCCTGGAGTTCACTCTATAGACCAGGCTAGCCTCGAACTCAGATTCTCTCACCTCCACCTCCCAAGTGCTGGGACTAAAGGCATGCACCACCACTGCCCAGCTCCAACCAGTCGTCTTGAAAACCCATATTCTTTCCTGAGATCCTCTAGGTTGTGGGAAGAGGCAGGCTAGGGCCCTCCACCATGTCTCACCAGAGAGTGTAGGCAGCAAAGAAAGGCACATAAAAGGGCTGTTTCTCGGGAAAGTGACGAAGGGACACCAGCACAGCATAGCAGAACCATACGTAGGCTGCCACCTGCAGTCCGATGAGCCCATAACCAGCTGGAGATTCGTATGTGTACAGTACCTGCCCTGGATCAAAGAACTGGACCCACAAGACAAGGTGTGTCATGGCCCTGGCCTCTGACCCTGGATCCTATCCCTGGGCACCAGGGACAGGGCCAGGGACAGGCCAGAAGAATTGGGACAGCTAGGAATGGGGCTAGAATTCTACATGGGTACATAAGGAACCTACAGCAACTGTGCATGCTCACCACGGGACTAAATACTATAACTCACACCATGTGTGAGTTATTCCAGCCACACTGACACAGTGAAAGAGGCCCTCCCGCCATCCCACAGAGGAAACAGAAAGCCTATCAAGAGCCCTCAAGGTGGCTAAGGTCCCCCTAACTTTTCAGAGGAGGAAGCAGGCCCTTAGTAGGGGTAGGAATGGCCAGCTAGGATGTGAGGGAGTTTAAACAGAACTAGGTCTCTGACTCTTCAGCATGGAGCTTAACTGTGATAGACAGTGAGAGACGAGGAGGAGGAAAGCTCATGAGAAAGGGTGAGGAGGGAGGAATCGCTGACACACAGATGGGGAGGCAGAGTGGAGGAGGAGATGGGCTCTGTGGGGAGGGGCAGTGGACAGAGCAGGAGGGAGGGACTGGCAGGGGCCTTGGACACTCACTTCCGCCTCGTAGATGAGCAGCACGACGTGGGTGAGGGTGTACAGGGTCATGTACACAGACAACTTCACAGAGCCTGAGTGGCTGATGCGGCCTCTGGCAAGCAGGCCGTGAGGGAAGACAGCAGGGTGGATGCTGTCAGGGAGGAGGGAGTGGCCACACCCCCCACCTCGACCTCCCTGCCCTGCTCCCCAGCCCAGCCACCCATTGAGCAAAAATCCCTGCCCGGGCACCGTGTCACTGTGAATCCTTTCCCCAGAAGGATGAGTGTGAGCAGGAAGATGAGGAAGCTGGAGGAGAAGAGCAGCTTGGCTGGGAAGGGAAGGGAAGATGGCTCAGGCACGGGCTCAGAGAGGTCAGCAGACCCCTGGTGAGGTTTCTGCCCTCCCTTGGCTCCAGTCTATTCTCACCCAAGATCTTCAGGCTCCCATTGCCAATGCCATCTGTGGCATACTGGCCCCAGTAGATGCAGAAAAACAGGAGGCTCAGAACTGGGAGAGATGAGAGGCCAAAAAAAGACAAGTCAAAAGGCAGCTTTGGTGTATCAGTCCTTGAGCACAATGATCCAAATGTCTGACCCTCTGCCACCCCCATCAGAAGTCCGGAGTATCTGTTACTGCGCCCTGCTAGGAAACTATAGAGGCTATGGCTCCAGCCTCTTTCCCTCAGACCCAACAGGCCAGATTACAGCATCCCTTTCCTCAGACCTAAGGTGTAGGTGGAAGACTTCCTCCCTCACACCCAGGAGTCCTTGTCCTCCTCCCAATGCTGTCCCCTCAGAGAACCCAAAATCTGGAATACTTTCAAACCTCACCCTCAACTCCTGCTGCAGCCATGAACATTTTATAAGTTGTGTGGAGTAACTGCCGGCCTTTCAGCAAATCTAAGAAGGAAATGGGAGAGTTGTACACAGGTGAGGGAGGGACATTTATTTCCCCTCTCCGCTCTCCCGCCTCTCTCCCTCTCTCTCTGTCTCTCTCTCTCCTTTCTTTGTTTTGTTTCTCGAGACAGGGTTTCTCTGTGTAGCTTTGGAGGCTGTCCTGGAACTTGCACAGAGACCAGGCTGGTCTTGAACTCACAGAGATCCACCTGCCTCTGCCTCCCAAGTGCTGGGACTAAAGGTGTGCACCACCACCAACGCCTGGCTTCTCCCGCTTCTCTTAACCCTCACACCAAATGTACTGTACTCACATCCAAAATAACAAGAGAGGATGAAGATGAGGGTGAAGATGAGGAGAAAAGTCACATCTGTCTCCAGGATGCCTAGGATTCAGTGGAAGGGGTGGGAGAAAGCTTTTTGAGTGTGTCTCTCGACCCGCTCCTGGCTTCCATCCTGGCCTGTTCCTCCAATACCTGCTCACCAAATTCATCCGCTGAGAAGTGTCGTGTCCAGAAGGACTTGCCGTTGGTAAGGACCATCTCATACTCCAGCTGCAGGCCATCTCCCTGTAGGGAGTGGGGAGGCCTAAGAGGGACTCTGGGTAGGTAGAGGAGGTCAACAGGAAAGGAAAGAGGAGAAAAGCCAGATGGCTGCCCCAGCCCCTTACCCCACACTTGCTGAGCGCGATATACCACCATCTTTCACGCACAGAGCGGAAGCTGCGGCCACTGGAGCAGCTCAGGTAGCGAGTTCCCTCTTCCGACACCACCTGGGGAGAAGCCAGAAGGCTGAAGCTTTGTCCTTGGTGCCACCAGCCCCCCCCCCCCGACCTTTAGCACCTGCACACTCCCTCGCACCTGACAGCCAGACCAGGCATACTGGGTGGTAAGATTGATGACCTGGTTGTTTTCTGGCCTGATGACAGACTCCTTGGCCAAGCAGTCCTAGGGCAAGGAAGGAAACATGGTCACCATCTGAACGACTGTGGCCTTCTGCCCCTCCATACACACCACACACACTCCTCACAGCCCTCACCTTGTCCCTTGCTTTGTACACAGCTGGCCACTGGGACGGGTCGTCGAAATAGAGGAGGATGTTCTGACAGCACTTGTCCTGAAGATCCAGAGGTTTGGCGGTTGGGGGGTGTTTACAGGAAGCTGGACAGCTTTTGCCTTGGAGGGCCAAGGTAGTGTCCCACCTAACAAGTGTGGCTTTGGAGACTCACCTCAGGGTATCGGAATCGGAAGTCCAGTCGGCCATAATCGGAGAGGAAACAAAATCTTGTCAAGAACACCCAGTCCTGGCAAAAGGACCCAGTGAAATCTGAGTTCTTCAAGAACTCAGCTTGACCCCACCCACAGACCCTCAACTTTTCTTCCCTACCCGAGGCTATTTGGCTTCCCAAATGCCACAAGGTGGCTAAGTCACCTCCAGAATCTCCCCAAATCCATTTGCTGTGTTTCTAAATTCCTGCTGCCCTGCTTTCCCCTCAGATGTCCCTCAAGTTCCCTACCCTCCTCCTCCCCCTCTTCCAGACACACTGAAAAAGACCATGTATAGTCAGCCAGGTGCACGCACATCCCTGCCACCATCTGCCCTGCCCTGTCTCCCAGCTGCATTCCCCCAGACACAGACACAGACACAGACACAGACACAGACACACACACACACACACACACACACACACACACACACCCGCCCCAAGGTGGTCCCACAGACCCGTGCCATCCTGGGAAACCTCCCAAACCTGCCCTGCTGGTCCTGAGCAGGCCAGGCGACCTCCACTTGGTGGAGTGAGAGGTGCTGTCCCTTCAGCACCACGGTGCAGCAGTGCTCCCTCTAACTCAGACTCTCCCAACCGACCCCCCCTCCAACCAGCCTGACCTCGACAACCACAATGCAACCCCCAGCCCGCAGCCTCCGCCCTAGCCCAGTCCCCCCTCACCCAAGCCCGGCCGGGGAGGGGCGCAGGGGGCGGGGCGGTACCCTCCCCTCTTGGGTCCTGCGGGGATGGCTCAATGCGCTCACCTCCTTGGAGCTCAGGTTGCCCCGCACGTACTTGGCCCGGGCGCGGGGGGACAGAGGCAGCAGCAAGAGCAACAGCGGCGGCAGCAGGCGGCGCAGCGCGGGCGCGCGCGAGGGCTCCATTCCTCCCGCTCTGGCCTCGGCTCGGCTCGGCTCTGGCTCCCGCTCCGGCCCGGTGACGGCGGCGAGAGCGCGCAGGCTGGCCAGCGCGCGTCCCCGATTAAAGGGGCCGCCGGACTCCACTCCACTCGGCCCCCACCTCCGGGATGGACCAAAACCGACTCCTACCCTTCCCACCCGAAAGAGACCATCCTTTCCGACTGCCTCCTCGCCTCAGCTCTGGTCCTCTTCCACGGGAGTCTCCAAGATACCTCAAGATGCGCGCGTCCTAAACTGAACTCACATTCCCACAAGCAGGGCCTCCTCTGCATGCCCACAACCCAGAAAACCCAACTCTGACCTGACTACTCCCGCCCAGTTTAGACCCCAAATTATTCTATTATCACCCATCCGACAAACCCTGCCAAGAGCCCATAGACTAACATGGGAGTGAGACATTGTTCCTGAGTCACACACACACATATACACAGTCTCTCTCTCTCTCTCTCTCTCTCTCTCTCTCTCTCTCTCTCTCTCTCTCTCTCTCTCTCACACACACACACACACACACACACACACACACACACACACACACACACACACACGGTAAAGCCTTCTACCAGAACCACCATTCCTGGCTGCCTGCCCCCACGCCTAGGGTGTAAACCCCAGACGTTGTGAGATACCCAGGAGCTAGTACTCCAGATGCCGGGGTGAAAATCTTGGCTTTGCCATTTCCTCACCAGAAGACAGGGCAGGACAGCAGGTTCCTTATCTCCCAGTGTAGTTTCCGCCTCCCTCCCAAGCTACCATTAATCCTATCCCTTTCCACGGGGCAAGGACAGCCCTGGGAAGGCCTTCCAGCATCAGAGTCCAACTTGATTTTTCTCCTCAGACACCAACATTCCTAGCTGTATCCTTCACCCTCCATTGCAGAAAATTACTGCTGCTCAAAATACCATTTAGAAAGCCTTCTGGCCAGACATGGTGGCATACACCTTTAACCCCTGCACTGGGGAGATAGCAACAGGCAGTTCTCTGTGAGTCTAAGGCCAGCCTTGTCTATGCACTGAACTCCAGGCCAGCTAGGGCCACATAGTGAGAATCTGTTTAAAAACAAAGAGTCACTGGGCGCACGCCTTTAATCCCAGCGCTCAGGTGGCAGAGGCAGGTGGATCTCTGTGAGTTCGAGTCCAGTCTGGTTACAGAGTTCCAGGACAGCCAAAACTGCACAGAGAAACCCTTTCTCCAAAAACCAAAGCCAAAAAACAAAGAGCCACAAACAAAAAGCTTTCTGGCTGGAGATATTTACATGGTAAGCAAGTATATTTGCTTACCATGTAAGTAGTCCTAAATTACATTCTCAAAATGGCAAATAAATAAAATTCCTGGGATGAGACATGGCACAAGCAATTAATCCCAGCACTTGGGAGACGGAGATAGATTGCCCCAAATTCTAAGCCAGTCTGGTCTACATAGCAAGTTTCAGGTTAACCAGGACTACCATAGGGAAGACTGTTTCAAAAAAACAAAAACAAAGAGAGAGAGGGGGAGGGGGAGGGAGAAGGAGGAAAAATTAATGCACGGAAAAACTTGGAACATCAGGTCTTTACCATGCGACCTCTTGGGATGATTATTGATTTACTGTATTAGAAGGGAAAGTTGTTACATTTTGTTTTGTTGGGGTTTACTGTACTCATAGTCTTGGCTGGCTCAAACAAAGAGTAACTGTGAACTCTCTCTTGTCTCTACTACCCCAAGCACTAAAAGGCATGCACCCTCTCCTGCTGGTTCATCAGGCTCCAGCAAGGTAACAAGTGATATACTTCTCCATCTTGGCCTTAGAATTCAGAACTAAAGAAAGCTGCTTTCACTCTGGAGGCAGAGGCAGGCAGATCTCTTGAGTTCAGGCCAGCCTGGTCTACAGAGTGAGTTCTAGGACAGCCAGGGCAACACGGAGAAACCCTGTCTCAGAAAACAAAACAATACCAAAAAATAAAAAACAAAACAATAAAATCTGCTTTCCTGAGACAGCCACTCACTGAAAATCAAGAGAACCAAGAAGGTGTTTTATTGAGGTGACTGGGAGTATGGGGTACCTGCCCCCCAACCCTACCCATAGTCTCCTCAGTAGAGTTTCATTGGGGGAAAGGACCAAGCCTCTGGACTTCTCTGAGTCACCACCCAGGAGAGGCTGAGTAGTGGGGCAGGAGGGTCGGGGCTCCAGTCCAAGGCAGATGTTCGGGGCAACAAGGGTGATGGTGGCTGAGGTAGGGACTGAGGTGGGGGTGGGGTGGCTATGAGCCAGATGCTTTTCAGCATATCAAAAGCTGTTGGGGGACCCCAAGCTGCCCCAGATGGTGAAGATACCGAGGGCAGGAATGCTGGCGGTTGGTGATCTGGAGGTGGCACCAGGCTGACCCTGTGTGAAGGGTTGCTGCTGCAAGTATGAGGCATGGCGAAGTTAAGCCTCTTTGTCCCCTGTTGAGTCCTTTGCCTCCCCTCCCTTGGAGCATGCTCAGGAACACTGACACCAGAAGGTGTTGTCCTCTGTCTCTCGGGAACCCTAGGCTTTGTCTCTGGCACAGAAGAAAGAAGCATGGAGAGCAGGTGAACTACAGCAAAGAAGTGAAAGAGGAGGAGAGGGGACAGGAGGTGGACTCACCAGGTAAAGGTGACTGGCACCCTCGGAGCACCACGGCAAGGTCAGGCACGCAGCCATGGCAGCCTTGTAGGGTTCTTATGATGGCATCTCTGCACTCCTGCACTAGGTTCCTCCTGGGAAAGGCTTGGGGCAGAATCAGTTGGCACTGCAGCTCCTCCAGCAGCTGTCCCAACCCAGGGCACTCTGGGGAACTTGGTGGGCCTGAGCCTGAGCCTCCTGGTCCCTGGTTCTCCTTGCCTTTTGACTGTACAGCTGGTTCTTGGACTCTGCCTGGACTGCAGGAGGACTTGGTGGGTAGCAGGGGAGTACATGGTTCCAAGGAGCCACTGTTAAGCAGCCGAGCCACATCCAGTGATTTCACTTCGTGGTTGAAGAGACCTCGATGCTCCCGGCTCAACCTGCCCTGAGTTATAACGACAAGCTTGGGGGCTACAGAGGCCACAGGATCCTGGAGGATGGCAGACGGCTCCCGTCTGGACACAGAAGGATCCTGTCGGGTCAGGGGCCGACGGCTGCTCACTAGGGCCTTATTTCGCTCCCTCCTAGTTTTGCGACGACGGATACGGCCAGGTTTCTCAAGTTGCTGGAAGGGCTGGGGGACTCGTCCACGAGGGTCCATGATGTCCTAGAAGGCCGGGTGGTCATCAGATGCAGATAAATCAGTGACAGTAGCTAAGTGGGAAGAGACAGTCAGAGCAAAGAAAGAATACTATTTAGAGAAGTCAGAAAAAGAAGTGGACAGAGAGCCACTGAAAAGGCCTGGCCACAGAAGGAATCCAAAATGAGGTCCAGGCAATGATAGTACGAAAAGAGATCAGGAAATGGAGACAGGGCAACAGGGAACTAGAACATAGAAAAACAGTTAAAAGATGATGGCCAGGCCAGGCTGTGCAGGCCTCTACTCAGGAAGGCTGGAGAAGAAGAATCAAAAGTCTAAGGTAGGCCTTAGTGAGTTCAAAACCAACCTGAGTAACACAGGTCCTATATTTTTAAAAATTCATTTTTATTGGTTTTTCAAGACGGGGGTTTCTCTGTGTAGCTTTGGAGGCTGTCTGGAACTCACTCTGTAGAGCAGGCTGGCCTGAAACTCAAGAGATCCACCTGCCTCTGCCTCCCCAGTGCTAGGATTAAAGGCCTGTGCCACTACTACCAGGCTTAAAAATAAAATATCTAAGGTGTCTGTGTTTTAGAGGCTGAAGGGCTGGCTCAGCAGTTATGAGCACTCAGTGCTCTTTCTAAGGATCCAGCTCAGTTCCCTGCACCTACATTTCAGATGTGCCCTACAGCCCAAATCTAGCTCCAGGGGATCTGATGTCTTCTGGCTTTTGCAGGCACCCACACTCACATTCTCCATACCCCCCCCACACACACACACACACACCACACCAAATTTTAAAAAACTCTTAAGAGAAAAAAATCTGGGTCTGCACACATGAAGCCCTGATTACTGAAAAAAACAAAAGCTAAGGATACAATTTAGTGATAGAGTACTTGCTTAACAACTGCATGAACCTAGGTTCTTATGCTCAGTGGCCAGGACTGGTGGTGAAGGCATTTGGGAGGCAGAGGCAAGCAGATCTCTGTGAGTTCAAGGCCAGCCTGGTCCACAGAGTGAGTTCCAAGACAGCCACGACTACACAGAGAAACCCTATCTCAAAAAAAAAAAAAAAAACCAATAAATTTAAAAAAAAAAGTAAATAAGTAAATACAAGATGGAAGACAGACCAAGCAGGTGCTACCTGCCTATATCCATCCTCCTTTGGGAGACTGAGGCAGGATGGTTATGTTTGAAGTCAGCTAAGACTACTCGGCCAGACAGTGTCTCAAAAAGAAAAAAAAAACAAAAAACGGACAGTGGTGTTGCACACCTTCGATCCCAGCACTCAGGAGGCAGAGGCAGGCAGGACTGAGTTTGAAGTTGGCCTGGTCTATGGAGTGAGTTCCAGGGAAGCTAGGGCTCTTACACAGAAAGACCCTGTCTCAGAAAGCCAAAAAAAAGCAAAACAGAATGCATTTTTGGTTGGTCCGAAGGTAGTGAGTTACCTCAATCGATTGCTCACAGTCAGTCACAGATCGAATTCCTGCTCTACACTTTCCCCCTCCTCATCACTATACTTGACTGCCTTTAAGACAAAAAAGAAAGAAAGAAAGAAAGAAAGAAAGAAAGAAAGAAAGAAAGAAAGAAAGAAAGAAAAGAAAAGAGCCGGGCGTTGGTGGTGCGCGCCTTTAATCCCAGCACTCGGGAGGCAGAGGCAGGTGGATCTCTATGAGTTCGAGGCCAGCCTGATCTCCAGAGCGAGTGCCAGGATAGGCTCCAAAGCTACACAGAGAAACCCCGTCTTGAAAAACACGGAAGGAAGGAAGGAAGGAAGGAAGGAAGGAAGGAAGGAAGGAAGGAAGGAAGGAAGGAGGAAAGAAAGAAAGAAAGAAAGAAAGAAAGAAAGAAAGAAAGAAAGAAAGGAAAGACACAAAAAAATGGAAGTTGGGAACAAGATCACGAGTAAATGAACTCTGAGAGGACTAGAATGAGATCTGGGACAGAGTGGAAACCCACGGTGCGGGAAGGTACACCGAGACACAGGAAACGGAAGTAGTGAGGGCAGGAAAGAGGAACCCCCCCCCCCCGCCACGGTGGTGTAGGAAGGTCTGTAATTCCAAAATTTATTATTAGTGGCGGCGGCAGGAAGACTAGGAGCTCAAGGTCATCATCCTCCTCCTCCTCCTCAACTTCACGATCCAGTTTTCGGCCAGCCTGGGCTACGTGAGACCTCGTCTCACAAAATAAAAAAATTAAAAAAAAAAAAAATAAAGAAATAAAGAATGTAAGACAGGAAAGCGGGCGCCCAGAGAGAAGTCCAGGGGTCCGCTTTGGGCGGGACATAATCCACCAGAGAGGGCCCGGGGCTGCTCCCGAGGGGAGGCCTCGGGCGGTTGAGGTGGGCCCGGCGGGCTGCTGAGGAGGGTTGGCGGGGACGGGGTGGGGGAGGGGTGCCTCACCCTCTTCTCTCCTAACGAACCCGGCCCTGGACCCCCACGTGGCTGTGGAGAGAGGAATGGCTTCTTTTCTGTGGCGACCCGGGCCTCGAAGCCGGCCGCGCTCTGCTCCGCTCTTCCGGCCGGCCCCGGAGCGCGCGTGCGGTGAACCAGCACGCTCGCCCGCCCGCCAGCCCGCCCTCCGCAGCGCGCATGTGCGGCCCTCGCCACGCCCCCTCGCCCGCCAGGTCCCACAGAAGCACGAGGCCACAAGAGTGACAGTTGTAGCCCCGCCCACCTTTCGCCCCTTGTCCCCACCCCCTCCCCATGGATGGCATTCGAGGTCCTCTAGACCCGCCCCCTTACTCGATGCTGATTGGCTTAGGCGACTGGCGGACTGCCTGTCCCCGCCCAATGGAAGGCGCGAGGCCCCAGGCTCACCGTGCTCCCAGTCGTCCCCAAAGATAGCTGTTTCAATTTAGACAACTGTAACTGCGCTGGGCCCGTTTTCTTCCTTTTTTTCGTTTGTTTTGCTTTGTTCGAGACACGGTTCTCTGTGTAGCCTTGGCTGTCCTGGAGCTCCCTCTCTGTAGCCCAGGCTGACCTCGAACTCACAGAGACCCTCCTGCCTCTGCCTCCCGAGTGCTGGGGTTAAAGGCTCAGGTCAACGCCTACCACCTATTTTTTAAAAAAAAAAAACATTCTTTTTTTATTTATTTGTTTATTATGAACACAACATTCTGCTTCCATGTATATGCACACCAGAAGAGGGCACCAGATCTCATAACGGATGGTTGTGAGCCACCATGTGGTTGCTGGGAACTGAACTCAGGACCTCTGGAAGAGCAGTCAGTGCTCTTAACCCCTGAGCCATCTCTCCAGCCCCTGCCACCTATTTTTTAATCTAAATCCGCAGGTGGTAGTACCTCCCCCATGCGGTTTGTAGAAAGATGGGGTGAGCCACCATGTTTATGGGAGTTTTGATTCTTGACTTGAGTTTTCTCCTCCTCCAGTGTATCTGTCTACACGTCCCCTCACACGTGTTTAGCTTTTTTGTTTAGCTGGCTCGGTTGCCTCCCGACTCAGCTGGTTTTTAGTTTTGTGAGCTAGTCTCCTTAGGTAGCTCAGGTAGCCTGGGACTCTCTTCTGCAGCCTTTGCTCCTCTAGCGCTGGGGATCACAGGCCTGCTCCACCACAGCTGGCCCTCAGACTTGCAAGTCAAACTAAACCATGCCAGCGTCTATCCCCGCTGAAATGTTAATAATTATACGTGCCTTTTCTTTCTGTTTCTCTAATCTTTAGTAGCTCCCACGGCTTCTGGAACCGAGGTTTAGGTCACAGGCTCATGGGGGGATGCGGGTGTCTTGAAAATTTTGGCAATACTCAAAGGTTTCTGAAAGTACAACAAAACCAAACATAGCATCCGTTGTGCATCTCAAAATTGTGGTGGGGCTGGAGAGATGGCTCAGAGGTTAAGAGCACCGACTGCTCTTCCAGAGGTCCTGAGTTCAATTCCCAGCAACCACTTGGTGGCTCACAACCATCCGTTATGAGATCTGGTGCCCTCTTCTGGTGTGCAGATAGACATGGAAGCAGAATGTTGTATACATAATAAATAAAAATGAAATCTTAAAAAAAAAACACAACTTGTGTTGGTGGCAAAAGCCTTTAATTGAAGTATTATGGAGGAGGAACTCTGTGAATTCAAGGCCAGCAGGTCTACAACAGCAAGTTCAAAGGACAGGCAGGTCTAACTACATAGACTTGTCTCAAAAACCAAAAACAAACCAAATACTTGGTGACAGCTTTGGGCAGAACACGTAAATGTACACAGTTGAACTACGCACACCACCAGGCTATGTAGCCAATGGGCTCTGTCTCAGAATCTATCTATTCCTAGACTATATGCTATGAATTGCAATGTTTTGGCCATACACAAGTCCTGTTCTTTTTTTCTTTTTCTTTTATTTTCTAGACAGGGTTTCTCTGTGGTTTTGGAGGCTGTCCTGGAACTAGCTCTTGTAGACCAGGCTGGCCTCGAACTCAGAGAGATCCACCTGCCTCTGCCTCCCGAGTGCTGGGATTAAAGGCCTGCGCCATCAAGCCCTATTCTTGAAAAACCCAAACCCTCAGAGTCTTGGGCCTTTCCCTGCCATGTCTGATACTGTCTCCTCCACACATGGCTATAGCCAGCATCTGATCGATTAATGTAATTAATATTCATTCAGCAAGCACTGGACTGTTCAGTAGTGACTTTATGCCAGGTCCACACAATTAAATAAAAATCTTCACTATTTCGATTATCAACCTAACTGCAAGAAATGGACAAATGTGAAAGTCCAACCTGTAGGTGGCGCTGCAAGAAACCAAGGAAGCCATTTAGGGAAGAGGGAGACCCTGGGAATCTGAGAAACATCGGGGTTTGGCATCGGTTTGGGATTAGAGTCAGAGACAGAAGGAACATGACTGAAAATGACCTAGGCTGCGGATACGGGTTTTGGAATCCGGACCCACCCAACTGAAGCGGGGGGTGGTATTTCGTGTCTCGAGAGAGGCCTCACATGTGCAAGATGATCTGTAGGAGGGATGCCAGCTTGGACCTGGGCTGGCCCGGTAGCCATCTCAAATTTCTGTTTTTCCTGCACCTTCTATGTTTCACGTAGATCCTGTGGCGCCTCGAACGCACAAAGGTATGTGTTTGAGATTTTATACCGTTAGAAACAATGCTGACAACGGGACTAACCCCAGCGCTTGGGAGGCAGGGGTAGGTGGATCACTGCGAGTTCGAAGCCAGTTTGGTCTACATAGCGCGTTCCAAGACAGCCAGAGCCACACACTAACTAAGACTGTGTCGGAAAAGCAACAAAAACAATCAACGAGGACAGAAACCAAACCCTAATGTTGGGCCTGGCAAGGTGGTCCACACCTTTAACCCCAGCACTGTGAATTTGAAATTTTCCTATCATTAGAAACCTCATGTTGAAGCCGGATCTAATCCCAGGATTTGGGAAGCAGAAGCAGGTGAATCTCTTGAGTTTAGAGGCAGCCAGGTCTTCAGAGCAAGGTCCAGGACAGCCAGGGGAAGTCAAAACAAAAATCTTTAAGTAGGGAAGCAGCCCCCCTCAAAGCCACTCTAATCTCCAGCTGCCTTTTCCTTTCCTTTCCTTTCCTTTCCTTTCCTTTCCTTTCCTTTCCTTTCCTTTTTCCTTTCCTTTCCTTTGTTTTGTTTTTTGAGACAGGGTTTCTCTGTGTAGCCCTGGCTGTCCTGGAATGTGCTCTGCAGACCAGGCTCAGAGGACAGTCTTCCTCTGCCTCCTGAGTGCTGGGACTGAACGTGCGAGCCACCGCTGCCCAGCGGGACCCGGCTTCCTTTCAAGGTCCCCTCCAGCAGCAGGAAATGGGAACGTCCCTTCCCGGGTGCCTTCGAGCCACCCCCTCCGGGGATGCGAGAATGAACCGGTCCACTCCACTCCCGCTCCCACGTGAATGGGTTACACACACCCCCGTAGGTGGTCTCTTCCGGAGTTTTCCGGCCCTGCAGCAAATGGTCTCCTCCCCCGAGGAAGTGCCGCTGGGTTGTCCTTGCTCCTCGTCGGCTTTTCAGGTACGCTGTCCCCTCCCCGGCAACTCTGGGCTGTCTGTCCCTCGCCTCCCACCCCACCGCACCCCACCGCACCCCACCCCACAGCACCCCCGCCACGCGCGCTGCGTGGGCTCGCCCGCCCCTCCCCCCTGCCCTGGGCCGCCGGTGGCCGCCAGGGCTCCTGGCGGGAAGCGACAGGCGAGCCCATCGCGCGGCCTCCGTCGGGGGAGGGGAGCGGGGACTCCTTCCTATGTGACGGTTCCCATTCTGCGAGAGGAGGCTGCGTCCGGGCTTGGCCCTCGCCCTGCGAGCGTGCGTGCGAGCGTGCGAGCGTGCGAACGAGCGAGCGAGCGCAACGGGACGGTCCATTGTGTTGGCCCGGGAGGGAGGGGTGGGCGTGGCGGATCCACGTCCCCGCGGAGCGTCCCCGGCGGACCCCACTCTCTTCCGCAGAGGCTGCGGTGTTGAGGATGAGCGGAGAAGAGAACCCGGCCAGCAAGCCCACGCCTGTGCAGGACGCGCAGGGCGACGGGCGCTGGATGTCTCTGGTGAGTGACCCCACGCGGTCTTCACGGTTAGGGACGTGGTGGGGGTGGTGGTGGTGGGGGGTGTGCTTCTAGGGAACTTCTCCTTCGTGGCGTCCTCGTCTTCACCTCGGTGGGAAGCCAGGTTTTGATTGTCCAACCTGTGCAAGCAGGGTGGGGCGGGGCCTGGAGCATGCGTGCCAGTGACTCTTGGTTTCCCTGCAGCACCATCGATTCGTGGCGGACAGCAAAGACAAGGAACCAGAAGTTGTCTTCATCGGGGACTCCTTGGTCCAGCTAATGCACCAGTGTGAGGTGAGGGTCTGCCCTTCCTCACACACGCATGTAGCCTCATTAGCACTTTGGGTCCAGACCTCAGGCCGGACAAAGTAGTGGGGTACAGAAATGCTCCTGGTAGCAGGAATCTAACAATCTCCTGTAAATGCAATATTCTGCTGAGAGTGGAGTGTGTGTGTTGAGTTTGTCGGGTTGGGTTTGGCTTTATCAAGGCTTAAATTGACAATTTCCTTCGAGATTGCCTAAGGTGAGGCTTTTTATTGTTTGCTTAAAGTAGAGCACATCCCCTGTTGGGTTTACACAAAGTTGTAATAGCTTTACAGAAAGTGAAGGTCAGTTATAATGGTATTCCGCAAAGACTGTCAGTCATCAAATCTTTGCCTAGACAGGTAGGCCATAATGGCTTTTTTCACCGTGAGATTCAGTTGTGTTGCTGTTCCGCACTCCATGTATGGCTCAAGCAGACAGGATTTTTGTAAAATGAAATGTAACTTCTGCGGGGTCTTGGTGAAAGCAAGACACTAATAGGTTCCATAAAATGGAGTTTTCTCTACTGGAGTTTTATTTGAGGTGAGATTTCACCAGACTTCGTTCATAGAGTCGGGTTAATCCACAGTAGCTAGCGTTTAGTAATCCGCCGGGCAAAGGTTGGTGACCAGTGCATACATCATTTCTTGCCCACAGATCTGGCGGGAGCTCTTCTCTCCTCTGCACGCGCTTAACTTTGGCATTGGTGGGGACAGCACACAGCATGTACTCTGGCGGCTGGAGAATGGGGAGCTGGAGCACATCCGGCCCAAGGTGAGCAAGGCTTGGGTGGCGAGTTAACACGCCTTCTGCCTGCTCCTCACGGTTGCCTTGTGTCACTCTTTCCACAGATTGTAGTGGTCTGGGTGGGCACCAACAACCACAGCCACACAGCCGAGCAGGTGACAGGTGGCATCAAAGCCATTGTACAACTTGTGAACAAGCTGCAGCCCCAGGCACGGGTGGTTGTGCTGGTGAGAGCTTGGGAGGGTGGGAAAGGAAAAGTGGCAGCCGGTCATGGTGGCCAATACCTGTAATTGTGGCATTCTAGAGCCTGAGGCAGGTGGATCCTACAGATTGAGGTTATTCCAGGCAACACAACAGGGCCCCGTCTTTAAAAAAAAAAAAAAAAAAGTGTGGTTGTGATGTGGGACCCCCAAGAAGCAGCTAGCTGTACTTGACACACTTCTGAAAGGCAACTTGGCACAATGGCTTTCCAGAAAAGTGTCTGGTGGGTGATTTCCACACTCAAACCAAAAAAAAAAAAAAAAAAGAGTGGCTATGAGCTGGGTGTGATTGCACACACCTTAAACCCCAGTGCTCCAGAGGCAGAGGCAGGCAGGTCTCTGTGAGTTAAGAGGCTAGCCTGGTCTATGCAGCGAGGACAGCAAGGGGCTGTGCAGAGACCCTGTCTTCAAAGAGTGGTTGTGACTGAGGATGTGTTCAGGGACCAGTTAGCCTGTTACCCAAAGGGATGCTGGGTATTTTGAGTATTAGAAAACTCAAAAAACTTGTCAGACAGTCCTGGAGTAAGTGAAGGGTCATCACTTGTAGCTAAGACACTTCCACCTCTGAAGAGACCACCCTGGGCATGGCTTTTATGAGTCATCTCTGGAGCTGGGATGTGGTATCCAGAACTATTCTATTTTCACATCCCTAAACAATTTTACAGTTGAGAAGTTCCTGGGGTGGACAGTTTGGTTCAGGGATGCTGATCTGACAACTTACTGTTGGTGTTCCTCCTCAGGGCCTGCTTCCAAGGGGCCAGCACCCCAACCCACTTCGGGAGAAAAACCGACAGGTAAACGAGCTGGTCCGGGCAGCGTTAGCTGGCCACCCCCGAGCCCACTTCTTAGATGCAGACCCTGGCTTTGTGCACTCTGACGGCACCATTAGCCACCATGACATGTACGATTACCTACATCTGAGCCGCTTGGGGTACACACCTGTTTGCCGGGCCCTGCACTCCTTGCTTCTTCGACTCCTGGCCCAAGACCAGGGCCAAGGCACCCCTCTGTCAGAGACCACACCCTAAGTGTCTTTCCTTCCCATGACATTAAATTCTTTTCCTCCTCCTGCTCGTTTCTTTCTTTATGGCTAGGCTCGTCTAGGTACCACCATCAGCCAGATCCTAGACCCTGTAGTTAATTCGGGTGTTTCAATTGTACCTGAAGCAGACATCATTAATCCACCAAGACATTCTGGTTCTTGCAGTCAGTTGAATTTCAGTAGTATGCTTTGGGCAAGTTCTGGGTGGAGCCAGTTTGCCATTATTACCATTGGGATCAAAGTCAGTTGGCATAATCTCTGCAAGTGTCCCAACACCATCAAATCCCACCATCACCCCCAAGCTGTCCCTTCAGGGAGCAGTCCCAGCTGATACTAACTTCCTGGTGCCCTGGCCCAAGTTCAGATGCCACTTGAGACCTTCCACACCCTCCACGACTAATTCCTGCGCACAAGAGGCTAACTCTGTCTCAGGTGGACTCCTCTCCTGGCAGCAGTCAGTCACTGAGGATAGATAGCCCATGACCCCAAATTGGCCTCCTGAGTTGTGCCTCTTGGAATGTTTGAGTGAAACCAACTATGACCAGTAGTGGTAAAGTACCTTTCTCACAGCACACGGTCTGTCTACCAAGCTGCTGCCTGCTGGATAGGCAGGCGGGCACAGTTCTCAAGACTGCCCAGGCTGCCTCACTCACAGAGGCAAAGATGTCAGCCCAAAGTCCCTTGACCCTAACAGGCTATTGATGGCATAGTGGCAGTCTTGGAACTGCCCCATGATGGCCTGGGAAAAGCAGCATGGCAGCAGCGCTTGAGAAACACGCCGGCAGCCACGGGTGTGTTAAACGGCTTTAATCTCGGTCATTGCGGCTTCTCGGCACAGTAAAGAAATATTGCACATGATCAACATGTTCTGTTCTGGGGACGGGGGACAGTGGAGGGGAAATCACCTTCTTAGAAAGTACAACCCAAGTTGGGAGGGCAAAGGGTGGGGAAAATCCTCCCCATGCCTGTGGCAAAGTGCAGGAGCCCCCCCCACCCCAAACTAACCTGAGTCCAGCCCCTCTGGGGAAAAAGGGGGATGCATGAACTCCCCACTACTCCACAGGCATCTCCCTGTGGCCCAAGGCTCACACTATTATCCTCCAGCTCGCAGCCCTCACAGGAGCCACTCTGCATAAAGTACACGGGAAAAGCTCTGAAGGTCACACACTTCAGGTTATGTACAAGAGCTCTGTGGAGGGAGTCTGTGCCTGCTGCCCTCCCCCCCCCCCAGCAAAGGGAGGGAAGAACATATACAAGGGGAACAGGCCACAGTCCACGCCAGACCGGAAAGGACAAATGGCTTACTGGGGAGGAGGTAACTATCCCACTGTCTGGCCCCCAATCCCTGCCATCTCTACTGTCCATATCCTGAGGGGGGTACTGTAGGTCCTGGGATCTTTTCAAGAGCCTCTCACCTGCCTGTGGCAGCTGTGGAGGGGCCGGAGGGAGGTGGGGAGGGTTGGGGAGCCCCCTCCCAGCCAGGCTGTCCAGGCCCAGGTTCTGGGGGTGGAGGCAGTGGAGGGGCAGTTTGGGCAGTGCCAGAGTCCGAGCCTGGAGAGGTGGGATCAGGACCCCCAGCAGGGCTGGGAGTGGGGACAGGAGTAGCAGCCATGCCAGTTGGGGGTGGTCCGGGGAGAGGGGCCTCAGCCCCAGGGGGCTGCTCTGTGGGAGTGGCTGCCTGCATGATCTTCTGTCGGACCTCTCGGATCTTCAGCTGCAGACACACCTTGGATGGGAAGATGTCTGCATAGCGGGCTTGGAAGGCTGCTGTGGCCTGGGCTGGGGACAGAGGACGGTGAGAGAGACGCGTGGTCAAGGCCCCATGCGTGAGTTGATTGATTCCCAAGAGCCTCTCTCACCTGATGGGAAGAAGCCATGGTCCTGGAAGAGCTGCATGACCAGGGCCCTGCGTTGGTCCAGGGTGCGCCGCAGTGAGGAGTAGGGCACTTTCTCATACTCCAGCTCCCCGAGCACGTCCTCAGTCTCAGTGCCTGCCCGAGCAAAGGGAGGTTGTTCACTCACGGCTCCCTGCCATCATCTAGGTGCCCACCAAGCCTTGCCAGCTCTGAACCAGGTCAGTCTTGACTGAGCCTGTCCCCACTACCCTCATGATACCACTACTCCTGGAAGCCCTTGGTCTCCTCAACTCTGGCACCTGTGCGGTCAAAGGTGAAGATGTCACCCTCGCACTTGGCACTCTTCGGGGTGTTGGGTTCGGAGCTACAGCTCGAACGTCTCCTCATCTTGCGCTTGGGCGAGGTGGGGTCCTCAGGCGCCGAGTCCAGGTCTGGCCAAACAAGCAGACTGAGCTTTAGTGGAGGCGGCCCCTGCTGTGCCCCCAACTCACTTAGGTGCCAGGGCTGCCGGCCTACCAGTGGAGTTCTTCCTCTTCTTGCGATAGGAGCCAAGGATGGCCCGAGGCGAGGTGGCCAGAGACTGCAGGGTGGGTGAGGGCAGCACCTCCTCTGGCCGAAACTCGGGCAGCTCAGCAAACCGCTCTTCAAAGTCCACTTCTGACAGGACCCTGCTGGAGGGCCAGCAGGGTCACCTCTTTTGTCTCCACCTGCAGCTGCCCCTTCTCCCATCAGCCCCAGGCAGTCCTCCAGGGTCCCAGCCCCTGCTCACTTGTCCACAGAGTCAAAGGTCTTCTTCAGGGGTGGGGGCCGCACCTTCATCTTCTTCACAGAACCAGTCACTTCCTTGCGCTCAGGTGTGTCCCCAGCTGCCCTCCCACTACTGCCCTCACTGCTGCCACTGCCACTGCCACTGTTGCTCCCACTAGGGACTGTCGCAGGAGCAGGCGCTGGGCTGGGAGGAGCGGGAGGCTCCCCACGACTCTCCAGGCCCAGCCCAGGGACTCTCCAGTCTGAAGATGAGCTGGGGAATTTGCTGGCCTGGGGTGGGGACAAGCAAAAACACTGGGCTTAGAATTAGAAGGACTGCATTTTAAGCCAGGCCTTGGTGGCGCACGCCTTTAATGGGGAGGCAGAGGCAGATGGATCTCTGAGTTTGAGGCATTTTAAAAAAGAAGTAATGGGAACTCGTGCCTGTAATCCCAGCACTCTGTATTGCCAGAGTGTTAGACCAGCTTAGGCTACAAGAAACCCAGACTCAAAAAGGGAGTGGGGTGGGGAGATCATGAGCCAATAACCAGGAGCAAGATAAAGCAAGATGAGAAGTGAGACAAGCCCTCGGCCTCTGAAGGCCACAATACCCAGAATGCAGACCCCAAAGAGGATGAGACACAGCAGACAGGCAGGGACACATGGAGGAAAAAAGGACAGAAAGTGGCAAGCAGTGCGACCAGCCAGTTAGATACTTACAGTCTCAGGGCCTTTGGTGCCAGGTCGCTCCTCAGCAGGCAGGGGTGGCGGGGGACTGCTCCGGGCAGCAGGCCAGGTCTCTGGGGGAGGTGGGGGGACTGGGGGCGGGGGCTGCCCCTCAAGCTCTGATTCTGGGGCAGCTGGTTCTCGGGCTGCACCAGAGTCCAGAGACTGTCGGGGTGTAGGTCCAGGCCGCCCAGTGGTGCCTGACTCAAAAGACCCCACGGGAATGCTGGCGATGGCTGCCTTCACCTTCTGGGGGGCCTTTGGGCTGGGCCTCTGAGCCTTGGGAGCCACTAAGCTGTAGGTCATGGAGCCTGCTGGGAAGGAAAGGAACATCTACTGAGCCAGGCCTCACTGGAGCCCACCCCCTCAATTCTCCAACTCCCACGAACCGTGCCCCAGAATTTCCCCGACACCCACCTGTGGCACTAGGGAAAGGACTAGTGGGGGCTGGAGTGGCAGTGGCAGAGGCTGGTGGGCCCTTGGGCAGAATGGTAGCAGCAGGTGGGGTGGTGCTGGTGGCCACAGTGTAGACCAGGCTTGGAGGAGCTTGGGAAGGTGGGCCCAGGGGTGCTGAGGTGGGTGCGGGGCTGCCAGGGTAAAACGCTGTTATGACGGGACCTCCAGGGGCTGTGCAGGCAGGAGGCAGCTGGGGGCTAGGCACAGGTGACACGCCCACCTGGCCAGGAGCCAGCAATGGAGCTTGGCCTGCTGGGAGAACAGAGAAGGGGGGGGGAGGAACCAAGTTAGGGTCTGCAGCTGTGTCAACCCCACCCCAAGTCCCCAGGCCAGCCCTCACCTGAGAGCAGGGGCTGTACGAAGGCAGGACCACTGGGCCCCAGCGATGTGAAGCCCAGAGCTACAGAGCTGGTGGGCCCGTATGAGGTCACTGTTCCAGCCTGACTGCATGCAGGACTGGTACCCAGAGGCAGAGTGTGCCCCCCTGCTGACTGCACATAAGTGATCCTGTCACAGGAGAGGGGAGGGGAGGGGAGGAGTGAAGTTAGGTGGGCTGGTCCTACCCACCCCTGCTCTGTCACGGAGTGAGGAAAAAAGGACTTAACCCGGCTCACCTTGTGGAAGAGGGTAACAGGACCTTCTGAGGCTGTGATGTGGGTCCCGGCATTGTGGCTGGGCTCAGGGGTGGCACCAGACCGCTAGGTGTGCTCACTGGCACGGGAGTCAGCTGGATAATCTGTGGGCAGAGCACCCATGGGCTAGAGCAAGACGGGACCCAAAAGGAGGACAGAGTGGACTGAGGCCTAGAATGTAGGCTAAGCAAAGGCAGAGAACTCAGGACCTGAGATCAAGCCAGTAGAGAGACCACAGACAAGGAGAAGGAGGACCTAGATAACCCACAGATACCGAGCACTGAGGAAACACTGGGCTGCAAACAAACAGCAGGGAAAACAGGAGGCTGCTCACAGATTCTCACTGCTGAGCCTGCTTGCTTCTCTGAGTTCCAACTAAAATGTTTCTTCTTCACCTCCCTCTTAGGATACAGATCAAACTCCTAGGCATGTTTTCCTAGACACTCTGGGCTTTCTCTGAACAGCCTCAACTTTTGTTTTTCTTCTATCTTCTAAGACTTTATTATGCCTGAACACACACACACACACACACACACACACACACACACACACACACACACACACACAAATACATGTGCACTGTGTGTACGCAGTGCCTGTGGAAGCCAGCAGAGGGCGTCTGATTCCCCAGGAACTGGAGTTAGAGATGGTTGTGTAAGAACATGGTGCTGGGAACCCAGGTCCTCTGCAAGAAGAGCAAGTGCTCCCCAGTCTCCCCCTCAACCCTGCCCCTTTTCTGAGAGAGGTGAGCCTGGAACTCATTGTGTAGAAGGCTTGCCTTAAACTTACCCAGATAGATGTCCCCTTGCCCGTTTACTGAGTGCTAGAAGGAAATGGGTGTGCCACCTAACCTAACCCTGCCCTAACTCACTTTCTGCATCAGCTTACAGACCTCCATTGCTAACCCTCACTCAAAAGGCCTGACTTTCTCACTTCCTCCTTCCCAGCTACTGCCAGGGTTTACAGCTTGCATCGTGCCCTGTTGTTTTTCTCTCTCAAACACTTAATAAGTGTTGGTCCCCAAGCTTCAGATAAATACATAAATGAAAACACCAGTTCAAGTCCCGGAGGAAAAATGGCAAAGAACACAGGAAAGGTGGACAGTGACACGGGTTAATAGGAGGATGACACGCAACAGTGAGGAGAGGCGAGAGGCGAGGCCACTACCGAGTGAGTGCCTTACCTTGCTAGGTTGCTGGGCACCGTTTTGGACAGGTACTGAGAAAGGCGAGCTAACCAGGGGCAGTGGCTGGCCAGCCCCTCCACCTCGAACTGACGACATGCTAGGGGCAGCCAGGGGAACTAGCACCTTCCCAGGAAGCAGCTGGGCTGAGCCACCAGAAGGTGTGGCCTGGACAGGAGAAACTGATTGGGCTAAGAGGGGCAACAGAAGAGAAGGTTACAAGACGACCAAACAGGCCTGTGACCCAAATCCTTACAATAGCCAGCTCAGGACTCACCTTTCGGGGGTGGGGCGGAAGGTACGGACTGCAGGATAGGGATGCCAGCAGTGGGTGCTGTAGCAGCCAGGACCTTGCCGTTGGTGGAGGTGCCCGGAGGGAGGGTGAAACGGATGCTGGTGGTGGGTGCAGGGCCACTGGGAGCTGCTGCCTTGGTCCCAGGTGCTGGTGCTGGGGCGGGTGCCACTTGAAGCTGCTGGGGCAGTGTGGGCAGGATGTACTGCACCTGGGTGATTCCCCCTGCCTTGCCTAGGGCACCTGGCTGCAGGATGCCCAGGGGTACTGGCCCATTGGGGCCACTCCCAGCACTTGCTCCTGAGCCTGCAGGGGTCGCACTGCCTGGGGCTCCCTGGGCAATAAACTGAACAGCAGACGATGCAGGAGCCCCATAGCCTGGGGTGCCCACCAGCAGGTTGGTGACAGTAGCCGGTGCCTTCCCCACAGTGCCCAACAGGGGTCCAGCTACCAAGTGTGGAGCTGGTGAGGTGGCTGCTGCTGACTTCTTATCTGAATACACTAAACTGACACCCAATGGGGAGCCCCCCGGCACCCGAGACCCAGTGCCCATTTCAGTCCTGGCACCTACGGTGTCGTTGGAAGATGCCTCAGCCCGGCCAGAGGGGGGAAAAGGCTTAGAGGCAATGGGCACAGGAGTGCTGCTGACAGGCCGTACCACATTGGTGACCATGGTGGCAGCGGGGCGGGACAGAGGGGCTGCTGGAGCCCCATAAGCCAGGGCTGGGGCTGGGGCTGGGGCTGGGGCTGGGGCTGGGAGGGCACCCGTGTGCCACTGCCCTCCCGTTCCTCCTTGCTGGGGGGCAGAACCAGTGTCTGCAGAATGTTTCCTCCTGCACTGGGAGGTGCTGCAATGACTGAGGGCCCCGGCGCCTCCAGGCTACCAACACTTTCAGGTCTCTTGCGCCGGAAGGTGGCAGGATCCGTAGGAAGAAACCGAGTGGCTTTGGAAGGTGTTGTCGGGCCCCCGGCTCCAGGAGGTGGGGGCCGTAGTGGGACTGCTGTGCTGCCCTGGCCAGACTCCTGGGTCTTAAAGGTTCCAGAGCCCAGTGAAAAGGAGGTGGAGACTGAGGTGGAAGCAGGTGAGGATGACGACGGGGTGGGACCATAGCCTTTGCCGAAGGCTGCAGGTGGATCCGGAGGGCCTGGAGGCTCAGGGTCCAGGGTTGGACGGCAATGGGTAAAAGAGGAGCGGATGACAGGTGAGAACACCTTACGGCCAAAGCCCTGGGGTTAAGGAAAGAGAAACCCGTCAGGGAGTATAGACAGATGGGTCACTATGCCAGGAACCCCTGCCTGCGCGTCCCTGTGAGCTGAAGGCCAACGTGTCCTGGGTGTGGACCCAACTGCCCCTGAGCCAAGAAGCTTGCTTTCCTCAGACCCAATTCTCCCCCTGGGTCAGCCGCCAAGGGTGTTCTAAGACTGACAGGACAGCATCGCACCCCAGCTCCCAACAAAACTCACCTTGTTGCCCTCTGGGTCCTCCCCAGAGCTGTCCCCACTCTCACTGTCAGTCACCCGTTCCTTGCACTTGAGATCAATGTCAGTGGTGCCAAAGCTGTCATCAGCTGAGGAAGCAGAGAACAGTGTGGGGAAGGCACTGAGCACAGAACTACCCAGGAGGAAATAGTCTGGAACACAATCTGAGCTCTGGCTTCATCCCCGTGTCAAGCAGACTACCTTGTCTGCTAATGACACCCATGTCCTTGTGTTTCCTGCATGGCTGGGAGCTTCCCTGACCAAAGCAGAATTGACAGTATACAGCCACAAACAAACAGAAGAGAACCAACTCAAGGAGCCGAGGGACCTGGATTCTGGCCACCCCGAGCCTTTGATACAAGGCCCCATCAGGCCCTGTCCCACTCACCGATGACATCATCGTCCCCTTCTTCCTCACAGATGACCATGCGTTCCTCGTCACTGGTCATGTCCTCACTGGCTGCACGCTGGGAACGAGAGGCTCGGGAGGGCAACAGTGGGGGCCGCCCACTAGTGGCCAAGGTACCTCCTTCACCAGGAGCTGCAAAAGACCCTGGAGCGCCATACTGGGAGGAAGGCTTTGGGCCGGAGTATGACGTAGGGCCAGACACCATCTGTGGGATGGGTGACAGGGAGGGTTTAGTTGCGTCTGCTGCTTCACGCAGCCCTTCCCTACCCCACCTCCCGGGTGACCTGGGCCTCCAACCTGGGTCAGTTCTTGCAGTGCTTGGCTGTCTACTTCCCCACCATCAAGACTGTGGACCCCACTGTGAGAGAAGGCTCTGGGTCGGGCTGAGCCAGGCCCCCCAACCGTGTGTAGTCGTTCTGCTCCACAGGGGCCACTCCCTGGAGGCTTGGTGTCCGAGCTCAGGAGTGTCTGGGCTGCAACGGACAGGAGCTCAGAAGACACTGTAAAGCACAAGTTGTTGGGGATGTCACGGAGTCAGGAAGCCTCTACCAGCACCTGAACTGGCCCAACTTTCCACAGAATGTTGTCTAGGTCTTGGGCAGAAAACAGGCTGGAGACCCTGAGACACTTGGTGGAGATAAAGCACCTGTCTCCAGCCCAACAACTCCTCTCTGCCAAGTTTCTGTCCTCTGGGCCTGCAGGGAGCAAGCCTGTTCCTAGAAGCATTCTCAGAGTGAGCAAGCCTGGACATTGGTCCATGAGGTCTTGGCTAGTTAGTTAACCACTGGCCTGTCTGTCTGAGCCTTAGTGTTCCTATGCGGGAGAAGCAGGAAGATCCCCCACTCTCATAGAAGGCCATAGCCACAGCATTATAACCCCCAAGGTACCCTAATGCAGGGCATACTGAGTAGCAACTAAGGTCTCGGGTAGCCAACCAAGCTGGGGTTTAAATCTTGGTTGTGGCCCATGACGTTAATCAAGTAACTTGGCATCTCTGAGGCTATTTCCTCATCTGGAAAAGGGGTCTGATTTTTTTTTTTTTTTTGAGCATGTAGTAAATGCTCAATAAATAGCAGTAGGCAATGATTTGTATTTGGGTCTCTTTTTTTTGCATCTCCCTGGCTCATTCACGAAAAAACAACTGCCAGTGCCTTTGTGGAGGAGTCCTCAAAAGCAACAAAGACGAAAAGTTGCTCAGGCAGGGGTTGAGCAAGCAAGGGGAAGGCTGGCAGCCCTCAGGGAGAGGTGGCAGGGGGAGAGCCAAGGAGCTGACTAACCCCCAGGGGCAGCAGCAGTTCCCGTCTCCGACATGCTCCGTTCCCGCGTCTCCTTGTGCCCTCCTGCCAGCCCCAGGCTCGCGGGCTTGGCCTCTGAGCTGGACTTCTTTCGGTCCTTGTTGCACCACTTCCAATCTGGGTGGGCCTTGAAGTGTGCCTCTTTCACCTGGCAGGAAAGGGCAGGGCGACCCTTCACTCAACGCCCCAACCGACAACACTGGGAAGAGCCAAGGAGAGGGACAATTACCTGGAAGGCCAGATCGTGGTATTTCTGCTTCTCCTTGGGCCCCAGGGCATACCACCACTCTCCCAGGATCTTGCTGACAGTCCGGTTATCCTGGTTGGGGTGCCGTTGGTGGACCAAGGCCCGGTGCCGCTTGCTGAAGATCATGAAGGCATTCATGGGCCGACGGATATGGTCCTTTTCCCGCTGCAGTTACCAAGGTCCAGAGGACGGTTAGGACTGCGGTACAGGCTTGGGGTCCGCAGGGGAACAAAGCTTGTCAGGCATAAAGGAAGCACCTTACCTTATTAGGACTCCGTCCATCCTTCTCAGAAGATGAGTCTCGTTCCTTGGGCAGAGCACTCAGGGACTGGGTCCGGCGCTTTCCAGGTGGCAGGGGCAGCTGAATCTCGGGAGACATGATGGAGAGGAAGCTGTGGGGAGCATCAGGGTCAGTGAGGGGCATACACACACGCACACACCCCCACCCCAGCTCCCCCAACCTACACCAGGCCCTGGAGGACTCACGCGTCATCATGATCACTCTCTGTCTCGCTGTCCAGCCGGGACTCTCCTGGGGGGCCAGGGGCCTCCTCCTCAGTGGTGGGAGGAAGACTTTTACCAGGATCCACACTCCCCACAGTGAGTGGAGGTCCAGGCCCTGGGCTCTCAGGGCATGTGGCTCCAGGAGGTCGCCCAGGGTCAGCGCTCCCCGCCCCTCCTGGTGGTTGCTCATGAGCAACAGCCGCCGATTCAGCAGGTTCTGGGAGCAGAGCAGTCAATCAGAGGGGCCCCTGGGCTACCTGGACCCCCATGCCCAGGCATTCCCACAGTCCCTACCCCTTACCTTTGCTCTGGTTAGAGGCCACAGGGTGGCTGGCAGGTTGCTGGGCCTCACTAGGCTGCACAGAGGGGTCTGGCTGGCTGGGTGCCAGGAAGGGGACTAAGGAGTGCCAGGGGAACACAGCCACAGAACGAGGTTCCACATTTGTCCACACTGTGGAAAGGAGCCGTGTGAGCCGGGCGCCAGGAGAGCTTGGCCCTAACCTCCACCACAACTTAAGCTCATCCCAACCTGTGTGAAGTGGCTCCACCCAGTCTTTATGCCCTTTGCCTCTTAGGTCAGTCAGTCAGTGAGACATCACTCAGGAAAAAAATATCCCTAAAAGGTCTCTAGATTTATTTTAAAAAAAGGGGACAGAAGCAGGAAAGACAAATAGTACTCATGTCCCACTCCTCCTTCCCAACCTCCACCAGCCCTGCCACCAGGGACCAAGCCAGAGGAACTGGCTCCTGCCACAAACCAGGTCACTCTCAGCTGCCATACCCCACTCTGATGTCCTACCACCTTTGCAGGGCTGGACAACCCTCCCACAACTAAGGCATTACATTCTCAGCAACTACGCGGCCACTGGACGCGGCCCTCACCTTGGCCTCACACTCCCCCTTTCCTGATGGCCCTATTTCCTCTTCTGTCTCTACTAGTGTCCAGGGCCTGGAATCTCCATCAGCCCCATACTGAGTAACACGCCCCCTGGCCTTCCCCCTCCCCCCAAACCAGGCCCCAGAGGGCTAGACCTGCCCTTCCTGGGTGGGGTCCAGGTGGCTCCCTTTTGTCTCCTAAACAGACTCCAACACCCAGAAAGAAGCTTCGATCACTGTAAACCCCGGGGCTCATCTCATGCCCAGTGTCCAGTCTCCTTGCCCAGAAAGATGGAGGGTGTGGTAAACTCCTCAGAAGACAAGGCAGGGACAATGGGACAGAGCAGAGAATTGTTGTGAGCCTGCCCAGTGGAAGCTAAAGTGCCAGGTGTTTCCTTGAGGTAGCAGACAGGAAGATAATTCTATCACCAGTTGGGATTTTGGAAGGTCCCACACTGAGGCACAGCTCCACCTGAAAGCTGGGTGGGAAAGTGGGTGGTCCCTCAGTTCCAGCAGGGACCACGCCTGCTGGGACTGAGCAGCAGGGCTATCAGTGAGCTTCCCCACACTGGCAGGCCGCAGGCTCCAGGGGAAGTGGAACCAGCAGAGGAGAGAGGCCCCTGCTCAGGGGGAAGAGAGAAGGAGGGAACCGCCCTATCTCTGATATCCATCATTCCCTGCCTCCCCCGGCTCCAGAGAAGCTGACCTGAGATGACCCCACCCCAATACCTTCAGAAATCTAGCCTGGGGGAGCACTGTATGAAGAACTGGCCTCAAGATCTGATTCTGAGGGGCTGACAAAGAAAAGAGGGAACAGGGATGCATAGAAACAAAACTGGAAGGCACTCAAGATGCCTAAGATCCCTGGCCCCCACCCCTAGGTACCCTACAGCCAACTAGAGACGCCAACCTCAAGACCGCCCCGCAAGGCCCTGGATGTGTTTCTACCTCCACAAAGATCTTTCTCATCAAGACCCCCTACCTTTCTTGGAAACAGGGAGGGAGTGGACAGGCCAAGCAGACAATGGGGCAGTCCTTTGGTCCTCCGCTCATGCTAATGTATCACCCTCCAGGTGTGCCTCTCTCCCGCCCTCTCAACTCATCGCCCCACAAACACTGCTGCCCAGGGTCTGTTCTGAGCCACGGAGCTTCCCCCAGCCTGTCCTTGGACCACTACTCCAAGAAGCCCGCTCCGTGTCCTCATTCCACACCTTCCCCCGGCAGGACTCCAGGCTGGCCCTAGGCTAAGCCAGACTCCAGAGCCTGTTTGCTACTCTGTAGCCCTCAGCACCAATCACAACCCATCTGCTCGTCCCCGTCGTCACCGAAGCACCACACCTGTCTCCACGCACGCCCCGCTCCTCACCGCCACCGCCACCGCCACCGCGGGGCTACCCTCACACCTGCCATCGCTAACCACTCGGCCCCGCTAGGCTCCAAACTTTCTCTGCCACCCCTCCACTCTTCCTCCGCCGTGCCGTGCAGGCATCACTCCCAAAGCCCGCACTCCGCACCTCGCGCCCCGACACCTTGACCCCCGCAGCCCCAGCGCGGGACGCTACTGACCGAACATCCCGAGGCCACGCGAGGCCGCGCCGGACGCGGGGATCAGGGGCCTGTGGGCCGAGTACATGGTCCGGAGCGGCGGGAGCCCGGCAGGGGCTCGCACCTCCTGAGCGGCCGCCGCCGCCGCCGCCGCCGCCGCCGCTTGCGCCGGGAGGCCGCGCCCGTGCCCCTGCTCCGCCGTCCTGCTCCGCGCCGCGGCGCGCGCGCCGGCGGCGGCGGGGGCGGGGCGCGGGCGCGTGCGCGGGGGCGGCCCCCGCCCTTCTCCGCTGGCTGGCTGGCTGGCTGGCTGGCTCGCTCGCTCGCTCCCTCCTCCCGCGAAGCTCCGGCGGGTAACGGCTCTGGCCCCCGCGCGCCGGCCGACAGCGCCGCCGCCGCCCCGCCTTTCCGGGCCCTGGGCCGGCGGCCGGACACCAGGTCGCCCTCGGGTCCCGGGCCGAGAGACGGGACTGGCGTGGTGGCTGGCGTCCGTGCGCTCCAACAGAGCCCCGCGCCGAGCCACCGCCGCCTCCCCGCCCGCCACTACTACGCGCTCCCCTCCCCCGCCGCGCCCCCCGCCCCTTCCCCGCTTCCCCGCGGCCTTCCGCGCAAACCCGGCCCCCTGCGCCCGAGCCCATTGGCTGCTGGCGCCGCGCGCGGGTCAGGCCCCGCCGCGCCCACCCCCATTGGCCGCCCCGGGGGAACGTCAGTCATATGCAAATAAGGGCGGGGCGGGGCGGACTCCGGTTGGCTCCGGGCCGGCCGGGGGCGGGCCCGCAGCGGGGTGGCAGGGAGGGCGCACTGCAGCAAAGGCAGCCCGCCAGGGGGGCGGCCCGGGGTGCCGCGCCGGGCAGTGGCCAGCGCGCGCGGGCATCACGGCGAGCACCAACTGCGAGGGGCTGGGCAAGTCATCCCTGAGCCCCGACTCCAGTCCACGGGCGCGCGCAGCCTCCTCACACACAGATTGCCACGCCACACCCATTCTCGTTTACACACCGCTACGGGCACCGCACGCCCTCCGTCCTACGCCCGTGCCGTCACACACACGAAGCCATACTCCCCACACCTGCTGGCAAAGATGTAGTAGCGCACAAGTGCATGACCCTGAACTCCCTGCCCATGCCCGCCGCCACTTCACACTCCTCACCGTGCTCACGCCTCAGCAACACTCTCTCTGTCGGACTTCCATCAGCCCACACGCACTGGGCCGATCTCGGCAGACAGGCTCGTCCACTATGCCCACACTGACTCTCACACAGCCTCTCTAAGCACCCACCCCAGGTACCCCCTCCCCAGGACACACCAACTCTCAGACACTGCGAGAGGATACCACCTCCACACCCCAGGGCACCGACCCACTCCTTCGGGCTCCAGAGCCCTATGACCTGCTCTTACGCTAGCGACCCGCTACTCTGGAACTACGGCAGTGGGTCACACCACTGCCCATCTTCCATGATCACCGGGCCCCCAGAAAAAGGACCAGGGAAAGACAAGGAACTGAGACGGGCGCAGCCATGTGCTGGAAGCTTGTGTGTGTTAGCATGTTCATCGAAGTCCCACACCCACCTACCAAGGGAGATGAGCCTTACCCCCGTCGTTTAAGTGAGAAAAATGAAGTTCCAAGAGACTGGCTAAATGATGCATGACCACACAGTCAGAGCTTTAACAGCTCAGGACTCCAAGTGCTCTCCTCACGACTCAAGGTGGACACAAACAGGGAAACAAGAACAAACGGAGATGATACAGTAGAGAAAGGTAAGCAGCACACAGGAGGGGGTCTTCTAGAAAGGAGAGGTCTTCAGCAAGGGCAGGCACCCCTCCTTTTCGGGTTTCCCCAGCCCCTGACAAAGCTGAAGGCAAGGGAGAGGGCAAAACCTGAGTAACCCGATCCTAAGGGGACAGGAAGGTCTGTATCCCTCTGACCTCCAGAGGGCCAGACACTTGGCTGACAGCCCGAGGGACTATTAGGTGGCTGCCCACTCCTCTTTATGCAGCTCCAGACTCAGGCCCTCCATTACCTCACGGCCCTAGGGACTGCAATGTGAGGCTGAAATCAATGTGGCCCACTATCTCCCCACTGCCGCCCCCACCTCTTTCCACCGGTGAGTCTGAGGGAGTGAGTCACCTACTGGCAAGTTAACCCCTTCCCCACTGTAGTGTGCCAGGGGCAGAGCTCAGGGAAGGCTGTCTTGCCCACTTCTCTTGGGTGATAAAAAAGCCAAGCCCAGCACAGCAGGGAAACAGGGCCTCACATCTGGGTCGACTGCACACACATCTGGTAGAACACACAGTACCCATGGAAAAAGGCTAGGAAGAGGCCCTTTTCAGGGCAGGGTACAACCAAGTGGGGGCCCTGCCTGGCAGGGAGGGGCTGGAATCCGGGTGGGAAGGGCCCCCCTGCCCTGGGCACTAGGCCAGCCCTATACTTAGCTTCTATTGTTCGGGGTGGAAGAACCCTGGGTGGGGGTGGATTGTGAGTGAAAGGGAAAGAGCAGGTCCTATCCCCCAAACAGCTTCCCCTCTCCAGCCATACCCAGCCCTAACTGGGGCCTCCCAAGTTGGAAAGGGCTGAGGGTTTCCCTAAACCAGGGCCCCAGCCCTATCTGAGAGGAGGTACACAGCCATCCTTCACTCAAGGAAGGTACTGGGCTGGGCTAGGATGGGAGCCACCCGCTGCACCACCCCTCATCAACTCCACAAAAGCGTTAGCCCAAAACTACGTAGCTCCCAACAAAACCATCCTGGCCTGGGGACAGAGAGCCCAGACACATCCACAGCCACCTGGGGTGGTGCAGGCCAGGGCCTGCCTGCCCTGATGCCTGGGCCCACTGCCAGGGATGCTGACAGACCAAGGGACAGGCCGACTCACTCAGAACTCATGGCCCCATTTATTGAGCCCTCGAGACACCGCGCCCTCGCCAGCCACCCTTGGCTGCTCCCCACCCTGCTCTCCAGCCTGGTCCAGGCTGGGCTCACCACCCCGGTGTCCCCAGCTCCCCTCACCCGCTCTCAACATACACACCCACCTACCCACCCACCCACCCATCCCGGGAGGCGTCGGCGCAGGCCAGGGTTGCCTGGGGAACGAGCCTAGGATTGGGCTGGCAAGGCTCAACAGGGATGGGGGTCTAAAAATAGCGTCAGGGTGAGTCAGTGTGAGCCAGGCTAGGGTAGGGTAGGCAGGGGGAGCAAGGGAAAAGGAGGGAGGGGATAAGTGTGTGTTGGGGGGGGGGAGTCCCGGGGATTGGGAGAAGAGCAGAATGCAGGTGGAGAGCGGGATGGGGGCTTGGGGGTGGAAAGGTGCGAGGGCGGGGAGTGAGTGAGTGGTTGTGTGCTGGCTCCCGGGCGGGCGGGCGGGCGGGCGCAGAGGAGGGGGCGCCGCCCTGCGTTCCCCTCCTCTCTCAGCGCTCACGAGATTTTCCACTAGCCGCCTGGCCCCCAGCCAGTCCCCGGCAGGCCCTACAAAGCCGCTTTGTGCTTGGAAGGCGGGCGGGTGCCCGGCCGGCCTGACACCCACGCGGGCCGCGACGGGGCTCGGGCCAGCTGGCACCCAGTCTGTCTGGGCTGGGGGAGGGCGGAGCACCCAGTCGGGGAACCTGGCCGCGCAGGGGTTAACGACACAGAAAGGCGGGGGGTGGGGGGCGGGGGACGGGACACTCTGCCAATCGGCGGTCGGAAGGTGCGACGGTAACCAATGGAAAGGACCGGGACCGCCGCACTGCTGCGGGGGCGGCGATCTATCCCGAGGGTGGCGGGAACACGCACCCATAGGTGCCGGCGGCGGTGGGCGCGGCCTGGGTCCACAAAGCCCCAGGTGCACCGCTTTCCTGTCTTTTTCGCCAGCAACAGGCTGGGGTGGGAGAGGGGGACATTTTGCATTCGGGAGGTGACAAAGCCGACATCTGAGGCCAAGCCTGCCCGAGTGCAGCTCTGCAGCCGAAATAGGGGACCGGGGTTTCCTTCCCGCGCCCTCGTGCGGAGCGGGAAGCAGGGGCGAGGTGCGGGCGGAGGCGGCGGCGCGCCGGGCTACCGTCCAGCCGCCTGCGGTGCAGCCGCTGCCGCCGGTGGTAATGGGAGCCAGACGCCGTCGCCGCCGCTAATGCGCCTCCCTCCCGGCCACTAATGGAGCCATTAATGCCCGGGCGCCAGGGTCTCCGGGACACACGCCTTCCACCCCCCCATCCCGGCCCTCGCCGCGCATGCGCGGGTCCACTGCCCCGCCGCCAGCCGCCACGAGGAGGCAGCCTGACCCCTCTCAGTATCCGGTGCGCCAAGCTGTTAAGCTCGGAGAGAGTTGGGGTCTCTTAGCAAGACTCACACAGGCTCAGGAAAGTTCCCTCCTCCTCCTATCATCTCCCCCAAGTAACGCTCGTCCCGGGACCCTTCCTCCCGCGGATCATCTGCTGAGATCCGACCCTGAGAGCCAGCCTTCCCCTCCTCGGCTCTAAACCGCTTCTAGGCTTTTACTAGCCCGGCTTCTCAGCCTTGCTCTCAGGCTTCCCCAGGGCACCCGTCCTCCAAGCCTGGAGTCTACTGACAGCTCCAGCTCTGGCTAGCTTCTGAAAGCTAAGGCGCCTTCACCCCCTTTTCACGCCCTGAACTCTGTTTATTTCTCACACATCAATCAGTTCATATGTTACCTGTGATGAAAACCCTACCCGAACTTCCGTCTCAAGTCTCCATGAACCAGAGCTGTCCCTGACCTCCCGCTTCCTCAGAGGAAGGAACTGTCTGTCGGCTCTCCCTTGTCCCATCCTTTCCCACTCGCTTGCCCCAGGACCGCTCAGCTCAGCCCTGCCCCTGGCACACAGATGAGGAAGGATACCAGTTCGATGCTGGAGAGAAAGTGCACATTCCAGTGGGGAGACCCTGAATTTGGGAGTCAGGCTGACCAGATTCAAGCCCTTCAGCCCCTCTCTAGGCCTCATTTTTCCCACTGCTCATGGCATAGTGACATGCTGCCTGGTCTCTTGAGCTGGCACCACATGTGTCCCCTGGAAGACTGGGATGGGGGTGTTCGGGGTCATGCCCTCTAGCAGGTGGGTGGGTGGGCATGGAACCTGCTTTCCTGACACCCCCTCTAGCCGGATCTCCTAGCTTGGCCCATACAGCCCCCATCTTCCTGCCCTGGGGGAACAGGTGTATGGTGGGTGGATACCAACATTTCTCAGCAGGTCTGAGGGGCAAAAATGGACAGTTAATTTGTAACTTAAGGAGCTCCCAGGCCTGGCCAGCCTCCCTAAACTCTCTAAGAAAGGTGTGGGAAAGTGGCTGGCGTGGCTCTGCACACAAAGGCATTTGCTGTACAAGCAACCTCAATTAAGTTCCCAGAACCTATACGATGGAGAGAACTGACTCTACAAAACTGTCTTCTGGCTCCCTCACACACACACTAATTATTTAAAGGAAAAGGGGGCGGGTGGGAGACTTTAGTGTTTGGCAACTGCCCACTGGTTTGAGAAGATTAAAGAACCTGAAGCCAGTGAAGTGGCCAGCTGTGGAGCCTTACTACCTGAGTTCAAGTCCACAGTCCACATGCTAAAAGAGGTGAGGTGACTCCCACAGTTGTCCTCTTTCTGTCACAAATTCAATCTGGCACATCACACATACAGACATGCCCATTCTCATCCTTTCTCTCTCTCTCTCTCTCTTCCTCTATCTCTCCTTCAAAATAAATAAATGAATATTAAAAATACTCAGAGGCTCTGACATGCAGACTAGGGTAGAAGGCTGGTATGGAGGCAGCAAGAGGGTCTAAACAGTTCGAGAGCATGCTCTGGCAGCACACGCCAGCCATCCCAGCAGTTAGGAGTCCGAAACAGGAGGCCTGCCATAAGTTCAAGGTCAGGCTGGCCTACAAAATGAGAGCTAGTCTCAAACGGAAAAAGTATGCAAAAAGCCCTAGGTTTAATCTCAGTGTCATGGAACGTGTACATGCTTGTAATCCCAGCTCTCGGGAGGTGGAAGCAGAAAAATGAATAAATAGTTCATTTATTTATAATGAACTATATAAAGGGCTGTATAAAAAACCTTGTCTCGGGGCCTGGAGAGATGGCTCAGTGGTTAAAAGCACTGACTGCTCTTCCAGAGGACCCAGGTTCAGTTCCTAGCACCCACATGACAGCTCACAACTGTCTGTAACTCCAGTTCCAGGGGATCTGACATCTTCACGCTAATGCACATAAAATAAAGTTAAAATAAATTCTATTTAAAAAAAAATTGTCTCAAAAAACCAACAACAGGGATTCCAGACTGGCTCAGAGTTTAAGAGCACTCGCTGGCTGCTCTTCCAGAGGACCTAGATTTGATTCCCAGTACAAACAAGGTGGCTCACAACTCTAGTTCCAATGAATCTACCTTCTTCTGGCCTGAAGGCATCAGGCATGCACATGGTGCACAGATAGAACGCAGGCCAAACACCTACAGAGATTTTAAAAAACACAACAACAACAAGAATAAACAAAACAGGCTAAAGTTAAATGAAAGAATAGAGAAGGGCGGGCTAGAGGAGGCCAAGGCAGACACAGGACCCCCTAGATTAAGAGCAGAAGCCCAAGTAGGGACAAACTCATGAAGGTGTATCTACCTAGCCCCAAGACAGACAGGCAGGTAGAGGTCAAAGGTCAGGGGTCAGAGGTCTAGAAAATGATACAAAGAGCCAGGAAGAGAGAAGAGAAACACCTGGAAAAAGCCCAGGGGAAAGATGGATACATAGTGGTTGAAAGAGAGGACAATAGCACAGTTAAGTGTCAACACTGCAAAGCCACGCAGGAAGCTGGGAGCTGGGAAGGAGACCATGCCAGGAATGGGACCGAGACATCTGGCCTCCTGGGTGGGGACCACAGGTTGGTAAGGGGGAGGGTGTTCCTTTCCTGGGGAACAAGCAGGAAGAGTCAAAGGGAGGTGGCAATGGCAGCTGGCTGGCCATGCCATGAGCAGAATGCAGAGAATGCCGGCAGCCTGCCCCAGCATGTCCCCCGGAGGAAGCAAATGCCTGGGGAGGGGGCAGGAACCTGCAGGCTGCCCTGACCCGCCCCCTCACACCTGCTGCCCTCTGGTAGAGGGTAAGGCCCTGACATGGAAGGGCAAAAGGGGACAGGACTGTGACCCTATTATGCCCCTAGACAGTGTTTGCCCTCCTTGAACTCTAGAGACAGTAGGCCTCCAGGCACCTGCCTCCCAAAGGCCAGGGAGGCCTCTGGAGAAGAATGAAAGGCTGCTTGCCTGCAACCCTGAGGGCAGTCTAGATACCTCAGCATGGGTGTAGTCAGGGAGTCACTGCTCAGAACTGCCAGGACAGGCACTGGACAAGTTCTGACAACCCGGTGGCCTCCAGCAAAGGGCCTTAGTTCTACACCTGGACAACAGGGCTGGGAATCCTTGTCTCACAGCATCAGGTGGATTGGATGAAATGGCCCCAAGCCTGGGGTTAGGCACATAGTATATGCTCAATAAAGGGTTATTTTAATCATCATCATCATCACAGATGGTACTTAAATGCTTCTATCTGGAGCCAGGTAGTCTGTGTTCAAATCCTGACCCTTTCTAGTCTTAGTTGGGTGACCTTAGGTAAGTGACTTAGACGCTGAGCTGCAGGCCCCTCCAGTGTCTAACAGGATTCATCCTGCTGACTTCCTGGGGCTTTGTGAGGACTCTGAGTGAAAACTCAACAGGGCTCATGCAAAGAATGCCATGTATAGCAATGCTGGTGCTCAGTAAGCCATTCCCACTGGAACTCTTGGTAGTGAGTCTTACTATCTGGAAGCTGGAAGATTGGGTAAGGCAGAGTTGTACTCTCCCTGCCGGGTGACAGCAGGACCTTCTTTTGGTCAAGGCCTCAGTTTTCCTCATCTGGATATGACAAGAGCTCCTCCCAGGCCTGTCCTGTAGGCTTCAGCATTACCTGCAGTGGTGCCAAGCCTGCCCCCCAGCACTGGAGTGTACTGGAGTGTGTGTGTGTGTGTGTGTGTGTGTGTGTGTGTGTGTGTGTGTGTCAGGAGACATACAGCTCAGCAATGGGGGCTGTGGGCATAGAAATGGGTACTCAGAGGGTCACTGGAGACCTTCACCTGCATTTACAGATCTGCCTAAACAGAAATTCCTGCTGCGTCTACTTCTGAAATGGTAGTCACTGGGTCAACTACAATAACAAATGCAAAATGTGCTGGAGAACCCCGAAGCACACAGCTCCCAACCTCAGTAAATGAGCATGAGAGGCAGACACAGCCCGTGTCCCTGTGCCCTGGCTCTGGAGACAGGCCTAGGCTGGTGCTTTGCTAAGGGCAAGGCCTGGCTCCTTTGTAAAGTGGTTCCTCCCCCAGCCTAAGCCACAGCAACTCCTATCCACAGCCACAAACCAGGCTCCTTCCTTTATGAACTCTTCTGGCCTCAGGGCCTGAACTCTCCCTCCACAGTGCAGCTATCATCACATCTGCTCAAAGCCTTCCAAGCCTTCCCACTGTCCCCAGGATAAAATGACCCTCTGAGGTCTGACTCTTGCTCACCAATTCAGATGCACCTCCCAATAACCCCCTACTTTCAAGGGCCCTTGATTTTACAGTCTCCAGCCTTCTAATTATCTGCTTCGACCTCAATGCCTCTGCACACGCTCTCCCCCACATCTGCCTGCCTTGCCCAATCTCATCTATATGCCATCGTCGAGTCGCTGTTCTCAGGTCTCTGGCCCTCTCTCCAAGCCCCTCTGACTTTTCTGGCTGGATCAGCATCTTCTCAAGACTTGCACGGATTCCAGAACACTGACCGACAACCCCAACCACTTAGATTGAACCTGTTTATAGACAGCAGTCTATTACATATTACACCCTGTCCTCAGGACAGCCAGGCTAGGCTCACAGCTGGAGGAGTATCCAGTACCCACCTTCCAACCCTGGCCTTCCACACACTAGGAAAGGGCCTGTTAAGAGTCTCTGTCTTAGCGGGGTGCTGATGGCACACACCTTTTAATCCCAGCACACGGGAGGCAGACATAGGTGAAACTCTGAGTTCAAGGCCAGTCTGGTCTACAGAGTGAGTTCCAGGACAGCCAGGGTTACACAGAGAAACTCTATTTCGAAAAGCCAAAAAAAAAAAAAAAAAAAAAAAAGGGTCTGTCTCCCTTCTTTTACCAAGCACCAGAGCCAACCTGCCTTAATGTGATATCACTAACCTGGCCTCAGTTTCTTCTAAGCAAACACATTCTTTGCAGCCACCTATCAGTGGTGTAAAGACAAAACGAGCTAACATTTGAAATGGGTTAGCACAGGGTGTGTGTGGTGAGTGCTGTGTTAAGGGCTGGGTTTGAAACATGGCAAGATAACCGTGTGCAGTGCTTATCTTTTTGGAGGCCCAGTCCCCCGAGACCCAGGAGTGTCATTATGACTGTCATTTTGTCCCTCTACTAGCCCCACAGAGGCCTGACTTGGGGAGTGTAGAGCCTTGACAAGGGTCCCCACCAAGCAGCCTCTGATAATGCCACCACATCTGAAAAGTTCTTGGCTTGGCATGTGAGCCTCTACCGCTCCTGTGTAGCGAGCCGACCAACCTCCCCTATCACCCTCCTCGGAAAGGCGGCTGGCTCATCACTCTCCAAAGCCCAGCTTGGAAGGTAGCCCAGCCACCTACCCTCTTACCTGTTCCAGGCCTGCCCATGATGACTTCCTTCTTGGGGGCAGGGTGGCTGGGATAGCTGCTGGGCACTAGAACTGGCAACAGGGCAGCAGGTGAAGGGTGAAAGGCCACGGGCTGGAAGGGTGAAGAAGCCAGGCCCAAGGTGGGCATCGGCTGGGCCACAGCAGTTGGCGCGGCTGGAGGCACAGTGATGGGCACTGGAGCAGGCAGAGGTGGGGGCAGGCCAGGTTTCCCGCTGGCCACCCCAGGGGGCACTGCGGTCTCACGGCAACCCCGCCCAGGTCCCCCGGCCCGTGCCTCACTGGCCTCTCCAGGGAATTTGGAGGGCAGTGGCACATCAGGGTTTCGGACAATGACAGGTGAGTCCCTCTGCACAGCAGGTACCCTTCGCACAGAAGGCCCTGGGTCTGAGGTGAGTCCAGCAGGTGGGGACAACAGCAGCAACGGTGAAGGCTGGCGGGAGCGAGAGAAGGGCACAGCAGGGGACACGGCCCGGAAGCCAGCTGGCGTGGAAGGGGTAGGTGTATGGGACACTGAGTCCACTCCAGAGTCTAAGCTGTCCCCCTTGGGGAAATCTGGGGCAGCTCCTCCACCTCCTGCCCCAGAGGCCCCCAATGTCCCTGGGTGGGGCAACAGTTCCGTCTTCCTTCGACCAGGGCTAATGGGCACAGTGAAGGTTAGGTTGGTCTGGAAAGTGGGTAGGATGCCAGAGGAATGGCGCTCTCGAGGGGCAGGTGGCGGTGGATGGGGGCCCAGGTCTGGTGGTGTCAGCACACCTGCCTTTGGGGTGCTGGCGCTCAGGTGGCGGCTACGAACAGCAGTGCGTTGGATGACGGGCGAGGCATTTATGGGGCTGAAGTTGGCAGGGCGAAAGCCGAAGAGTGGTGAGGGTGAGGGGGACGGAGCTGGTGAGAAAGGCGACTGTGTAGAGACCGGTGAGAAGGAAGGCGTGCCTGACCGGGAGCTGCCCAGTGACACCAGCATCACAGCCGCCTCACACTCATCAAATTCAAAGCGTGACAGGTCGGCAGGCGCTACCAGGCGTGGGCGGGAGTCTCCTCGGGCTGCCACACTGCTGGCTTCACTGTCCCTCGAAGTCTCATCACCCCAGTCAAACTCAGTGCTTCCCTCACGGGCTGCCACACCGGCAGGCCGCCCAGTCCCACCTGGCCCACCATCTGCCAGGCCCTCCATCTCTTTGGTTCTCATGGAAAGGTGGCGGGAGCAGTACCCCCGCCGTTGGGACTCCTTCATGCAGCCATCCCGAGAGCAGAGCCGGCGCCATTGCTTGCCATTGAACTTCTTCCGGATGCCATTGGGTGTGCAGACCACATCACCCTTCTTGTATTTCTGCTGAGCAGCTGTCAATGGCGTGCGGGCACGGGCTGCTGGTGCGGCGCCCTTCTCCAGCGAGGCCACACTGCTGCTCCGGCTGCCACCCTGGCTTCCTTCCTGGCAGGGCGAAGGCTGCTCGCCAGGGCGACCAGGGCCAGCAAAGGCTGGGGATTTTGGGGGTGGTGACAGGAGCTGGGGTGGAGGCAGCGGGAGCAGGACTGGGGTGCCCAGGGCTGGTGGGTGTTTCTCCTCACCCTCCTCACAGTGAGTTCCCAGATTGCTACCAAAGCTGATGTTGGAGACCTCAGCGTCCTCTGGCTGCTTGGGCTCCAAGGAAGAAGGGCAAGGAGGCAAAGTGACCCCAGGCTCAGCCTGCTCTTCCTCTGGACCTGCAGGGTGCTTCCTCAGCAAGGCCTCAGGGTCCCAGGGCCGGCGAAGCAGGCGCAGGCTAGAACGGGTGACCCATACAGCCTCCTCAGGCTCACGGTGCAGCGGCTGTTGGGCTTGTGGCAGAGGGCCTGGTGGGCCTGGGTGGGAGCTGGGGCCAGGACTGAGGCGGACCTTATAGGCAGCTGGTTTAGTGGCCACTTCCACCACGACACCCTCTCGGTAGGCAGCCATACCAGGTTCTACACAGGTACAGACAGCTGTGCCCACCATCAGTGCACCTGGAGGTGGCGTGGCATCCAAAACCACGTCCACACCACCACCGGACATCCCGTCATAGAAAGTCAAGGCCCGGTCCCCAGGGAACTGCACACCTAGGTCCTGGCTACGGCGCACCTGGCGCACAACAGCAGGCAAGAAGAGGCCATCCCTACGCCGAGCCAGCACCCGCTGAGACCTCAGTTGCCGAAGGTCATAGCCACCACTGGTGGTACTAGAGGGCCAGGGGCCTGGACCACAAGCCTCAGCCGGCTCATCCTCCAGGTCAGCTGAGTGTTCACTGGCTGTGTCAGTAGAGGAGGACCGGGTGGAGGTGGGTGGCCGTGGAGGTACACCCAGGGCACTAGCATCCTCAGGGGTCCGCTCGTGCTCTTCAGGGGCTCCCCCCACACCGCCGCTTCCAGCACCGTGTTCTTCCACATACTTCTTCTTTGGGGCTCGAGACTTGAATGTGGCTGTCTTGCGACTGAGTGAAGGCTCCCAGCGGCCTGCCTCCCCATCTCCCTTGGGGTCCTCAGCTAGGCCTGGAGTAGGGTCATTGGGCTGCAGCTCTGGAGGTGGCCCCTCAGCTCCAGGGTCCCGCTCAGCCTCCTCTTCCTCGCCTTCGTCAGCCTCTTCTGGCCCTGTCTGCTCCTGTGGCTGTGCTTCCTCATCCTCCTCCTCTGGCTTGTCACCCTCCCCGGCCCCTCGCCGTCTCAAAGCCTTGGCCCTGGTAGCTGGTGGGGACTTGCTGCCGCTGGCAGAACCTGCAAGGCCAGGGCACACTTTCTTCATTGGCTTCATCGTCTGTCCACCTATGAGACAGGAGAGCAGCGGAGATCACCGGGAGCAACTGTGAACACCCACAGACCCAGGGCCCCTGGGGACTTTTATTTGCTGAGCTGACGGCCTGAGTTCCACGACCCACAAGGCTATCTCTAACTCATGTGAACTCTGGCAAGCATTCTGGCACCTGGGTCTCCTTGGGGAGCATTCACACACCTGCTCTCTCTGCAGGGGACATGGAACACACACACACCGGCTCCTACTGCCCCAAGGAGTGTGAGGAGCACTGAGAGTTCCCACTATGGAGCACTCACACTGTCCTGAGCCCTCTGCTAAGCTTGCTTATTTCCTCTCCCAGCAGCCCCTCAAGAGATGGGTGCTTAGCCGGGCGTTGGTGGCGCACGCCTTTAGTCCCAGCACTCGGGAGGCAGAGGCAGGTGGATCTCTGTGAGTTCGAGACCAGCCTGGTCTACAAGAGCTAGTTCCAGGACAGCCTCCAAAGCCACAGAGAAACCCTGTCTTGGAAAACCAAAAAAAAGAAAAAAGAAAAAAAAAAAAAAAGAGATGGGTGATACTACCAAGCAAGCTGTAGGGAGATGAAGAGATTTAAGATCATCCACCAATGAAGAAGCAGACTGGCTCTGAACCCAGGCACTCTAGGGCTCCAGAGTCTGTGCTCCTAACCACTGCTGTGTGCTTCCTGTTACACGAGCCGCAGGGCATGCTTGCTCTTACTCTCACCACATAGAGGGCACACATGCAAATGGACACACAAACACACATAAGCACCAAGCCACAGAAAGGGAGGCAACACAGCTGAGATGTACGTGTCTTTCCCCCTCCACTCCTCCAGGCAGTCATGCCCGGCCAGGTACTGTGGGAAGGAGCAGGCAGCTGAGAGTCCCTAGTGATGCTTGCCCACTCTCTCTGCACCCCAGGCCTGCCAGGTACTGCCATCCTCCCAGATCCTGGCAGGGAGCAGGCAGGGGCACGTTTGGGGCAAGAGCTCATACCAGCACTGCCACAGGACTGTACATGAGCACACGCACGCGCACAAATACAGGCACACGTCATCACACAGTGGGACACAGAACTGCACACCCCAGGGTTTCTCTGTCCCACTACATAGAAAGAAGTCTTCCCCTTCCCCCAACAGCACCCAGCATGATGGCTGCTGCAAGCCCAGCTCCCACTTCTGGTCTGCATGCAACCTCAAGCAAACTGGGCTGGCTAGGCAGCATGTCTGAATTGGTCAGCATCCCCAAAGACCCAAATATGCCCTCCGACTCCAGGTGGGATAAGTAGGATGAGGTCAAAGAAAGCAGGACAAGCTCGACAGGCCAACCTCACCCACTTCCTGAACAGTCATTCTGCCCGCCCCCTTTCGAGCTGCCCTAAGAAAAAAAAAACAAAAAACAAAAAAAACCCAAAAAACAAAAAGCCAAACAAAACCCCCAAAAACTTTACTCTCAAGTGACTTGGAAAACTTGAGAGGCCAAAAAAATGAGCGCAACTGTCCTAGATGCTCCCAGAAGTCACACACCATCTGAGGGCCCTCAGACCAGTCTTCAGGCTGCCGGGGATCCCAGATCTCATGCTCTCCAACTTGGGGCTTTCTCTTCCTGTGGGACAATCCCGGGGTTCTCATAGATAGGCAGAGTCTGCAGGGCCAGAAATTGGCACCAGAGTGCTCTGGAGTTAAGGCGGACAACCCCCTCCTCACCATCTCCCCACTGACCTACTAGGGCACCATTCTGGAGCCTGAGATCTGGTACCAAGCCTGCCCAAACATAAACCTTCCTACCCCACCCAGGGCCTACACGCGCACTATCCCACGTCCCTTAACCCTGTTGCCTGGGCCCGTCTCTTTACCTCAGAGCCAAACCTCTTGTTTCTTGGGGCCTAGGCTCTTCCTGTCCACCATGGCTGACTATTACCATCCAGGGTCCTGTGGGCCCTCACCCCCCTCACAGAAGGGAGAGGTGACTCCTGAAGCCCCCCGTCCCCCCCACCCCGTCCCCGGGGCCACCCCATGTCCTTTAGGGTCTCACACCCTCTGTCCCCATCCGCCCTCCTGGAACCCTCTCCTCTGCCACCTCTCTCCCATCTTGTCTCCTCCTCTACCTCTCTCCTCAGGCACTAGCCCCCCCCCCTCCTGTTACCCGCTGCTGGTCACCCCGTTTATTTCTGTAACCTATTCCTCCCGGGGTCACCCTCCTGCCGGCCATCCCCGGGCCTCCAGATCTGACACCTTCTGCCCCGTCGCCTCTGCTCTTCCTCACCCCCTCCAACTCGGTCCCCTTCCTCTCTCTCCCTGTCACCCTGATCCCGTCCTGTCACCCTTCCTCTCCTGCTGAGCAGTGCTCTGCCCCCTGCCCTCTCCCCCCCCCGTCGCTCCTCTCCTGCCACTCCCCCCGTTTCCCACCACTTGCTGCGCTCTGCGTCCCCTGACCACCCCATTCCGCCCACCTCCTCTGCCCTGTACCCCTTCCCGTCCCCTGCCACCTGTCCCCTCTCGGCCTCCAGCTCCCCTCCAACCCCCACGCTGTGTCAGCCGCGGCCCCGCCCTTCACCTCGGCCTCCGCGGGCTTTCGGGGCGGGGGGCCGTGGCCCCGGTTCAGTCCGGTCCGGTCCCTCCCCGCCCCCCCTCCGGCTCTCCCTCTCGATTCTCCCTTTTTTTTTTACTCCAACACACAAAATGGTGAATGGACCTGCAACAGCTGGAGCAACCAGCCAATTGCCGGCCACAACCCCGCTGACCGGCGCCAACCTAGACCAATAGATAGTCGCAGTCTGGTCGGCTCCGCCTACCGGCCACGAGCGACACTCGCTACCGCCAATCGTGCCCCTCCGGCAGCGCCAAGAGGCGGGGCCAAATTCCAAGACCGGCCTCCCTCCGGGACCGACACCAACCTAAGCCTACGACTGCCTGATATGCCCAGAACCCTACCTTACAACAGGTGATGGACATCTGCCTTAGCCAATTAACAGACTATTTATGCGCCGAGTGACAGATACAGTATCCAATCACCATCCGCCTTAAGCAGGAACCCAGCCCCTGTGGGGGACAGTAACCAATGAAACGCCGGGAGGAGGGGCTAAATGACATGTCCTCCAATGAGCAAGCTCGGGAGGCGTGGCCCGAGCGTTTGTTGACCAGCTGATCGCAGTTCCTGCTGGGAATGGTAGTCTTTTCCTGTATCCGGCCCGTAGTCGACAGCATAAGGCAGACTACAACTCCCATGTGACAGAGTGCTTGGAGCACCAAAGAACCCCGGCGAGGAGAAAAAGTCTGAAAGGGGCAGTTCCTCCTGAGTCTCGCTGGACACCGGGAACATCTTAGACCCAGGGCCCCGACTCACCCGGATTCCTGGCTCTGGCGTCGCCAAGTGGCTCCTCGCAGTGGCGGCGGTAGCGGCACGAGGGGGAGGTGCGAGGAGCAGCCAACCGACACCCTTGAGCCCCGCAGCCAATCAGCAACGGCCGGGGCGGCGCAATGACCTCACCGGTTCTACTCTCTTACCCTTCCCCCACGGGGTTGTTGGTGCTGGTAGCCCGAGTAGAGAAGTTTGGGGCAGGGGGATGGGAGCAGAAGTAGTGATGTCACCTCTCCTCTCCGCGATTGGCCGCCGGGGGGCCGGACTGCGACCAATCGGCAGTGTCAGAAAGTCTGGCGCGGCCCCGCGGAAAGCCCTGTTGCCACCAGGCGAGGAGAGGCGAGAGGGGACCTGCGGGAGTGGGGTGACGAGCAGTGTAGACGGCACGCGTGCTCGGGGCACGCCGCGGGGCCGAGCCCACGCCAGCGCACCTCTCTGATAGCACCCTGCCGTCTTCAGGCTGGGGTTGGGGCAGAGCATCCTGGGGGTTCTTTCACACTCTCCCCGTCCCCGGGCGAGCCAGCGGGCGAGCGGGCGAGCGGTCGCACAGCCCGAGGGTTGCTCACACCCGAAGGACGGTTTGTAGAGACCTTGCGGGGTTGGGAGGGGTGGGTGTCACGCTGCAGGTGAGGAGCAGAGCTCGTCACCCAGATGCGCGGTTTGCACCAGCAGGGGGTCTTCTACCCCCCCCCCCCGTAGCTTCCCCTCTTCCCCTCGGATCATCAGGTTTCCCTTGGACCCAAGGATACCGGAGAACGACGGACCTCCAGCCGGCTCCAGGGAGTGTTACACCTCAAGACCTCAGCAGGGCGTCTGTTCCGCTGTAGCTCATCCTACTGTCGGTGTTGGCCTGTACTTAGGTCAGGTTGACCCAGGCTGGAGTGTTAGGATGGAGCGAACCCCAACTGCCTCCAGACATAGTCCTGTAGGCATGTCTATGGGGTGCTTGTCTTGATTAATTAGTGACTGATATGGGAGGGTCCAACCCTTTGTGGGTGGGTGCCACCCCTGAGAAGATGGTCCTGGGGAGTATGAGGAGGCTGGCTGAGCAAAAACCATAGAGATCAAGCCATTATGTAGGGTCCCTCCATATATACACATATATACACACACATATTCACTATATATATACACATATATATACATATATACATATATATGTATGTATATATATATATATATATATATTGAAATAAATGCTTTCCTCAGAGTTGCTTTTGGTCACGGTGCTTTACCACAGCAGTTAGAAACTCCTAAGTCACCGTCCTAACATTTGCATTACTTGTAAAGGACTATCCAGTGGTATGTGACTGCTTCCCTTGGGGCATGCAAAAAGTGCCACTTCCACTGAACTGAGGCCATTTCACACTAACTATAGGAAGTTCCCACTGCCCACAGGGATTCAGGAAAAACTTAACTGAGGGCGTGGTGCTTCCCCTACACTTAACTGTCCTTCCAGGTTCACAGAGAACTTAAGTTTATTACCTATGCTGTTGTAGAACGTATAAAAATCTTACACTTTCAGCCGGGTGCTGGTGGCTCACGCCTTTAATCCCAGCCCTCCGGAGGCAGAGGCAGGCAGATCTCTGTGAGTTCAAGGCCAGCCTGGTCTACAGAGCGAGTTCCAGGACAACTTCCAAAACAATAGAGAAACCCTGTCTGGAAAAAGAAACAAACAAAAATCTTACACTTTCTTGTTATCTCCCCACTCATCCCAGGAACCGAACTCTGCTCTTACTCCGTAGTCCAGGCTGGCCACAAATTGGAAGAAGTCTTCCCTCCTCAATCTTCTACATGATAGGATTACAAACATTAAAGACAAAGCTTGGTCGGGCAGTGGTGGCACACACCTTTAATCACAGAATTTGGGAGGCAAAAGCAGGCGGATGTCTGAGTTTGAGGGCAGCATGGTCTACAGAGTGAGTTCCAGGACAGCTAAGGCTACACAGAGAAACCCTGTCTCTAAAAACCCAAACAAACAAACAAAAAACATTGGGTAAATCCTGTTCTAGGGATCCAACACCGTTTTCTGGTCTCTGCAGACATTAACGTACACAAGTTGTTCACAGACATGTATACAGGCAAAAGAGTGCACATTTTAAAATTTCACATATGGACAGGCATGGTGTCACACAGCTTTATCTCAGCACTCAGGAGGCAGAGACAGGTGGATCTCTTGAGTTCAAGGTCAGCCTGGTGTACACAGAGTTCTAGGACAGCCAAGACAGAGAAACCCTGTCTGGAAAACAACAACAAAGACACTGGTTCTTTCTGGACCTCGTTGGGGTGGGGGTTAAATATCAGATATCCTGCATATCAGATATTTACTTTATGGTTCATAACAGTGGAAAACTGTAATTATGAAATAGCAAGGAAAATAATTTTATGGTTGGGGTGGCCACAACATGAGGAACTGTATTAAAAGTCCCCGAATTAAGAAGGTTGAGAACCACTGATTTAAGAACCAGAAGGAGTTCCAGGCCAGCCAAGACGATATAGTCGCCCCCACCCACCTACCCCCGCAAAAATAAAAAACCAAACAGCACAGACAGAAATCACTTAGGTCACTTGGATAGGCCCTAGTGAGTGGTTCATGCTGTCACCAAGGGGGTTTACAGCAGTTACAGAGAATAAGTTTACAAATGCCAACTGGCCTCGTTAACTTTGGAAGCAAAGGAGATTGTGCTGTCTGCAGGAAGGCTCCTGCTGAGCCGGTCACAGTTTGCACTGTCCACCGAGGCTCACGGGAGAGACAATGGATCAGGGGGAAGTTGTGTTCCCCAGTCGGTTCACATCAGGTGTGAGGATTAAACAAACACATCCTGCCAAGGAGATGTTCAGCTGTAGTGCAAAGACTTGCTGGATATAGTGTGATCATGAGAGCCACAGAGGTGGATCCCCCACCACTCACCCGCCCGTACGACTTGTGAAAGTTACTGCTTGCAGGCACGAAGGGAGAGCTGTTAGTGGGAGATCACACGGGCCGAGCCTTATTGGAGGAAAGGTGTGTGTTCAGGGAGCTGTACCCTGCCCCTGGGAGAATTACATAAACTGTAGTTAACTTACGTACCCAGTCGCACTGTCCTGTGGGTGAGGGGTGACATTGCAGGAGGCAGGACCGCACCGCCTTAGGTTGCCTGGGGTCAAATCACAGTTGGGCTGCTTCTTCCCAGCTGAGTGATTTGGGGAAGGTTACTTAATCCCTGTGCCTTGATTTCCACCCCCTTTTAAATGGAAATAGGTTGAGGGTGCGGCTGGGCTCAGAGATAGTGCCTTTGCAACCTGGGCCTGAGGTCCTGAGTTCTGTTCCGGGCAGAGGGGGTGGGGAGAGATAAAAGAATAAAAGATCTTGATGGCTTTGTTAGGAAGGTGCAGTGCTGTGAGAAGGAGCTAGTGCTTTTTTTGCACAGCAGGGTGAAGTTCCATATATTTTTAAAGGAAGGAAAGAGACCTGGGTCCTGGTCTATTTTCCCAGCACTTAGGAGGTGGAAATAGGATGATCAGGAGTTCAAGGTGAGCTAGAGAGCGAGTTGGAGGTCAGCCAGGGCTAAATGGGACCCTATTTCAGGAAACAAGAAGAAAACAAAAACAACTGTGTTCACTAAAAGAAGTAAGGCAGGAAGAAACCCCAGCATTTGGGAGGCTGATGCAGAACGATGAAGACCTGGGTTAAATGGACAGACTTTATCTGAAAATACGGGGGGAGGGGAGGGCAAAATGTTAAAGAAAGATTATTTAATCTGATTTGTACATTATATATAATATCACCCAGTTCTATGATCTATGACCAGCTATACGTTATTTAATGAGTTTTTGGAATGCAGCTTTGTAGAGGACTCGTGCTTAGCATGGACAAGGCCCTGGGTTTCATCTCCAGCACCATAATAAATTTACAACAATAGAAAAGAGGGCTAGGGAGGTGACCTGTCGGGTAGGGTTGTTTGCCGCCAAGACTCGGTGCCTGAGTTCAATCCCTGCCCCACAACCCACGAGTGAAATGAGAAAACCAACTCCTGAAAGTTGTCTTCTAATCTCACTTGTGTGTTGTGGTACATACATGCCCTATCCCCAACATGGATCTCTCTTGAATTCTAGGCCATCCAGGGCTTAAAATGAGACCCATCTCAACAACCCCTAACTGCCGCAACCCCACCCCCACCCCTAAAGCAAATAAACCAGGGCCTGGGAAAACGGCAGTTAAAGGCATTGACTGCTTTTCCAGAGGATCTGAGTTCAATTTCCAGCACTCACCAGGCAGCTGACAAACACTTGTAACTCCTGTTCCAGGGTCTCTGACACCCACTCTGATCTCCAGCAGCACCAGGCACACACATGGCACACAGACATACACATACAAGCAAACGCTCATACACAGAAAATAAAATAATTTGAGGAGTTTTGTCTGAGACAGGGTCTCACTTTATAGCTCTGGCTGTCCTGGAAAGTGCTATGTAGAACAGGCTGGCCTCAAACTCACAGAGATCCACCTGCCTCTGCCTGTGAGTGCTGGGGTTGAAGGGATGGGCTAACATGCCCAATAATTTTTTTTGTTGTTATTTAAAGATTTTATTTATTATGTATACAACCTTCTGCTTCCGTGTATATCTGCACACCAGAAGAGAGCACCAGATCCCCTAACGGATGGTTGTGAGCCACCATGTGGTTGCTGGGAATTGAACTCAGGACCTCTGGAAGAGCAGTCGGCGCTCTTAACCTCTGAGCCATCTCTCCAGCCCCATGCCCAATAATTTTTAAAGAACACTTTAAGCAGGTTACTCCTCAAAAATTATAAAACACACCAGGCGTTGGTGGCAGACGCCTTTAATCCCAGCACTCGGGAGGCAGAGGCAGGCTGATCTATGTGAGTTTGAGACCAGCCTGTTCTCCAGAGCAAGTGCCAGGACAGTCACCAAAGCCACAGAGAAACCCTGTCTCAAAAAACCAAAAATAAAAAAAAATTATTAGTAGATGTATTTTACTTTATATATGTGCATGCAGGTGTACCATGTGTCTACATTGCCCATAGAGATCAGAAGAGGGTATTGGGTCCCCTGGAAATGGATGGTTATGAGCCACCACAGGGGCTCTAGGAACTGAACCAGAGTCCCCCGCAAGGACAAGTGTTCTTAATCACTGGGCTATCTCTGTAGCCACCTTTTTTGTTGTGGTGGTACTTTATTAGGGTTTTGCCATCTATCGGGCTGGCCTGGACTCAGTAGATAGCCTAGATTGACCTAAAACCTGAAATCCTCCAGTCTCAGCCCCCCTGAGTGCTAAAATTATAGGAGGCATGAGTCACCACTCTTTAATTAAAAATGTTTTTGGAGCACGAAAGAGGTGGCCTAGCAGCTGGACATGGTGGCCTACGTCTTTCATCCCAGCAAACAAATCTCTGAATCTGAGGCCAGCCTGGTCTACAGAGCAAGTTACAGGACAGCCAGGGTAACACAGAGAAACCCTGTCTTGGGGGGAAAAAGAGAGAGAGAGAGAGAGAGGTGGCCTAGCTCTTAAAAGCACTTGCTGCAGGCTGGAGAGATGGCTCAGAGGTTAAGAGCACTGACTGCTCTTCCAGAGGTCCCGAGTTCAATTCCCAGCAACCACATGGTGGCTCACAACCATCCATTATGAGATCTGGTTCCCTCTTCTGGTGTGCAGATACACATGGAAGCAGAATCTTGTATACATAAATAAAATCATTAAAAAAATAAAAGCACTTGCTCTTGTAGAGGACCCAGGGTCGGTTCCCATCCCTCACAAGACAGACAAGAGCAGTCTGTATTTCCAGTTCAGGGGATCCAGCACCTCCTTTTGGCCTCTGCTGGTTCGCATACAATGAATGCACTTGTAAAAAAAAACATGGGTAAAAGATTCCTACACAAACAATGCAAATGCAAATAAACAAATCTTCAAAGGGTGGTCTGGAGATAAGGCACAGCTGCTCTTCCCAGAGGACCTAAGTTCAATTCCCAGCACCCAAGTCAAGTGGCTCTAACTTCAAGCAATCCGGTTCCCGAGGATCTGACGCCTCTGGTCTCCAAGAGCACCTGTCTTCATAGGTACACCCACCCACACCGATTCACAAACATAGACATGGAACTTAAAACAACTTTAAAATTAACTCTTAGGGCCGGGCGTTGGTGGTGCACACCTTTTATCCCAGCACTCGGGAGGCAGAGGCAGGCAGATCTCTGTGAGTTCGAGGCCAGCCTGGTCTACAGAGTGAGTGCCAGGATAGGCTACAAAGCTACACAGAGAAACCCTGTCTCAAAAACATACATACATACATACACACATACATCTTGGACTGAAGAGACAGTTTAGGGATTAAGGGTGCTTGCTGCTCTTCTAGAGGACACGAGTTCTGTTGTTAGCACTGACTTCAGGTTGTTCACAATTGTCAATAGTTTCAGTTCCTGGAGATCCGATGATCTCTTCTGGTCTCCTTGAGCACCCACACACTTGTGGACACACACACACACACAACTTCTAAAGAATCTTTTTTAGGGTTAGGTCATTCATGCCTTAACCCCAGCACTGGAAAAGGAATAGCAGGCAGATCTCTGTGAGTTCAAGACCAGCCTGGTCTATATGATAAGTTTCAGGCCAGCAGGCCCAAACAATGGCATCCTGTCTCAAAAATTTCTTTCAGCTCGGGAGGCAGAGGCAGGCAGGTCTCTGTGAGTTTGAGACCAGCCTGGTCTCCAGAGCAAGTGCCAGGACAGCCTCCAAAGCCACAGGGAAACCCTGTCTTGAAAAACCAAAAAAAAAATAAATAAAATTTTCAGTATGGTGCTAGGGATGGAACCAGGGTCTCAAACATGTTAAGAATGTACTGTACTGCTGAATCACACCCCCCAGACTCAGTGTTGTGATTGCTTTTATTCATTGAAATTCCATCACTCGGGAGGGAGGCAGAGGCAGGCAGATCTCTGTGAGTTTAAGGCCAGTTCTAGGACAGCCAGGGCTACACAGAGAAACCCTGTCTTGAAAAACCAGCCACCTAATGGTAAATGCCTTTAGTCCCAGCACTCGGGAGGCAGTAGCAGATGGATCTGTGTGAGATCAAGACCAGCCTGTTCTACAAGAGCTAGTTCCAGACAGCCTCCCAAACAAAACAGAGAAACCCTGTCTTGAAACACCCCCCCAAAAAAGAAAAAAACAAACAAAATCCTCCATGCAAACCATACAAAACAACCCAAAACCAAAATGTCTCTTTGTTTTCTGAGACAGGGCCTAAGGTACTGCTAATTGACATGAAAGCTACTATGTAGACGGGGTTGGCGTTGAACTCATGACTATCTTCTGCCTCCCAAGTGCTGGGATTTCAGGCATGCACCGTCAAGCTGGGCTAGTTTAACACTATTTAAAGAGTTTGTACATGAGCCATGAGGCAGATGGCACAGCATCACACACCTGCACCCTCAGGCAGCGCTCGGAAGGCTGTGATAGGAGGGTCGCTCTGAATTTGAGATCAGCTTGGTCTACACAGTGAGATACTGTCCCCAAACCAGTTTATGCCGTCCCATTTAATTGGTAATCTTGTCCATATTTTGTGTGTGCTCTGGTGAAGGGATTCCAGGGCCAAGAAAATCTGTGGCATGCTTGAAGCTCACCAGGGAGTCCTACTGGATATAGGTCACTAAGCGACCCTATCCTCAAGTTGAGGCGATAATAAAATGACATGTTTAACACACCCTCTTTAAAAACATTTTATTTGTTTCTAGTGTGTTTTGTTTGCATGTATGGAAGTGTTCCGTATGTGTGCCTGGTACCCCCCGAGGTTAGAAGATGGCATCAGATCCCCTGAAACTAAAGTTGCCCACAGTTGTTAGCTACCATGTGGGTGTTGGGAACCTAACCTGGCTCTTTTTTGAAAACAACAAATCAGCAAGTGCGTGCCTGCCTTTAGTCCCCAGCATTCTGAAGGCAGAGGTAAGTGGATCGCTAAGTTTGAGGTCAGCCTGGTCTACAGAATGAGGTCCAGGACAGCCAGGCAGTCAGGACTATGCAGAGAAACCCTGTCTCAAAAAAAAAAAAAAAAAAAAAAAAAAAAGAAAAGAAAAGAAAAAGAAGAGAAGAGGAAGAGGGAGGGGAGTGGAGGGAAGGGAAGGAAAGTAGAGGGGAAGGGAGGGAGAGGAGGGGAGGGGGAGGGAGGGGAGGGGAGGGAGGAAATAACAAATGTATTGACCACTGAGCAATCTCTCCAGGTCTGTTCCACATTATTCTTGACTTCAGACTGGATTAAAAGTGTGCACACCACCAGGCCTAGTGGTGCTGACACCTTTAACCTCAGCACTCAGGAGGCTGAGGCAGGCGGGTCTCTGTGAGTTGGAGGCCAGCCTGGTGTACAGAGTGAGTTCCTGGACAGCCAGGGCTACACAGAGAAAAGGTCTTTAAAAGGCGGCGGTGGTGGCACATACCTTTAATACAAACAGGTAGATCTCTGAGTTCAGGGCCAGCCTGGTCTACAGACTGAGTTCCAGGATGGACAGGGCCACACAGAGAAATCTGTCTCAAAAAAAGAAACAAAACAAAACCCAAAAAGCAGAGGTTTTATAGGGCACTAAGGAAGTGTGAGGAGGGTACTCGGGCTCACTAGAACTCAGTGGCCATGGTTGTATGGCCTCTTGCAAGTAATGGTCATTAATGCATAAATTTGACTCTTTGGGTGTCTCCCAGGGATGGGTGGGATCACAACTGTACCACCTTAGGCTGAGGACCATATGGTAGTTACATAGAAGGGAGAGAAGTTAATAAGATCCATGGATAAATTACTGCCAAAGTCATAAAACCCACAGATATTTTCCCCAGGGGCTCCCATTCTCCCCCCCCCCCAAATAATATTTAGGTCTGGAGAGGTGGCTCAGCAGTTAACAGCACTGGCTGCTCTTCCACAGGACCTGAATTCAATTCCCAGCACCTGCCTACATGGCAGCTCACAACTGTAACTCCCATTCCAGGGAATCTGACTCCCTCACACAGACATGCAAGCAGGCAAAATACCAATGCACATAAAAAAAATAAATTATTAAAAAATAAAACCTAGCTGGGCGTTGGTGGTGCATGCCTTTAATCCCCAGCACTCAGGAGGCAGAGGCAGGCGGATCTCTGTGAATTTGAGGCCATCCTGGTCTCCAGAGCGAGTGCCAGGACAGGCTCCAAAGCTACACAGAGAAACCCTGTCTGGAAAAACTAACAAACAAAAAATTTTCAGGTTGTCAAGCTTAGTAGTAAGTACCATTGTCCACTGAGCCATCCCACCAGCCATTTAAGTATTTATTTAATTTTGAGACAAGGTCTCCTGCAGCTCTGGCTGGCCTTGAACTGAGTTTGCTCCGGTAGAGAAAGCTAGCCTTAAACTCTAGCTTTCAACTTTCCGAGAGGTCAGATTAGGAATGTGCATTGCTCTGCCTGAGCTCTGGCTGGTGTGCATACATTTGAATAGGAGATAGCTCAGGTTGCTCTCAAACCATTTATGTTTCCAAGGATGACCTTGAACGTCTTCCGATCCTCTGGCCTTCACTTGCTAAGCGGGAATGAGTGTGCGTGTCCTCTTTCACTTGGGTTGGGGGACAGGATGCAGGGCTTTGTGCACAAAAGGCAGGCACATAGCAGCTGACATAGAGACTTCAGGACTGCCCAATCTCCTTTCAATTGAGCAGTACACTGTTGATGCTGGAGAGATGGCTCAGCGGTTAAGGCTGCTCTTCCGGAGGACCTGGGTTCAATTCCCAGCACCCACAGGGCAGCTCTTAACCATCCTTAACTCCAGGTTTAGGGGATCTGACACCCTCTTCTGGCCTTTTGGACACCAGGTATACATGTGGTACACAGACATACATGCAGGCAAAACACTCATACACATTAAAATCATAATAAAATTGTTTTAAAAAAAGATTTAAGCTTAGTGCATTGTCAGGGTGCAGCAGGCATAGTAGTTAACCAAAACACCTACCTTTTTGTTCGTTTGAGACAGGATCTTGCTATATATTTCAAATTGGCTTTGAACTTAGGATTCTTCTGTCTCAAGCCTCCCTAATGCTAGAATTGCAGGCATACATTGCCATCACTGGCACAATTTCAATGATTTGTGTTATTGATAGTTGGGTGTCTTAGAGCATAGGGTGCTCACTCATCAATGAGGTGTACGGTCACTCTGCTAATGTATATATACATATATTATATATATACATGTATAAAATACACACACATATTACTTATATATGTATGTATGTATGTATGCTTTTCCCTGTTTATAATTATTACCAGTGACAATTTTATCTGTATGTTTATTTTGTTATTTTAAAAATATTTTAGCTCAGCCGGGCGTTGGTAGCGCACACCTTTAGTCCCAGCACTCGGGAGGCAGAGGCAGGTGGATCTCTGTGAGTTCGAGGCCAGCCTGGTCTCCAGAGCGAGTTCCAGGACAGCCTCCAAAGCCACAGAGAAACCCTGTCTTGGGTTTCATACGCCTTTAATCCAAGCACTCAGGAAGCAGAGGCAGGCAGATAGATCTTGGGGAGTTTAAATTCAGTCTGGTCTATATAGTGAGTGCTAGACTACCTAGAGCTACAAATTGAGACCCTATTTGAAAAAATTAACGGCGGTGTGTGTGTGTGTGTGTGTGTGTGTGTGTGTGTGTGTGTGTGTGTGTGTGAGTGAGTGTGAGTGCCAGCTGAGGACAGGGGAGGGCACTGGACTTTCCTGGAACTAGAAGGACAGGCAGTTATGAGCTGCCTTTTATAGGTGTTAAGAGCTTAACTAGGGTTCTCTGCCTGGCAGTAAGTAGTCTTTTTTTGGGGGGGGGGCAGGGTTTCTTTTTTTCTTTTTCTTTTTTCTGTTTTTTGTTTTGTTTTGTTTTGTTTTTCGAGACAGGGTTTCTCTGTGTAGCTTTGGAGCCTATCCTGGCACTCGCTCTGGAGACCAGGCTGGCCTCGAACTCACAGAGATCTGCCTGCCTCTGCCTCCCGAGTGCTGGGATTAAAGGCGTGCACCACCACAGCCAGGTGCAGTAAGTGGTCTTCACTGTTGAGTCACCTCTCTAAGCACTTGTTTCGGTTTTCTTTCTTTTTTATTTATCTACTTTATGTGCATTTGTGTTTTGTCTGCATTCATGTCAGTACGAGGGTGTTGTAGCCCATGGAGTTGGAGTTACAGACAGTTGTGAGCAGCCATGTGGGTGTTAAGATTCGAACCTGAGTCCTTTGGAAGAGCAGCTAGTGCTCTTTAACCACTGAGCCATCTCTCCAGCCCGTTTTATAGATTTTCTTGAGAAAGTGTTTCCGGCCGTAGCCCAAGCGAGCCCGCAACTCCCATGTAACTCAGGCTGGCCTTGAACTGGACCAGTCTTCCAGCGTCAGCATTCTGAGTGCTGAGATTAAAGGAGTGAGCTAGCTAGCATGCCTAACTTTATTTAATTAATTATTGCTGCTGGCAGTGTAATATCAAGTCTCAAGCATGCCAAACATATGCTGAGTTAGACCCCAGTTTGATATTTATTGCGCATTTGCATTGCATCCTGGTTTCTAATAGTAGTTTTTAATCTTTCAGGCTCTACTAGTAGCCCCATTTTACAGATGAGGCTCAAAGAGGTGAGTCCTCATATTTTAGGTCAGAGAAAGGGTAGCAGTTTTAGGGTTGCCACTCATGTCTGTTTTCCTGGTGGGAAGAGAGGACACAGGGTCTGTGTCATCTATTTTTTTTTTTTTTTTTTTGGTGTGTACCTTTAGAGCCGATCCTGGCACTCGCTCTGGAGACCAGGCCTCATCTATTTCTTTTCTTTTCTGAGACAGGGTTTCTCTGTGGCTTTGGAGGCTGTCCTGGAACTAGCTCTTGTAGGCCAGGCTGCTCCCAAACTCACAGAGATCCGCCTGCCTCTGCCTCCCGAGTGCTGGGACTAAAGGCGTGCGTCACCACCGCCAGGCATAACTCATCTATTTCAAACAGTGAAATAAATGCCAATGGCAAAACTGGGATGGTTGGATACTAATCCCAGCACTTCCTTGCTGTAGGATTTTTGGCAGGTTGATTTTCCCTATAAGAAAAAAGCCTTTTATTTTTCATCTGTGGTAGGGGTTACAGTCGTAACCGCCTCACTGGGAGTATGAAGATGCCTCAGACAATGCTTGGCTCAGAGCCTGGCACATCGTGAACACTCAGAATCAAGAGCTGTTATTGTAACAATGGTGATTATTGCTGGACCACGCTGCTCCCAGAGGGTTACAATATCCGTGGGGAGCCGCACTGTCCGTAGGCAAGGTTACATAATTCTCCAAAGGGGTGACACTTCCCTGGAGGCCACAGTCTCCCTAAAGAGACGGGCATGAGACGTCTCTGAAACGACGGTGAGATGGTTTAAAGGCTAAATAGGCACCTAGCACCGGAGAAGTTTGGGGTTGAAGCCCTGGGCACCCGTAGCGTGAACCCGATGGGCGTTCTTCCCTCTTTACGACTGAGTCTCCTAGCCCTAGCTACATCGACTCCTCTGGTAAAACTCCGTTTATTATTATTATTATTTTCATTTTCCCCGAGACTACGATTACGCTTAGCTTGTGAGAATACAGTGTGGGAATACAGCTTCAGTTTGCCCTCTATCCCCGCTGCAGGCTGCCTACCTGCATCCCGACCGGTACCCCGATTTCCTGTTTCCCAGACACAGACAGGCTCCACGCATCCATCCATCCATCCATCCCTCCCATCTGCTGCGGAGAACACAGACTTTACACTTCCCCTACGCCCAGGCGCTTTGGTCCTAAGCCCTGTCTTCCTCTCACCCCCCGATGCTCCTCCGGAGCACATTTGTTCAGACTTGGGTCGCCCCCTGCATCCTGGCGGTACCTCCGGAACCCCCTGCTCCAGGGTGGAGGCGGGGGGCACCTCCGGCCGGCCGCGCTCGTCCCGGGACAGCTGCAGCCCGGGGGACGGTGGTGACCGCGGGGGCTCCCGAACGCATCCTCTGGGCCACTTCCTCCCCAGCTGGGCTGGCTGCTCCAGGAAGGCCAGGACCCCCGTCTCCACGGGAGCCCGGGGTGCAGCCGCCCCCCCCCCGTTTCCGATGCTGGGAAACCTTTCCCACCCGTTCCACCCCACCCCTGGACAGCTGCCCTCTTTCAGGCTCGGGGTTGAGGTTGGGGAGGAGGGGGGGTTGGGTAAACCCAGGCTGGGAAATGGCTAGGCTCGCTCGCTGATCATCCTCCAAGATCCAGGCTCCGCCCCCCACCCCCCCACCCCCGGCCGCCCGCCCTGCGGAGAAGATTCTGCCCCTTCCCCACCAAAAAAAAAAAAAAAAATCTTAACATCGCCCCCCTTCTTAAAAAACTCCCTCCCCGCCCCCCCAAAAGGTCCCGAACGCAACTCTGCAGCCAGGAAAGGGCACGAGGGGGGGGGCATAGGGGAGTGAGTGAGTGATGGAGACTTGAGTTCCGCGGACTTTCGAGCCTCCGGGAAGGGTCGTGACCCCGCACCCAGGACCCCCCCACCCCTGCCCAGGACCCCCCACTTCCTCCCTCCCCCGCCGCGCGGCCCCTTTAAGCCCGGAGCCGGCCGGTCCTCGGTGGCTGCGCGCCGGGCGAGCGTGTGCGAGTGTGCGCGCGCGGGGAGGGAGGGAGGGAAGGAGGGGAGGGAGGGAGGGGGCGGGCGCAGCGTCTCCATGGCGACGCGGCGGTGACGTCGCCGGCCGGGGGGCGTGGGCGTCCCGGCCCCGGAGTGCGATATTAACCCGGGAGGCGGCGGCGGGGAGGGGAGAGGCTCCGAGAGGCGAGGCCGGGTGCGGCGGCGAGGGCGTCCCAGCGGGCGCGGGACGGGACGGGGCGACGCGGGCGCCAGGAGCAGCGAGCGGCCCGGAGTCGGGGCGCCTCGCCCCGGGCCCCCCCAGCATGAAGACCCCGGCGGACACAGGTGGGGGCGGGGGCGGCAGCACGTGTGGGGTGGGGAGAAAGACTTGTTGCCCCGGGAAACCGGGAGGAGAAACTTTGGGCGGGGGGCTGCAGGGGGGACCCGCACGATCGCTGCCCCGGTTGGGGGTGTGGGGGGTGCGAGACCCCCCAAAAGCGCTCGAGACCTGTTGCTTCTCGCGGCGCGAGGTGGGGTGCCGTGCCTGGGAGCCCCGGTGCCGCGGGTGAGCCTCCTTCTCCTCCTCCTCCCCCTCCTCCTCCCGGGAGGAGCGAACCGTGCGGGTGCTGCGGGTGCTGCTCTTCTCCCTGCCCGGGACCCGGCAGGCAGCCCGGGCTCTCCCGGGACCGCTGGGGTGGCTGGCACCGTCCCCTCCCTGCCGCTCTGTCTGTCACGTTGCACTCCGGGGGCCGGGACGTGTGCGGAGCGAGGAGGAGGAGGAGGAGGGGGGGTTCGGGGTTCGGTACCGGGGGGCGCCCCCCTCGCCGCGCTCGGTCCCGCGCTGCGCGGTCCGGCCCGTGACCTTCACGGCGGCGCGTGCCCCCGGGCGGCGGGGCGAGCATGGGGAAGACGGGGCGAGCATGGGGAAGACGGGGGGTGGGGGGCGAGAGGAAGGAAAGCACGGGACCCCCGGGGATCCGAGCCGGTGGCGCCGCCCCTCCCCCGTCCGTCTTCCCCGCTTCCCTCCCCCCCTCCCGCTCGCCCGCCCGCCCGCAGAGTCGCAAAGTTCCAAAGCGCAGCCCGAACGTTCGAAAAAGGAACTTTTTGTTTCCGACCTTAGAACGCGCGGCTTTTAAGGTGGCTCTAGGGGAGACGGCGGGGACCCTCCTCCTCCTCCTCCTCCTCCGGGAGGCGCGGGAGTTGAGAAGGGTGGGAAAGATTGGGGGGGGGAGAGAAATGCAGAGGCTCCCTCCTCGTCCTTCCTCCCCCCTCCTCCCCGATCCTGCGCCTCTCTTTCAGCGGGCCGTCTTCTCCCTCCGCCCCTCTCCCTCTTCTCTCTCTCTCTCTCCTTCCCCGCCAAGTTGCTCCTCCTTAAGGGGCCAGGGTTCCCCTCCCCCCCACCCCGACCCGAGCGCCGGGCGGGCGGGGGGCAGCAGGATTAAACCCCCCTCCACTCGGACTTCCCCCCCCATTCCCCTCCCTCCCCCGCCGCCCCCGGGCTCGCACAGGCTGGACTTTGCGCCTGGGCGCGCGGGGGGGAGGGGCCTCGCCGCCCCCTGCCCGTCTGCCCCGTCGGAATCCGGCCCGGGGCGGGACGAGAGCAGGGAGGGAGGGGGGAGGGGGCGGGCGCCGCTGTTCAAACTTGTTTCCTTCCCCCGGCGGCGGCGGCGGCGGCGGCGGCTGGGGCTCGCTCCTAGGTGCGGGTGTGTGCCCGACCGGCCCACCACCCTCCACCCCACCTCCCTGCTCGGAGGGTGGTGGGTGGGGGCGGCTCTTAAAGGGCTCCGAGTGGGGGCTCCGGGGATCGGGGCGGAGGAGGGGCGCGGGGGTGGGGCAGGGGTGCGCGGTGCCGTAGGGTCAGTCACGTGCGTCCCACTTACTCCCCGACTCCCACAGGCTCCCGGGCTGCCGGGCCCTGGGGGCAGCAGGAGCCGAGCTGGGCGAGCGGGCGAGCCTCGCCCGGGGAGGGGACCGAGGCGCCCAGACAACCCCGCCTTGCCTTCCCTCTGCGTTACGGGCCTCGGCTTGACGGGACCTGTAGGGCCACCGCAGCCCTGCCGGGGTCCCGCTGGCGTGTAGGTTCTCAGGGGGACCGCAACGGCCCCCCGGGCCGGTGTGTCTGTCCCGACTGCCGGCCCCCCGCGCGCCCCTGCATCCGATCCTCCATCCCGGCGCTGCCCTGCTCCGCCGTGGCTGGTTCCCACTTCCTGTTTTCTTCCCGGCTCTGGCGCCATCGAGGTCTGCCTGGAGTGGGGGAGGTGTTGAGGCCCCCCGGGAGGCAGGCGCATTATTTTTTCCTCAACCCCCCCTTTCCCGTCTAACCCCCAGGACCCCCTTAAAAAGTTTAGGCAGTCGTGTTTTAAGTTGGGGGCTGTTTCCCAGAACTTGCGCCCCCACCCAGACTTGCCCAGCCCGGGATACCCAGGTGTGTCTTCTGGGACCCAGTGCTTGCTGCCTGCAGCCACCTCTACACCCTGTCTGGGTTTCTGGAGCCCTTCCCTCGCTTGCAACTGCTTCCTTCCAGTCTCGCTGGACCCCCAGGCCGGGAGAGGTCCTCCTCCCGTATCCTCCAGCCCTCCTTGCTGCAGAGCTGGTGTTTCCGTGATTTAAACACGTGGACCCCGTATACAACACACACATGGTCTCCTTGCCCGTGCCTGGCTCCTGCCTTCAAGGCCCGGGGAACAGAGCCCCATTGAGACACCCTGACGTCACCCCCACTCCGTCCCCTCCCCAAAGCTGGGAACAGGCCCTGGTGTATGCTGTGTCCCGATGAGGAAAGCAGCCGGTACTAGGGTGGTGCTGGGGTGGGCCTGGGCTTGAGGAAGGGGGGGGGTCTCTGCCAGAAGTGGCAGCTAGGGTCCTGGCCCGGGGGTGGCGTGTTGCTCAGGGAAGGAGGTTAACAAGGGGGCCTGGGACAGCTCCCAGAATGTGGGCTTGAGGCCTTTCCAGAACCCCCCCACCTCCTTTCCGAGTTCCCTTTGTGTTGCATGTAGTCTCTCCCTCTCTTCTGCAAAGTTTATTTTTAGCCTTCTGCTCCCCCGCTCCCAGGACTGTCGCTGCACACACGTTGCCTGGTTACCGGGACACGGAGGCTGGGGCTGGTGGGCTGGGAAGGGTGGCTTTAATTTGGGGGGGGAGGGTGGAAGTCAGTACACCCCTCCACCTCCAGACTGATGTCTTAGGGGCCTCAGCCCCCCCCAACTTGGGACTGGGAGCCAGATTGGAACTGAGGTGGGAGTACTGTGGAGCTTCGTGCTCTGATGGCGCCAGGAGAATTTTGGAATCGGTGCCGTGGTGTGTGGATGGGCACCTTGATTAGGGGATGCCCTGGGACCTTGGTTCTCTACATACAGCAGGACAGATAATGGGGTGACCACCTGGATTCCCAAGAGAAGGATGAGGCTGTGGGTGCCTGGGTCCTTAGAAGGGGTTGTTAGGGGCTCCCCCTTGCTAAATTGAGTAGCGCTGCTGGTGCAGGACTCCGGGCCCCATGTCCCTAACAGCTGGAAATGGTGTTCCTGGAACCTGGCAGTGGTTGGCTGGATTGAGGCAGGGATTTCTGAATGGGGCATATGGGCCAGGAGGGCAGCGGTGAACTGGCCAGCCTTTCTGCCTAGGCCCAGGGTTCCGAAGTCCTGTGCAGGGGACACTTGAGTAATGCATTTGGAAAGGTGGTCCCCGAAGGAGTGGAGCTGCTGATTGCTGTGTTCCCAAGGGGAAGGAGCCTCTTTTGGATTTCACTTTGGGGTTGGGCCCAAGAGAGGGGGGTACTGACACGCACCAGCTTGGCTAGGGACTCCGCCCATTTCTAGCCATCTACCTTGGTCTTCCTTCTGTAGTGGCGCTAGGGCCCCTCATCTGCCTCCCCCTTCCTTGCCTTCCTCCCCTTTCCCTCCTCCTCACCCTCCATTACCGGCTGCCTAGTGCTGAATTATTGATGGCCCCTGATTACCCGGGGGTTTGGGAAATGACAACAACCGCAGCCCCCCCCCACCCCAGACTGCCCACCCCCTCTGGGGACCAAGTCAGCCCACCGCCAACCTCTACCCAAGGTTAATGCTAGGGGCGGGCCAGCAGGTGGGCTGGGGGTAAACGAAGGATGAGGAGAGGGAGGAAGTTGACAGTTCTGGGCCTGCTTGGGCTCTGCCTGGGCCAGGTCCCCTCCATCCAGGTCCTACGGGTGGACTTGGGGAGGGCATTGTGGTTCAGAGGGTCCAGTGCTGGGGGGGGGGGCGCTCTCTCAGACAGTCTGGGTTTCACTCTCAAGGGAAGACAAGAAGCCTCTGTGTGTGCAAGCGCTGACCTCATCGTCAACCAGCCACCCCACCCGGCCTGGTCCTTTTAAGAAAAAAAAAAAAAATCCTTTCCAGTCCTGGGTGGGAGTAAGAGTGTCTATAGGTCTAAGAGGAAAGATGGTGTATGTTTCTAAGGAGAGGGTCACAAAAGCTGGGTGTGGGGCACTGTTGGCTCTGAATGGAAGTAGGGGTACATAGAGAGGGCTGTACCCCCATCCTACTGGCCACGTGTGCCCTTTCCTGCCCCTCCCCCTCTCCCACTGGCAGCCCTGCCCGCCATCCTGGCTTGGTGCCTGGCCCCCTGGCACTGGCCCCGGGACCCGCCGCCGTCGGTTTCCTGTTTCTCCTGTTTCTCCCGGTGTCGCTGGAGCAGGCTCCAGCTTCCCCTCCTCCTAGCTCCTGTCTAACCCCCCTCACAGATACTCATACTGTCACCCTCCGATTTGAGTTATTTGGTGAGGGGAGAGGGCTTTCCTGGTGATGGATGGAAGGCTGAGGGGCTGGGCAGGAGGTGGACTCTAGGGTGTGACCCAGAACTTCCAACTTGGCATCTTGACCCCCAGGCCACTCCCTGTCTCCTGTCCCTAGGGTTTGCTTTCCCAGACTGGGCCTACAAACCGGAGTCCTCGCCTGGCTCGCGGCAGATCCAGCTGTGGCACTTTATCTTGGAGCTGCTGCGGAAGGAGGAGTACCAGGGCGTCATCGCCTGGCAGGGGGACTACGGGGAATTTGTCATCAAGGACCCGGATGAGGTGGCCCGGCTCTGGGGGGTCCGCAAGTGCAAGCCCCAGATGAACTATGACAAGCTGAGCCGGGCTTTGCGGTGAGGAGGGGCAGTGGGCCCCGGAGGACATGGGGCGTGCCAGTCGCCGTGGTCGGAAACCCCTGGTGCATGAGGACAGGTTTGGGGTTTGGTCCGGAAGACCCTCCCGGCTGTGTGAACTTGGGCCTTGGGCAAGTCCTGGCCCTTTGTGAGCTCACGGGTCACACACATAGGTATCCCAGGCAGGGAATGTAGTCGCCACTGGAGCCTCTAGTGTGGTCCCCACTCTGGCTTCTTGATTTCTCCTTTGTGGCCCTAGGCTATTGGGCACCCTTTAGGAGTGCCGCGCAGCCACGCGTCATGGTGCCTGGGGTCCTGTGCAGGGTAGCTTGATGGCCCGATGGTGTTTTGTGCCCACAGTTATTATTACAACAAGCGGATTCTGCACAAGACCAAGGGGAAACGGTTCACCTACAAGTTTAACTTCAACAAACTGGTGCTGGTTAATTACCCTTTCATCGACGTGGGGCTGGCTGGTGAGTGTGTGTGTGTGTGTGGGGGGATGCGTGGCCTGGAGCGAGCCGGGTGGAGGGGTGGTGGTGGGTCGTCTTGTGCCCGGCAGGGACCAGAGGTCGTAATGCCCAATATTGCTCCCTTCTCTTGCCAGGGGGTGCGGTGCCCCAGAGCGCCCCTCCAGTGCCGTCGGGTGGCAGCCATTTCCGCTTCCCTCCCTCGACGCCCTCCGAGGTGCTGTCCCCCACCGAGGACCCCCGGTCTCCACCAGCCTGCTCTTCGTCTTCCTCCTCTCTCTTCTCTGCTGTGGTGGCCCGGCGCCTGGGCCGGGGCTCAGTCAGTGACTGTAGCGATGGCACGTCGGAGCTGGAGGAGCCTTTGGGAGAGGACCCCCGGGCGCGGCCGCCCGGCCCCCCTCCGGAGCTGGGCGCCTTCCGAGGGCCCCCCCTGGCCCGCCTCCCGCACGACCCCGGTGTCTTCCGCGTCTACCCCCGGCCCCGGGGTGGCCCCGAGCCCCTGAGCCCCTTCCCCGTGTCACCTTTGGCCGGGCCCGGCTCCCTCCTGCCCCCTCAGCTCTCCCCGGCGCTGCCCATGACCCCCACGCACCTGGCCTACACACCCTCACCCACGCTGAGCCCCATGTACCCCAGTGGCGGTGGGGGCCCCAGCGGCTCGGGGGGAGGCTCCCACTTCTCCTTCAGCCCCGAGGACATGAAGCGGTACCTGCAGGCCCACACCCAAAGCGTCTACAACTACCACCTCAGCCCCCGCGCCTTCCTCCACTACCCTGGGCTGGTGGTGCCCCAGCCCCAGCGCCCCGACAAGTGCCCGCTGCCGCCCATGGCGCCCGAGACCCCGCCGGTCCCCTCCTCGGCTTCGTCTTCCTCTTCCTCCTCTTCATCCCCGTTCAAGTTTAAGCTGCAGCCACCCCCGCTGGGACGCCGGCAGCGGGGGGCAGCGGGCGACAAGGCTCCTGGAGGCCCCGACGGCAGCGGAGGAGGAGCATCGGGCGGGGTGGCACCCCCGCCGCCGCCGCCGCCACCGCCGCCGCCACCCCAGATCAAGGTGGAGCCCATCTCGGAAGGCGAGTCCGAGGAGGTGGAGGTGACTGACATCAGTGACGAGGACGAGGAAGACGGGGAGGTGTTCAAGACCCCCCGTGCCCCGCCTGCTCCCCCCAAGCCGGAGCCCGGAGGAGGAGGAGGAGGAGGAGGAGGAGGAGGAGGAGAGGCCCCCGGGGCGGCCCAGTGCATGCCCCTTAAACTGCGCTTCAAGCGGCGCTGGAGCGAAGACTGTCGCCTGGAGGGGGGCGGGGGCCTCCCTGGGGGCCCTGAGGATGAGGGTGAGGACAAGAAGGTTCGTGGGGACACGGCGGCGGCGGCGGGCCCTGGGGAGGCCGGGGGGCCCCTCACCCCGCGACGGGTGAGCTCTGACCTCCAGCACGCCACAGCCCAGCTCTCCCTGGAGCACCGAGATTCCTGAGAGCTGTGGGCAGAGGGCCCCACGTGCCCCCCTCCTCCCCACTCCCTGAGCTTTTGCTGCCTTAACCCCCCTCTTCCCCCCCAAAGTCCTGGAGGTGAGGGCAGCTCTCTTAGTCTCCTCCCTGCCTCCCTTTCTCCTCCTCCTCCCCACGTTTTGTATAAATTTTTTTTTTTTTTTTTTTTTTTTAATGGTAGGGTGGGTGGGTGCCCAGGGCTGGGGGGCTAATCTCCTCATCTCTGGGTTTCTGAGTTCTGGGCAAAGTGGTGGTGTGGGGGTGGGTGGGAGGGGCTTGTAAAGTGGGGGCACCTCCATTCTGGGGATTTCTATTTGAACAGAGGCTTTGGCCTTTAACACCCAGGAACATTTTTTTTTTTTTTTATTACAATCGTAGGAAGTAAAGCCTTGTCTCCCTCCCTGTTCTCTGCCTCTTACCTCCCCTCCTCCTGACCCCCTCCCTCCCTAGCCCTAACCCTGCCTTCCTTGCCCCTCCAGGGGCTGCGAGTGCCTGGGTTCCTTATACCCCACAAGGTTGCAGCAGGGGCCGGAGGGACAATTTTATAAACCAAAAATTCTGTGGGGGGTGGTGGGGTGGGAGGCAGAGGAAGGTGAGGGTACCGCCTGTGGGCCACAAATCTCTACAAGTGCCTGTTCCCCACCCCACCCCAGTACCCGTCCAGTCCCCTCACGCCCGCCCCGAGCTGCTCCTAGGTCTGGCCCATGGGCAGAGGTGGGTCAGGGGACAGGGAGGGGAGTCCCTTGAAACCAAACTGGAAGCCCCTCTCTGCCTCCCAGCTGGGGCCTCAGGGGTGGGCTGGAGGGCTGTGGTCAAGCCTTATTCTGTATTGGGAATGGAGGGGTGGGTGGGACATGAGGGAGCTGCTGGAGAATGTATTCGAAACAATAAAACTTTGGACCTTTGAATGCGGTGATGTGTCCTCGGTACTGGGTGCAGCCGACCACAGCAGCACCACAGACTTGCCTTAAGGCCGGACAGGTCTAGACACACCTGCTTCCATCTGTGGCCAGAAGGCCTGACTCCACCTGAACAGGTCACATAGGCCTGCGGAGCTACTGGCCTCCTCTCAGGTGTCACAAACCTCAGATGATTTAAGGTCTCTGGCTTCTCTAGTCTTGTATTTCCTTGACTGGTTTCCTATCATCCAATCTGCCTCTCGGACCCTTAACAGGGTTGAGCCTGCTTCTCTACTACCTGAATTGCTTTTCCCCTCTCCAGCTCTGACTGCTCAGCCACACCCCCATCGGTCCCCCTTGGAGGGTCCTGTATTTTTGAACTGCCTCTGGCACACCGCTCTTCTCCCTTAAATGTACATGGAGGATGGTATAGTGTGGTCCACACCTGTTATTCCTGCATTTGAAGTTCGAGTTTAAGGCCACATAAAAAAGGGGAGTATCTTGTTATTCCACTTGGGATCCTTTGGCAGTGAGGCCTGAAATGTAGGCCTTGGGCTGGAGGGATGAGTCTGGTTGAATGGTTTTGCTCTTGTAGAAGATCTCGGTTCCATTCAGAGCACCCAGGTGGGGCAGTTCATGACCACCGTAACTCCAGCTCTAGGGAATTTGCCCTCTTCTGGCCTCTGGCACCTACACAGAGCTGGCATACATTTCCACAGATTCACACATTAATAAAAGTCCTTGAAGAAATGTTTACGAGTGGTTAGTCTGTACGCATATTTGCATATCTTGTGTGCTGTGCCTGAGGTGGTCAGAGGAGGTGGTTACAGACTGCCATGTGGATGCTGGTAACTCCCCCTCGTCATCCGCTAAGAGCAGCAAATGCTCTTTATCTCTACCGCCCCAATAAAACTAAACCTTAAAGAAACCCTCGAAGATAATTGGTAATCTTTGTCCCACCAGGGCGAAAGCCCCGGCCAACAGGTATTTCAAGGATTTATCCCATTAAAATACTTGATTTTTAGCCAGGTGTTGGTGGCGCATGCCTTTAATCCCAGCTCTTGGGAGGCAGAGGCAGGCAGATCTCTGTGAGTTCAAGACCAGTCTGGTCTACAAGAGCTAGTTCCAGGACAGCCTCCAAAGCCACACAGAGAAACCCTGTCTCAGAAAAACAACAACAAAAAAATCTGATTTTGACTAACACCTTGTGTGTGGTGTATTTAAGCATTTTACTTTTTTTTTTTTTTTTTTTTCCTAGAAACAAGGTTTCTCTGTGTAGCTTTGGAGCCTATCCTGGCACTCGCTCTGGAGACCAGGCTGGCCTCGAACTCACAGAGAGATCCGCCTGCCTCTGCCTCCCGAGTGCTGGGATAAAGGTGTGCGCCACCAACGCCTGCCTGGCTTAGCATTTTACTTCTTTAGGCATTCGGCAACAAAGGGTTTTATTAAACCTTCCAGTAACCCAGAGCTGAGCTATTCAGGGAAGTAGCTCCAAATCTCACGGTCTTGTAACAACTGGATTTTTCTGATGTAAAGATGGCTGAATTCAGATCAAGGTGTCCCGGGATTTAGGATTTGGTCGATGACGAGCTCAAAAAGCTAGAAAACCAGCTTGGAGAGTGGAGTCTTGGAGGAACTATGAACAATCTGGAAGAATTCAGGTTGTGATGGCTGGTGGATACAAACCCCACCTGGGCAGGGCAGGTGTCACGCCCGAGGCCCAGAAAGGGGAAGGGGTTCCCCCAAGGCCACACAGTTGCTGAGAGATAAGAGAGGGAATCAGAGCTCAGGGCCTGTTGGACTGGCTTCGCTATAAAACACCACCCTGTGACGCCCTGAGGGGGAACGAACATTGAACCGGGCAACTGCTTATCTATCCCAGCGAGTGCCAGCCCCGGGTTGGGTGGTCTCAGATGATGCAGTCAGTTGGCAGTGAGGAGAGGATCCAGGACCAGGATCCTGGCAGGAAATAGGCTCTTGTGGCAGCCTGTAGGCAACTGCTCCCTCTCCTGGGTGATGTAAGTCACTCCCTGGGGTGGGAGCCACTGGGTTATTTCTGGAAGTTGGGATGAGACATATCTCCTGGCAACGGAGATGCAGCTGAGTTGCTAGTGGGGTGACAGAGGAAGGCGGATGTTGTCACTGCAAGAAGCAGGACTGGCCAGTAGCCTCAGCAGAAACCTTGAGAGCAGCACTTCCAATCACAAGACTCTATAAGTGCTCGGCTTCACAGCCCCTTGGAGGTCAGGTCAGGGTCTATTCAAACTTGTTGCCCCAGATTCTGACTTTGTGTGGGTGTCACAGGTCCTATTTGGCCTTAAAAACAGCAGCATCCCCCCCCCCCCGTTATCCCTTTTGTTTCCTGAGACAGGGTTTCTCTGTGTGGTCTTGGCTGTCCTGGAACTCGTTCTGTAGACGATGTGAGCCTCAGACTCACAGAGATGCACCTGCCTCTGCCTCCCGAGTGCTGGGCCTTCGAAGACCCTATTTCAAAAGAGAAGGGGGGGTGCTGGGGATGGGGCTCGTTGGTAGAGTGCTTGCTTGTTTAGCATGTACAAGAAGACCCTTGGGTTCAATTCCCAGCATCCAAAACCTGTCGTGGTGGCACCCACCTGTAATCCCAGCATGGAACAGGCAGGTTAGAAAAGACATCTTCAGCTTCGTCGTGAACTTGAGCAAGCAAGCTGGAGTTATCAGGTCCTGTTTTCAAAAGAAACAGAAACAAAAGACACCTGACCTTGGTCCTGAGATTTTTTGCTTCCAACCAGAAGATCCTTGAGGGCATTTTACAGATTAATCCATGCCAAAACCAAATCCCATTTGTAAGGACAGCCCTCCTCCCAAGTCCCTACACAACCCCTCCAAAGTCTCTTCAGTGTCGTGCTTCACCTAGTCAGGCTGCTTGGAAACCGTCTTAATGTCTCATTCTCTCACAGGTATCTCTTGAGCTTTCTCCATCATGCCCCAAACAATGGCTTTCCGATGCCTGTGGCTTATCAAAGACTTCTTTCATGCAGACATCTCTAGGACCCCCTTAGACACTTGGAGACATTTTACAGCTCTTCTCTGACATTCGCCCTCCAAGTGCCCCACGGAGATTAATGCAAAGACCGGCCGTCTGCTCAGGTCATACCGGCTCCGGCGGTTAAGTAATGGGTTCTGTGCTGACACACACACACACACACACACACACACACACAACACACACACACACCACACACACACACACACACACACACACACACACACACACACACACACACACACACACACACCACACACCACTCACACCACACCATTCACACACCAAACACAGACACACAGACAACACACACAGACACACACAGAGACAGACAGACACACACACACAGACACACACAGACACACAGACACACACACCAAACACACACACCACTCACACCACACACACACACACAGACACACACACCAAACACACACACAGACAGACACACACACACAGACACACACAGACACACACACCAAACACACACACAGACAGACACACACAGACACACGTGAGACTTCTTGGTCCTCCTATGCCTTGGGGCTTGACTTAAATTTTACTTTTCAACTCCGAGCAGCCGTCAGAGGGCGGCAGCCGTCCGTTTGGCTGTGCTGCACCGGAACCGCCCTCTCCAGTCGAGCGAGCGAGCGTGAAGCTTTGCAAAGTGGGCGGAAGGACCTGCGCTTTGCCTTCTGGATAACGTAGTCTGAAGGAGAGAGAGAGACGGAGACAGAGACAGAGAGAGAGAGAGGAGAGGGAGAGAGACAGAGAAGAGAGAGAGACAGAGAGAGGGAGGAGGAGGAGACAGAGAGAGGGGGGAGGAGGAGAGAGAGAGGGATTCCCAGTATCGTTTGGGATACGAGTTCAGGACATAAGTTGTCTCATTTATTATTATTATTATTATTTTTTAGTCGTGCAGCTCGTCCTCTTGGCTGTAACCACGTTGTCAGAGAGAGGGAGAGAGAGAGAGACAGGGAGAGAGAGGGAGAGAGAGAGAGGGGGAGGGAGAGGGAGGGAGAGAGAGAGGGAGTGACAGAGAGAGGAAGAGACGGAGAGAGAGAGAGGGAGAGAGAGGGGGAGAGAGAGGGGGAGAGAGACAGAGAGAGGGAGAGAGACAGAGAAAGAAGAGGGGGAGAGACAGAGAGAGAGGAGAGGGAGAGAGAGACAGAGAGAGAGAGGAGAGGGAGAGAGAGGGAGAGAGACAGAGAGACAGAGGGAGACAGAGAGAGAGTCCCCGAAAACAAGCGTTGGGACCCGCGGTCGGTCGGTCGGTCGGGCCGGGACTGTTCGTGAAACCCTTGGAGGATTCAGGGAGGAAACGTGTTTCTCTTCCCAATCTGTGGCCCTCGAGGGACTGGCTCCTTTTCCCAGCAGTGGCTGATGGGCTGAGGACCAGGGAGGAGACATTGTAACTCCTAATAGTTTCCCCCCGGGAACTCTCGTCCTTAACCTTTCACCTCCACTGCCAGCCACAGCACTCCCTTTGGACTACGTTTCCCAAGAAGCCCTGCACCTAGCTTCACAAAGAGTCAGATTCCACTGTGGACTCTTCCCAGCATGCCTCTGGCTGCTGGTCGCTCCCATCCCCTTCCTCAAAGATGAGGCTGTCTTGAACTTCATTTCCCAGAAGACACCAGGCTGGCTGAAGCACCGCGCTTAACTCTTGGTGTCGACTACATTTCCCGGAAGGAACTGCGGCGCAGCTAACTGGACAGAGAGAGCGCGATGCCCGCTCCATTTCCTATCCTACCTCTTCCAGTTACAGTATCTACTTGGGGTTTGAGGACCACCTGAGTCTTTTCCTAGCGTGCTTTACAAAACGCTCTACACCTGCAATGCGGTGAGGGCGTGGTGACGACTCCATTTCCCAGTGTGCTTCACAGATCAAGAACCGAGGGTGCACGAGTGCGGACTCAATCTCCCAGAAGGCACCCGGCACAGGAAGTCACCGACCAGCCCATGGGAGTGGATGGGTGACTGGACTCCATTTCCCAGAATGCTTCAGGGTTGGAGGCCGCTCCGGGATGGAGGGGCTAGGATTTCATTTCTGATAGCCTCTGGGGCTTGCTGTTGCATCTGTGTAATGAGCGTCTTGCCCTGAATGTGGCTTCCGAAGTATTTTAGAGTTGCCTTTGGTCAGGGTCGGGTGACATTATCCAGGACTCTACTTCCCGACGTGCAGCGCGAACCGTATTTCCCCCCCACCCCTTTTCCCTCTGTCCCCCCTCCCCGCCCCCCTCCCCCCCCGTCAGCTACTCTGAGGTCTTGAGAACTCCATTTCCCGGCGTGCTGTGCGAGTCCGAGGGTGGCGACAACGAAGCCGACGGCAGAGGGACTTCATCTCCCGGCGTGCCCCGCGGCGGGCGCTGGGCCGGAGCCGGAGCCCGAACGGCGCGGCCTGGAAGAGGCCGGAGCCCAGGGGAGGCGGCGGCAGAGGCGGCGGCGGCAGGGGCAGCCCAGGCAGCCCGAGCCCGCGGCCCTGGGCCTGCGCTCGGCGCCATGAGTGGCGGCGGGCCTTCGGGAGGCGGCCCTGGGAGCTCGGGCCGGGCGCGGACCAGCTCGTTCGCGGAGCCAGGCGGCGGAGGCGGAGGCGGTGGAGGCGGCCCCGGGGGCTCGGCCTCCGGCCCGGGAGGCAGTGGCGGCGGGAAGGCGTCAGTCGGGGCTATGGGTGGGGGCGTGGGCGCCTCGGGCTCCGGGGGTGGCCCCAGCGGCAGCGGCGGAGGCGGCAGCGCTGGCGCCGGCGCGGGCACTAGCTTCCCGCCGCCCGGAGTGAAGCTGGGCCGTGAGTACTTAGGGGCGCCCCGTGGGGTGGTGGTGGCGGCGGTGGCGGCGGCGATCGGGGTCCCCCAAGCCCGGCAAACGGCGGCGGCCAGGCTTTCTTTGGTATTTTTTTTTTATTATTATTTTTTATTTTTATTTTCTATTTTTTTTTTCTCTTTTCCCCGGGACCCAGATAGAAAGAAGCAGCTTGAGGTTCACCGTGCTGTTTCACACCGGGATCTGGGCTCTCGGGGCTCCCGGATAAAGGAGTTGGGGGGCTCCCATCCCTTGGAGTTTAGAATCAGAATTACCAGCATCCGAGAAGCAGAGGTCACAGGCCCCATTCTTCCAGTATCCAGTATCAAGGTCCCGGGTACTTGACGACGCTGCCATGCACTAGGGAACAGGATCAGAGGTCATAGTTACTTGCCAGTGGTGATCTAGGATCATTGTCCCCTAAGAGACAAGAATAAAAAAGATCACTGCCACCGTCCTATACGGAAAAGGGGGCGGGGGGGGGGCACTGGTTTCCTTTCCATCAGAAATGGGGATTTGGATGGAATGTCTCTTTTAGAAGTGCAGACTTAGGATTACTGATGTTCCCACAGAGCAGGGCCAGGCTTGAAATATAAGGCCTGACATGACCACCTTACCCATCGAAAATGTGTAGACTTGTGTCCCCAATGCTGACAGCGAGTTATCATTGCTGTTTGTAAATGACAGCAGATTGGGAATAGCAATGAGCTTCAAATCAAACAGTGTTCTTTTTAAAAAGAAAAAAATGGGGGGGGGGGCGGGGCTGGTTAGCCAAAAAATAGAATGGGGTGGCCTGGGTCACACCTACTATAAAATACGGGTTTGAAGTGGCCGTCTTTGGCTCTGGGGAAAAAAAAAAAAAAAAAAAAAGCAATGTAGGATTATTTTTCAAAATGTCATACACTGCCCCCTCCCAACTGGAATTTGTTGATAAGTTTTCGGAAGGTGACTGGGAATGGCACTAAGAATATCCCACACATCCCAATCAGTGCAGTGTTAGGTAAGAGCAACAGCAACCCCCACCCCTAGCAACAAGTGAGGGTCAGGGCACTGTCAGTTAGCCCCGTTCATTTCCGTCACTCAGGAGCAGTGGCAATGGTCCTTGATCTGCCAGGGAGGATTTAGAAGTTAGTGCCCTCAGACTGTGAGAATGGCCAGAGTTTTCTGGAAGAACGAACACCTCATAGTTTCTGCTCCTTTGAGTGGAAGATGGTACCTTGTGGTGGCCCTGCAGAAGGGGCCAAAGGCCGGGGAGCCCGGTGCGGCTGGGTTATGCACCGAGGGTGTTGATGGTCCCCCACCACCAAGTGACTTGCTGTTGTTTGCTAAAAGGAGAAAGTGGGTACTTACACATTAATGGAAATAAGTTTGCATGTCCGTGCCCTCCAATATGGGAAGCAGAATGTAGGGTTCCTTGGAGGGAGGCTCCGGGTTACTGGAGTAGCTAAGCTCCCCTCCCTGTCCTCAGGTATTGAACTCAAGGTGTGTGCCAGACAGTACTCTGTCACCAAGTAATCACTGTCCCTTCACCCACAGTGAGTTTTTTGAACAGCTTTCCCTCCCTGGGAAAGGTCAGTAGATTGTATTCCCTTTGTTCCTTAGGTGACAGCGGGAAGGTGACCACAGTGGTAGCCACTCTAGGCCAAGGCCCAGAGCGTTCCCAAGAGGTGGCTTACACTGACATCAAAGTGATTGGCAATGGCTCATTTGGAGTCGTGTACCAGGCACGGCTGGCAGAGACAAGGGAACTAGTGGCCATCAAGAAGGTTCTTCAGGACAAAAGGTTCAAGGTACCTTGAGTGGACTGGCGGTTTGGGGACTGGGAGTGACTGCTGTTTGTGTCCAGCAATAGGACTAGTATCTGGAATTTAATGTTCTTACTATTATTTATTAATGTGTGCATGTGTATGATGTATGTGTGTGCCATGATGCATATACGGAGGCCAGGCAACTGTTGGGAGTTGGTTCTCCTACCACCCTGGAATCTGGGGATTGAACCCAGGTCATCGGTCTTGCATGGCAAGCACTTCTATGGACTGATGTGTCTCACCAGCCTGAGCCCAGGATTTCAGCGGGACCTGAGCATGGGCCTCAGGAGAGAGGGAATTCCGGTGAAGTGAACTGGGGGAAATGTAAATTTCAGAAGAGCTGAGAGCTAATGTTTACTGGGCATTTCCTTGGTGTTAAGTGCTTGACAGGCAAGTTCTAATTTAATTGACCTGAAGCATCTCTGAGGGCAGGACCTGCTGCTATTCCTGCTCTATGTCAGCAGAAATGAGGCTGCATGGTAAGGGCCCCTTCGGGGGAAGGCTCTGGCCTGTAGACTCGGAAGTCCCTCTCCTCAACCACTTGGTCACATCTCTTCCAGAAGAAAAGGTCAGATAAGGCTGATGATGATGGTGGCTCTGAAGGACGTGCTCTTCCCCAGGCGTCAGCCAGTGCTCAATGTAATCGAGCCCTGACGGTGCTCATTTGAGCCCCTTGCCTTGTGCAGGGCAGGGCTGCCTCCAGAGGATAGGGTGCTCTGTGAGCTGCAGAGGCCTGGGGAACTAAGTAGCAGGAGAGAGGAGGGGGGTGCACGGAGGACTGTACCAGACCCGACGGGTAAGCGGGGCTGGGCAGTGAGGGCTCTTGGACAGGAGCAGCTCTGGGGTGTCAGTCAGACCTTGGTGGAGCTGAACTGCAGAGCTGGGGCGGATCTGAGAAGGGTTCTGATGCCCTGGGTGGGACCAGACAGTGGGAAGAGGCCCAGGCACGGAGGGGAAGGTGAGGTTGGAAGGTGCTGAGTTGTGAGTCCCCAGCACTTCCAGGGAAGGTGGCGTGTTGAGTTGTGAGTCCCCAGCACTTCCAGGGAAGGTGGCGTGTTGAGTTGTGAGTCCCCAGCACGTCCAGGGAAGGTGGTGGAGGGGGACGGGGGTCAGGGAGAAGCAGACAGCCACTGCTCTCTGCTGCTGCTGCTTTTGCCTGTGTCTGGTGTGACGTTTCCGTGGTCTGATTTCTTTAGTTTTGTAGTATGTGGGATGGAACCCAGAAGTTGTGTGTGCTGTGCGAGCGCTCTACCACTGAGCTAGCTAGATCCCTAGCATCCTTCTTTGTATTTTGACACAGAGCTGCCCCATGGTGCTCTGACTGTCCTTGAATTTGAGGTCCTCCTGCCTTAGCCTTCCAAATTGCTGAGATCTTAGACCAGCACCAGGCCTAGCTTCAGTAAATTCTTCAAGAGATGCGGAGGGTGGGCTTTATGAAGAAACTAACTGACCTTTACATGTCAGCAGTAGTTAGAGAACTTCTAAAAAGCAGCTTGAAGTAAACACACTGGTGGCCCAGGACTAACTGGCCCATAGGCTGTAGCTTGTGTGTGAGGGGAAGGGGCCAGAGGTTGAAGTGAAGAACTAATTTTCTTCTCCCTGCCCCAGGCCTTGCAGCCTTGAGTTTGGGGCACAAGGGACAGCTGCCTGCTTTCTTAGCAGAGATAGATGGAGGGTGAGGTGACGGTGCTGGGCGGGGGAGGCGGGATTGTGTGTATTGAGACTCCTTTTGCCCTGCAGAACCGAGAGCTGCAGATTATGCGTAAGCTGGACCACTGCAATATCGTGAGGCTGCGGTACTTTTTCTACTCCAGTGGCGAGAAGGTGAGATGCTGGAATCTGAGGGGTAGGGGTGTAGCCACACTCGGATGCTATCCATCTTCCCGCCCTCTTTCCCACGAGGTCCTTCTGCTCCTCACTGGTCTCTGCACACCTTCCCTCTTAGCTTACAAGGTCTCTTCTCCCCTTTGCCCTCCAGAAAGATGAGCTGTATTTAAACCTGGTGCTGGAGTATGTGCCCGAGACGGTGTACCGGGTGGCCCGGCACTTTACCAAGGCCAAGCTGATTATCCCTATCATCTATGTCAAGGTATGTAGGCAGGCTGCTGGAGCACAGGCCCACAAAAGCAGGGGCCCTGGGGCTACCTGTGTCTAAGGTTTCCTTCATCTTTGAATTTAGGTTGGTCTCTGGAGGCCTATGTTCCCTGTCTTCAGCCTTGTAGCTTGCAGATGGGTTTGGCTAAGTCCAGGGAGGGCCAAGGCAAGGGCTTGCCAAGGAGGTGGCAAAGGGGTTGGGGTTAGGTGGGAAAGCTAGAGTGGCAGGAAGGTGTGCCCACACAGAAGAGCCAGGCAGGCTCTCCCCAGATCGCCTGTGGGTCTGTTGGTGGCTTCAGCACCTTGTGCCCTGATAAGCTGTTGCTAATGTGGGCTGTGCCTGTGGCTGCCTGCTGCTGCTGCTGGGCCATCCACACTGGGAGGACAGTTCGGCAGTTGCGAGCTGTACTATGGCTGCTTCTATGCTCAGCCAGTGCTGAGCAGTTCCAGAGGCACAGCTGACTGAAGGCCAGGCCTTGCCCATGGAGAGCTGGGCATGGTGGTACACACCTTGTGTCCCAGCACTCAGGAGGCAGAGGCAGAGGCAGGAGGATCTCTGACTTTAAGACCATCCTGGTCTACATAGTATGCTCCAGGACAGCCAGGGCTACATAGAAAGACTGTCTTTAAAAGAAAATAGCTGTTTGATGAGGTTATAGGCTCCGTCACAGAAAATGACAAAGCTGAGGAGCTGCTGCTAAGGCAGAGGACCACAGGGAGCTCTGGAAACTGAACGCCCCTTCCCTGCCTGGCTTGGGGTTGAGAGCCATGAAGGAAGATTGGGAAGGGAGTGGTGTGAGCAGGGGGTCCCAGAAACAGCCCTGTGTGTCAAGGGGTCAATTGGTTAGTATATATTAGGCATTGCCCTAGGCCTAGGAGACGCAAGAGAAAGCAAAGCCGAAGGCCCTGGCTGCACATAGTGGTGCATGCCTGTAGTACAGCACTGGGGAGGCCGAGGCAGGAGGATTTCAAGTTCAAGGCCAGCTTGAAATCTAGTGTGTAACTCTGGGTCAAAAGAAAAAATTCCCAGAAAGGTTCCATGGGTAAAGGTGCTTGCTGCAAGCTTGAGGACCAGTCACTGGGACCCACACGATGAAAGGGAAGAACCGACACCGGCAAGGTGTCCTCTGGTTGCCTGTTATCTGGGTGCATGTGTAACCCCCTCCCCCAGAAGCAGGCATGTATACACAATCAAAGTGTAATCCAAACTATAACAAATCAAAACTAAAAACCCTGCTTAGGTTCTAGTCAGTGGGCGTAAGGGAGGCAGGAAGTGAAGCTGGAGAAGAGCTGCCAGCAGGAGGCCGAGGCCCTCCAGAGCTCGTGGTTTTGGTGAGAGGGGAAGCGGAGTGCCTGGCCCACACCCTGTGTTATGGCAAGATCTTCTGGTGCTACTCCTCAGGCTCGTGCGGGAGGTGACTGGGGCAGTAGTTCTCCATGTGAGGGCCAGGCCTAGTCTCGGTGTGCCATCCTCAAGCTTCAGAATCAGAAATTGGGAATGGGGCCCTCTGGCCTATTCCCATGCGTCCAAGTGCTTGTGGCAGGCATAAAGTTTGAGAACCAGGTTTCAGACTGAGGCGATGGGAAGGTCAGCAGTGTCTGTGTGGGAAGCGGTGGGCAGGGGCAGCGGTGAGCTGTGCTCTGCCCATCTTAGGTGTACATGTACCAGCTCTTCCGGAGCCTGGCCTACATCCACTCCCAAGGTGTGTGTCACCGTGACATCAAGCCCCAGAATCTGCTTGTGGACCCCGACACTGCCGTCCTCAAGCTCTGCGATTTCGGCAGGTAGGTCTGAGCCTGTAGGGCACCTAAAGAGCTGAGAGCCTCAGCCTTGGGTTCATGCTGACCCTGCCTGTCTTTTCCCACAGTGCAAAGCAGTTGGTTCGGGGGGAGCCCAATGTTTCCTACATCTGTTCTCGGTACTACCGTGCCCCAGAGCTCATCTTCGGAGCCACAGATTACACCTCATCCATCGGTCAGTTAGGGATGGATGGGACGGGGACTGGGGAGGGGCAGGCTTGGTGACTAAAGCTTACTGTCTGCTCCTACCACGGTCCTCACAGGATGAGGAGGCTGGCTGCCATGCAGCTACCTGCTGGGGGCTCAACAGCTGGCCAGAGCAGGGCTGAGGCTTCAAGACCAACCTGACTCTATCTAGAGCCCACCTGTACTCTAGAGCCTCCCAGTCAGCAGCTCTGTTAGAGGGGAGGGGAATAGCCTGCTCCCAGGGCCTGTCTCTCTCTTCCTGTGGGAAGGCTGAAATGAGAACATGTATGTGAAAGGTTAGAGGAGGGTGTCAGTCTGAGGAGGGGCTGGTGTGGTCCTTAGATCTGAGCTACCACAGAGTAGGGAAGGGGTGAGCAGGCCAGGCCGTAGTTCTTCCATGGGCAGGACAGGCTAGGGGGTGAAATAGCCAGTCTAGAATTGAAGCTTTCTTGTGACCCAGGGCATGCAGGTACCAGTTGGCAGGGTCAGGCCTTGTGTTGGCCTAGCTCTCAAGCTGAGAAGGGTTCAAAGGGTTTGTTGGGGTCACTCACAGAGGGCATGGGGCACAGCTGAGCCGGGTGGACCTGGAGGTTCAGGGTCAGGCTTGTGTTCCCACACTGCGTGTGGTCCTGGGCCAGCACTTGAGGAGATAGCCGTGGGGAGCAAGTGTGCAAAGGAGTAGGCTTGGTGGCTTTGGCTGCCTAGTGTTGACTCTACCCTTCTCCTTCAGATGTGTGGTCAGCTGGCTGTGTGCTGGCTGAGCTGCTTCTCGGCCAGCCCATCTTCCCTGGGGACAGTGGTGTGGACCAGCTTGTGGAGATCATCAAGGTGAAGACAGGAGCGAGGGCAGGGAGGGCAGGGGCGAGGCCAGGGAGGGCAGGGGTGGGCACGAGGAAAGGGCCCTGTCTCAGACCCTACTCTTCCTTCACAGGTACTAGGAACACCAACCCGGGAACAGATCCGAGAGATGAACCCCAACTACACAGAGTTCAAGTTCCCACAGATCAAAGCTCATCCCTGGACAAAGGTAGGGCAGAAGATTTACACTTCATGGCTGAAGGGGTCGGTCCCCTTGGAGGTCAGCTTCTCTGGGGACCTGGCTGGAGACATAGCTCAGTGGTTAAGAGCATTTGTTACTTGTTACCTGTGGGTTCTATTCCAAGCACCCACATGGTGGCTCACAATGACCTGTAAGCCCAGTTCCAGGGGATCCCTGTAGGCACACATGTGGCTAACCCATATGCAGGCACAGCATTCATGAAGTAAAAACAGATCCAAAACTAAAAATAAGTTATGGCTGTGGGGGTGGGTTTCTAAAGTTATCCAGGAGTCAGGCAACACCACTTTGAGATTGTGAAGTTTATAGAATTTTAAAAGTTGAGAACCCGTAGGTAAATACAAGATCCCCCCTTTATGTAGTGGCAAGGAAACTGAGCTCGCCGCCTGGGTCAGTGCTTATGCCTGTTTCCTTATTGGGGAGGTGGGTGTCAGGGAGGCACGCCACAGCACCCACACGCGTAACTTCCCCCACAGGTGTTCAAATCCCGGACGCCACCTGAGGCCATTGCGCTGTGCTCGAGCCTGCTGGAGTACACTCCGTCCTCAAGGCTCTCCCCCCTGGAGGCCTGTGCGCACAGCTTCTTCGATGAACTGCGGTGTCTCGGAACCCAGCTCCCCAACAACCGCCCGCTTCCCCCCCTCTTCAACTTCAGCCCTGGTGGTGAGAGCAGCTTGGGGCCTGTGGAGCTGTTGGGGGACTTGGGGACACAGGACTGGGGAGCTGAGAGGGTACAGGGCAGCCCTGGGCTTAGCCAGATGTCTCCACACGGTGGCTGGATGCTAGGCCTTTTCCAGTGCTGATCCTAAGAGTCCTGCGGCTCAGGTCTCTGCCACCCAGCATTACCAGCAACTGGGTCCCTGTCCGGTGCTCCATCCTAACCCTAACTGGCTTTCCACATGCCCTGCCTCTCCCTAATCGGGCATGTCCATTCCTGTGTCTAGAACTCTCCATCCAACCGTCTCTCAATGCCATTCTCATCCCTCCTCACTTGAGGTCCCCAGCAGGCCCTACTACCCTCACCTCGTCCTCACAAGGTAAGTTGAGTTAAAGCAGTGCATATGAATGGGGGCCGTCCTTGGCTTCTGGTTTTCTACAGGTTTTCGGTTGACATTTGGTGGCACAGAGTATGTCAGCAGCCAGCTTTACAGGGCAGCACTGTCCACATTGGTGTTTCAACGCCAACCACAAGACCAAACATTTCTTGGTCTGAACAAATAGAAAGTTGCCCGCATTTAAAGATTGGGCCATTTTGGGTAAAAATCCAAATTTCTTGTTTCTTTGGGGAAGAAAGTCAGACTTGGTAGCTGTGGGTCTGCCTGTCTGCAGATGGAGCTCTGTCCAGTTGCCCCTTCTTCCAGGGAGCCTGGCTCCCTAATGGGAGCCACTTTAGTATTAAGCTGGCCCTTTGGCATCTGAGTTTGTAGCCCTGAACCTGAAGTGCCAGCTGTCAGCTTCTTGCACAGTCTCATGGCGTGGGGGCAGGGATGATGGGAAGGCTAACTGTCCACTCCTCCCTCCCTCCTTCCTTCCTCCAGCTTTAACTGAGACTCAGAGCGGCCCAGACTGGCAGGCGCCTGATGCCACACCTACCCTGGCTAACTCTTCTTGAGGGCCCCACCGACCACCCCTCCACATCCATCTGGGAACTCCCAAGTGGGGCTGGGAAGGGGGCCATAGCCCATCAAGCTCCTGCCCTGGCTGGGTCCCTATACGAGAGGGCAGAGGGAAATGAACTCCTATCCCCAACATCTAGCCCCTCCCTCACCAGCCTCACCTTTGTGGTGGGCTTTTTAAAGAGGATTTTGACTGGTTATGGGGAGGGAAGAGAAGGAAGGACAGGGGGTTTGGGGTAAGAGGACCTTCTACCCCCTTGGTCCCCTCCCCTCCCCCAGGCTACCACTCCTTCCCCCCTCCCGTGTCCCTTGTAAATAGAACCAGCCCGGCCCACCTCCTCTCCCCTTCCCTGGCCCTTTGGGTGTAAATAGATTGTTATAATTTTTTTCTTAAAGAAAAACGTCGATTCACACCATCCAACCTACCCCCACCTCAGCTGTACCCCCTCTCTTGTCCTCTGCTCCCAAGGCTCCTACCCTCTCCCCATCCTGGAAGGAAGGAGTAGGGAAGAGCCCCTGGTGTCTTAGTTTCCACAGTAAGGTTTGCCTGTGTACAGACCTCCGTTCAATAAATTATTGGCATGAAACCCTTCTTCCTGTCTGGCTGCCTATTTCCAGAGGTGAGGGGGTTCAGGGTTTATTATGAGTTGTACCTCAGGCAGGGAACACTGAGGACCGAAACCCCTAAACTACTAGTGCTCACCCACCACAGATGTGGAGCCTGTCCATGGGCGGGTGACACAAAGCATGTGCTCCAGCTTGGGGAAGGGTGAGTGTCCTGAGTGACGGATTCAGAGTGATTTAAACCCACTCTGAACTTGAGACAGAGTCAGAACCTGAACAAGGGGTGTCTGCTGCAGGGTCCTAAGTCTGCCTGGAACTGGAGATGATTTTGCCTTAGGCTCCCAAATGCAGGGATTGCAGGCTGTGCCACCTTGTCTGGCTCTTTCCCCTGACTTTTAAAATATGCTGGAGCCAGATGGTGGGGACCATGGGCAGAGGAAATGGTATCTCCGTGTGGTGCCAAGCAGTGAGTGGGTAGGAGGCTCCAGCAAAGGGGGGGTGGGCAACTTTGGGTCCTCCTGATGGATTCTACTGGTGCCCAGAAAGGAATTTTGGAACACATCCTTGAAGGATTCTAAGATTCTGGGCTCTGTTAGATGCTTCCATCAGTACCTGTCTGCCCTGCAGGACAGATCTTACCCTTTTGCTCAAACCATTAACAAAGTAGGGTGAGAATGGCTGGTTTGGGTTAAGGGATGGACCTGCTGGTTGACTATGTCATAGAGCTTGTCTTACCCAGCTGACCCTAAAGTCTCTACTCAATTCTGCTCGTCCTCTCTTGGACCACTGCCAGCCTCCCATTCTCCTTGCTGTGATCCAGGGGGGCCCTGCCTCACTGGTCTCCTGTCCTTACCTATGTCTGCTTAGGGAGCGGAAGGACACCCTATGGAAAACAGAATCCCTTCCTGTTTCCAAGGCCCCCTCAAATCCCAAATGCTTTGTGACATTCTCTAAGAAGAATAAATCCCCTGAAATCAGCTGCTGTTTGGGTTTCAGGTCTTACTCAGAACAATACAAATGGATCTAAGGACTGCATTCAAATCTCACCATACCTCTTCCCAGCTTGAGGCTGGGGCAATTCTCTGCCCTCTTTCCTTACATGTACAAGGGGGATGATACGCAGCTCCATCTCAGGCCTGATGGGCAATGCTAAGTGTCCTGCCTGAGACTAGGTGTTCACTGCAGTTATACCTGGATGGCCTGTCTGAAATGTTCTCTTCCACTGCAGATTCCTGCTTTTACTTGAGGAACTGGCGCCACTCCTGATCACTTCCCATGGAGGCTTGCTCCCTGTTCTCAGGCCCCACTGTCCCTACACTTCCCCATCACAGCCCAGGGACCCTCAGGCCTCACTGGCCTTTGGCCCATAGCACCATGGCCCATACGAGGGAAGCCGTGGACACATAGGCTGAATGAACCCGCGGCAGCACCCAGGCAAGTTGTCTGGGCGCCAGTCTTGCTCCTGCTAGACTGAGCATGCCTGAGTCCAGAGCTGTGTCTGGTTCATTCCTGGCTCTTCAGCATCACTGAGTACTGGGGGTACCTACAGATTTCTTTTCATACTGTCAGAACTGAGAAGCGGCAAGCCCAGAGAAGCTATGTGCCTTCCTGTACCCAGCAGAGCTAAGTCCTAGGCACCCAAAATCCAGGGGGATGGGGGGTTAGGGATACAAGCAGCCGATCTGAAGAGGTATACGAGAGTGTCTGGCACAGGCCTGGCATCGGATGGTGCTCATAAAGGTTACCTGATGTTGCTGAGCACTGGGTGGTACTGTACAAAGAGCCTTGGCAAACCCCCTTCTACAGTGCAGCAGCAGGGGGTGACACAGATCATCGCTTCAGAGCGTCACTTTCACCTTGGGCAGAGAAAGGTGACGGGAGAAACCTGGCAGAGCTGTCCTTGTTCTGAGGAGTCAGCAGTTAGAAGAGGCCAGCAGGGGGGATCCTGAAATGTGGATGCCAGATTAGCTCACCACGGGGTCCTCTTCTCCTCTGAGGTGTCTATACGCAATCTTGTGACCGAACCCTTTGATCACTGCTCTTGTACACTGTCACACAAAGGCCGCGTCCAGCTGCAACAATCCACTCGCTTCGCTGGCGCCCAGGGCTGCCTGGCAGAGCTGCAGTGTGTCCTCCAGTGCCAGCGGCTGGGATGTCTCAATGATGGCGATGGTCTCCCCAAGCTCTGTGCACATAATAGTCTGCTGAGGCTCAGGGGGTGGGGGAGGGACTGGAGAGGGCGATCTGGGGGGCTGTAGTGTCAAAGCCCTGGCCCGGGCGTGGACCCGCTGATGCAGTCGGAGGCCTGCCATGGCACGAAACCAGCGGCCGCAGGTTCCGCAGTAGTAGGGACTCTTGTTATAGAGACCAGTGATGGGAAGGCGAGGGGCGCGCGCAAAGGCCACTGGCCGTAGGTGGAGCCGCCTGTGCTGCTGCAGGTTGGAGCTCTGTGTGAAGCGCTTGCCACAGTCCAGACACTGGTAGGGGCGCACGCCTGTGTGGGTCAGCTGGTGGCGGCTGAGGTTGGCTAAAGAAGCAAAGGTCTTGCCACAGGAGTGGCACTGGAAGGGCCTCTCGCCTGTGTGTGTCCGCAGGTGGTTACGCACATGGACCAGCTTCTTGAAGCCCTTGCCACAAACCCCGCACCTGTGCCGGCGCTCGGGGGGGCCGTGCACGGCACGTCGGTGCCTGGAAAGTCGCGATGCTGAGGCAAAGGACTTGGGGCACTGTGGACAGGGCAGCTGGGCAGGCGGGGGTGGCGGTGGGGGCGTGGGCTCCGCCGGAGCCGGGGACACAGCTGCTACCCTGGTGGGGGTTCCACTTTTGCCAGTGTGAGTTCGCCGGTGATAGAGGAACTTGGTCATGTTGCTGAAGGTCTTACCACAGCGGCAGCGGTGCAATGGGTTGGCAGTGTGGGCTCGCCGATGGGCCACCAGTGTGAGCTCAGTGCCAAAGCCACGGCCACAGTCCACACAGAGGTAGCGGGCTTCCCCGCGGTGTAGCCGCTGGTGCTGCTCCAGAGAGGCCGCCTTCTTGAAGACCTTGGAGCAGGCAGTACACTCGTGGGTACCACCCACGTGGGCCCGGCCATGAGCCATCAGCCGGTTGGCAGAGCTAAAGCTGCGCTGACACTGGCTGCAGTGGAAGGTGTGGGTGGCAGACGCCGGGCCCAGAGATGCCCGGCGGTGTCGGCGGCGTGCCCCTGAAGAGGCGCAGTGCTGGGAGCAATCCCCACAGCCCTGGGCTGGGGGAGCTGTGGACTTCTCACCCCCGGTGTCATCAGCCGGGAGCTCTGCAGCTGTTGCCTCCTCCTCCTCCGTGTCTTCATCTTCCTCCTCCTCTTCCTCCTCCTCCTCCTCTAACCCATTGCGCTCCTCTTTCTCCAGGGAGTCAAAGTGGGTACCCTGATGCTCCAAGAACTCTTCCGGGGTGGCACAGAGGGTGGAACACTCAGGACACTCATAGGGCTCCATCTTGACTTCTGGTGGTGTTGGGGGCGGCAAAGGAGGGGGCACGGGTGGCTCGTCTGCTGCACTGGGACAGTGCTGAGTCTTTCGATGAGCCACCCAAAGCTGGGGTGACGGGAAGAGCTCCTGGCAGTCCTCACACTGGTACTGGATCTCGCTTGCAGCCTCCTGCAGGTGGGCATCCTGGTGTGCCAGGAGCTCACTGGGGGAGAGGATGAGCTGACTGCATTCCCCACACTGGAAAGGGCCCTCCCCAGTGCCAGGCACTAGCTCAGGCTCCAGGCCCAAGTCCTCTGACAAGGTGGGCAGGTGCTGCTCCTGGTGAGAGAGGACTTCTTCCAGGGTGTTGTAGAGGCTGCCGCACTCTGAGCACATGAACTGGTGGTGTTGGAAGAAGAGGGACGAGGCAAGCGCCTCCCCGGGGGTCATCTCAGTCACTGCTGTTGCTATCTCTGCCAGCTCTCCTGGCATGGGGGTTGACATTGCCACTGCTCCTGGTGACTGTCTTGGCATCTCAGCCGCCTCTGCCACCATCTCTGCCATTCTGGGGGGAGGAAGCCAGTGCCTGGAGAGAGAGGGGCAGGAGCCAGTGTTAACGCTAGGAGCCCAAGGGGAGTGGGGTGTCTGGGGAGTTCCTGGCTCATTCCATTACTCACCAGTCAGTCTGTCAAGTCTTACTTCAATGTTTATACCTCGGCCTATCACAGCCACTACAGTCAGGTATCTGCAAGACAGGGTGGGTACTCTGGAGCCTGGCCTCTGATGCTGCCCCTGCCCCAGAGGCCCCTGCCCCAGAGGCCCAGAGACAGCCTCTCTCTCCCTCCCTCCCTCTCCCTCTGATCTCTCAACCTTTGCCTACGAGGTTTCCTCTTGGTGTAACACCTTTCTCTAGTCCACTCACTAGCAAAGCACTTAAGAGAAGAATGGACATCAAACCTCCCTCAGCTTCAATCTGAGCTCCCTCCTCTCCCCCCCTTTTTTTTTGGGGGGGGGAGACAGGGTTTCTCTGTAGCTTTGGAGCCTATCCTGGCACTCGCTCTGGAGACCAGGCTGGCCCCGAACTCACAGAGATCCCCTTGCCTCTGCCTCCCGAGTGCTGGGATTAAAGGCGTGCGCCACCACTGCCTGGCTCTTGAGCTCTCCCTTTTACTAGCTCTCTCTTGAGACAGCTTTCTCACCTGTAAAATGAATTAAAAGTTGGACCGACCACAAGACTAAGGTACTTCATTAACAAAAGTCAGCACCTGGGTTTGTATGCAACCCAGGCTGGCCTCAAACTCGATATGCCATAGAGGATAGCTTTGAAATAACCCTCCTGCCTCAGCCTCCTGGGATCACAGGTGTAGACTTAGCACCTGGGATTTAAAACTCTCAAATCTGGACGGGCACGCCTTTAATACCAGTGCTCGGGAGGCAGAGGCAGACGGATCTCTGTGAGTTCGAGGCCAGCCTGGACTACAGGGCGAGTTCCAATACAGCCAAGGCCACACAAAGAAACCCTGTTCCCTCTCCCCAAAACAACCAAAAAACAAAAACAAACAAAACCTCTCAAATCTTCCATTCCATGTTGTACCTGCTCTGCTCTTTGTCTGCAGAGGTCAACACCTGGGTTTGTATGCAACCCCTTCCACACAAAAGGAGCTCACAGTCCATTCCACGAACCCACCTTAGACCTAGCAACTAGCCTTCTGATTCAACCCCAACCCCATCTTTTTTTTTTAAATTTTTTTTTAAAAATTTGTTTATTGTGTATACAACATTCTGCTCCCATGTCTATCTGCACACCAGAAGAGGGCACCAGATCTCATAACGGATGGTTGTGAGCCATCATGTGGTTGCTGGGAATTGAACTCAGGACCTCTGGAAGAGCAGCCAGTGCTGTTAACCTCTGAGCCATCTCTCCAGCCCCCAACCCCATCTTTTTAAGGACATTTTATTTTATTATACTTATTAGGTGAGGGCACATGCATGGATGACAACTTGCTGGATTTGGCTTTCCTTCTATCACGAAGGTTCAGGGATCAAACTCAGGTCATTAGCTTAGTGCCAACTGCCTTTACTCACTAAGCCATCTTTAGCCCCGGCACACACCATTTTTTCTGCTTATGTTACTGTGTGCCTGTATGCATGAGTACATGTCACCGCATACATGTGGAGGTCAGAGGGCAACTTTGTGGAGTTCACTCTCTCCTCCCACGTTTATGTGGGTTCCGAGGATTGCACTTGGGTCATCAGGGTTGCGTGGTCCTTTACCCGCTGGGCCATCTTTCCAGTCCCTGGTTTCGGTTTTGATTTTGAAACGGGCTTATTATATGTACCTATGCTGGCCTTGACCTTAGTATGCTCCCAGCCAAGTCTGGTTCTCAGTCTTGATTCCTCTGCCTCCCAAGTACCAATGGCCATCTTCTTTACCTCTTCATTTCTTTTGATGGCAGAAGCAGGTAGACTTTAGCTTGTAGCCCTGGCACAGAAGCTGCTCAGGGACTGATCCCAGAGGGCAGGAATCTTAGCTCCTTCATCACTGGGGCGCTTCCAGTGCCCAGGAAGGCACATGGTCTCAGTACGCAGCACACAGTAGGTACACAGAACTATTCTGTGACTAGTCAGGCCTGGTGGCCCACACCTTTAATCTCAGCACTCGGGAGGCAGAGGCAGGCAGGCAGATCTTTTCTGTGAGTTCCAGACCAGCCTGGTCTACAGAGCAAGTTCCAAGACAGGCTCCAAAGCTACACAGAGAAACCTTGTCTCAAAACACAAAACAAAACAAAAAGTATTCAGTGACTGAATAAGGCTCCCTATAGGAAGTGAGACTATGGGACTTTCATTATCCCCGTGCAGACTACACTTTTACCAGTTCAATTCTTCCGTTCTGTGCATTTCTGTAACACACAGCCCAGCACAAAGGACCTGTTTTTAGCTGACGCCCAATAAATGTCCCATGAAGAAATGATTTCCTAAATGTTCAGGAGCTAAACTTCATCCACCAATTCCAAATCCCTTGTTAAGAAGGTTTTGTTTGAGCCTGGCGTTGGTGGCGCACGCCTTTGATCTCAGCACTGGGGAGGCAGAGGCAGGCGCTGTGAGTTCAAGCCCTGCCTGGTCTCCAGAGCCAGTGCCAGGACAGGCTCCAAAGCTACACAGAGAAACCCTGTCTCGAAAAAAAAAAAAAGAGAGAGAGAGAGAGAGAGAGAGAGAGAGAGAGAGAGAGAGAGAGAGAGGTTTTGTTTGGTGACATCTAGCCCTGGCTAGTCTAGAACTCACTAAGTAGAGCAGGCCGGCCTCAAACTCATGGAAATCTACCTACTTATACCTCTCCAGGGCTGGCTCCAAAATTCCATAATGGATTTTCCTAGCTACAGTCAAACGGGTCCAGGGTGGGGGGGGTGGGGGTGGTGGCAGAAGGTGGAAGGGGTTGCCTTCTGCCTTGAGGACATCTGCACTGCTTCTGCACCAGGTCGCCAGTCAGTTCAGAACATGCTGCTTGGCTTGCACCAGGAAAGGAGTGGACAGACAAACTGTACAAAGTATGGCTGAGCCAATCCACCGAGTGCTCACTGAACAACTAACTAACAGAACCCTTCCAAAAACAACAACAGGGATTACCCCTACACTGTGTCAGGGGTCCGTAGCACACACACAGACACACACACTCACACACACACTTTCTTGACCCCCCCCCCAATGCTACACTGTTCAGGGGTCCGGTAGGTGGCATTCAGCTTAACCCTCTCTGCGAGCACACACACACACACTCACACACAGAGAAAGCACACACTCACACACACTCACACTCACTCATACACACACACACACTCTCTCTCTCTCTCTCTCTCTCTCTCTCTCTCTCTCTCTCTCACACACACACACACTTTCTCGAACCCCCAATCCTACACTGTGTCAGGGGTCCGGTGGGTGGCATTCAGCTTAATCCTCTCCACACACACACACACACTCACACACACAGAGAGACAGCACACACACACACTCACACACACTCACACACACAGAGAGACAGCACACTCACACACACTCACACAGAGACAGCACACTCACACACACACACACACACACTCACACACACACAGAGAGACAGCACACTCACACACTCACACACACTCACAGAGACAGCACACTCACACACTCACACACACTCACACAGAGACAGCACACTCACACACACTCAGAGACAGCACACTCACACACTCACACACACTCACACAGAGACAGCACACTCACACACACTCACACAGAGACAGCACACTCACACACTCACACAGAGACAGCACACTCACACACACAGAGAGACAGCACACACACACACTCACACACACTCACACAGAGACAGCACACTCACACACACTCACACAGAGACAGCACACTCACACACTCACACAGAGACAGCACACTCACACACACTCACACAGAGACAGCACACTCACACACACTCACACAGAGACAGCACACTCACACACACTCACACAGAGACAGCACACTCACACACTCACACACACTCACACAGAGACAGCACACACACACACTCTCACACACACACTCACTCACACTCACACACACACACATCTGTCCGAGCACCCCCACCCGCGGCCGGAAAGTTCAACTTTCCCGCTACACTGCCTTTTTCTTTCTTTCTTTTTTTTTTAACCACACTGCTCTGCTCGGGGGCCCCCTGCAGGGGTGGCGGGGTGTGCGAGCCAGCGAGCGAGCGAGCGGGCGGGCGAGCCCGGGCCGGGTCCCGCACACACCGCGGGGCTCCGCCGTCGGGCATCCCGCGCTCGCTCCTCCGGCCCTCGGCGCAGGCCCCGGGGCTCCCCGGACCCTCGGTGTGCCCTTCCTCCTGCTCCCGCCGCTGCCCGCCCGCGCCCGGCGCTCTCCTCCCGCGCCCGCCCGCCGCCCCGCCCGCCCCGCGGCGCCCTCACCCACCGCTCTCACCTCCGAGCAACCCCCGCCGCTCTTGACACCGACCCTCCGCACCCGGCGTGCGGGACCCCTCACTATCCACGCCTCCCATTGGGCGGCGCTCCCGGCAGAGGCAGCCAATCGGAGCGGGCAGCGCGGCCTCGCGCATGCGCGCCGGCGCCCGGGCGGGGCTTGCAGAGTTTCCTCCACGCAGACACAGGGGCGGGGGCCGGTGGGCGGGGCCGGGCCCCGGGGGAGGCGCCTGCGCAGTCCTCCCCGGGAGGGCCGCTCCTGGCCTGCGCTTCGGCCATCGAGCGAGCGGAGCAGGCGAGTGGGCATCCTGGAGGGATGGAGGGATGGAGGGAGGGAGGGGTGAGCCGGACCCCGCGAGACTTTGACAGGCGTAGCTTGCAAAGCCGCACGCACTTGCAGCACTCTTCCCGGGCCCGCCTCGGTTCTGCTCGCGGGGAAAGCGGGTTTGAGCCTCAGCCGCTTGCAAGGGCTGCTGGAGGCATCGGATGTGATGCTATTTATTTATTTATTTATTTAGGTTTTTCCAGACAGGGTTTCTCTGTGTGGCTTTGGAGGCTGTCCTGGAACTCGCTCTTGGAGACCAGGCTGGCCTCGAACTCACAGAGATCCGCCTGCCTCTGCCTCCTGAGTGCTGGGATTAAAGGCATGCGCCACCAACGCGCGGCAATCGGATGTTATAATACAGGTAAACAAACAAACAAACAAACCCAAAACGAAAACAAGAAGCGTTCCGCTCAGGGCCTGATACACCGTGGGTACCCAGTGTAATCCAGGGAGGGCCTAGGCCCTACCCCAAAGGACACGGTAGACTCTGATGGCCCCTGTGGAAGGCCGCACCCCCCCTGGGGAGCAGAAAGGGTATGGGATGGGTAGGGTTTTTTTAGTTGGGGGAAGGGGTGGTAGGGGAGGAGGGGAGGGAGAGGGAACTGGGATTGTCATGTAAAGCAATCTTGTTTCTAATTCAAATTAAAAAGAAAAAGAAACCTCCGGGTTTATCAGTGAGTTTCCCTTCCCCTTGATCGTTCCCACCGAGAGCTCACAGCGGGGAAAGGAAACTGCAGCCAGTGTCTCCCGCCTCTCTCCCAGGGACATCATTCTGGGGGTGGAAACCAGTCCGAGGAGGGACCTGGCTCAGGTCCTGACCTTGGGTCCCCTAAGTGGGCCGGAGCAGCAGCCGTCACGCCCCAGGCCCCGAGCGGCCTCCTCCCCGGCGGTGGCAGCCTTGCAGCTCAGGGAGCTGCGAGAGGCCCCGAGAGTCGAGGGCGAGCGGAGGCTGTGCACAAGGGCGGCTGTGACCCCGGGTGTAGGGCCTGGCACGGGAGGAGGTCTGCTGCGATTCGGGAAGGGGTATCGCTCCCGGAGGATTTGCGCTTTGGGGCCGGGGAGCTGGGTGAGCGTTTCCAGATGAGATCAGAGACTCAGAGTCTCAGAGATGTAGATGCCGGGATTTGTTGCCACCTAAGAGTTGGGGGCGGGGTGCTTTAATACAAGTCCGGGTTGTGAACTCTGCGAGCTCCTGGAGCCCTGACCGTCGGTCGTGGCTGTTGGACTTTGCGCCGGCAGCTGGTGACATAACTTTGATCGCGCGGGCCTTTAGGTCGTGATCGCGATGGGGACGTCGTCTGCGGGGTGGAAAATCCCAACTGATCACGTCGTGGGATCCGAGGGACACACACACGGAGACTGAAATCACGATCGAGTGACACACACACGCACACACACACACACACACAGACTAAAATCACGATCCAGTGAGCACACACACACACAGACCGAGGAACACACACAGACTTAAATCACGATCGAGTGACACACACAGGCACACACACACACACACCCAGACTTAAATCACGATCCAGTGAGCACACACACACACACACACAGACACACACACACACACAGACTTAAATCACGATCCAGTGAGCACACACACACACACACACACACACACAGACTTAAATCACGATCCAGTGAGCACACACACACACACACACACACACACAGACTTAAGTCACGATCGAGTGCACACACACACACACACACACACACACACACACACACACACACACACACGAGACTTAAATCACGATCCAGTGAGCACACACACACACACACACACACACAGCCTTAAATCACGATCCAGTGAGCACACACACACACACACACACACACACAGACTTAAATCACGATCCAGTGAGCACACACAGACACACAGACACACACACACGAGCTTAAATCACGATCCAGTGAGCACACACACAGACACACACACACACACACACACACACACGAGACTTAAATCACGATCCAGTGAGCACACACACACACAGACACACACACACACACACACAGACTTAAATCACGATCCAGTGAGCACACACACACACACACACACACACACACACACAGACTTAAATCACGATCCAGTGAGCACACACACAGACACACACACACACACACACACACGAGACTTAAATCACGATCCAGTGAGCACACACACACACACACACACACACACACACACACACACACAGAGACTTAAATCACGATCCAGTGAGCACACACACAGACACACACACACACACACAGACACACACACACACACACACACACACACGAGACTTAAATCACGATCCAGTGAGCACACACACACACAGAGGGACACACACACACACACACACACACACACACACACACGAGACTTAAATCACGATCCAGTGAGCAAACACACACACACACACACACAGCCTTAAATCACGATCCAGTGAGCACACACACACACACACACACACACACGAGACTTAAATCACGATCCAGTGAGCACACACACAGACACACACACACACACACAGACACACACACACACACACACACACACACTTAAATCACGATCCAGTGAGCACACACACACACAGAGGGACACACACACACACACACACACACACGAGACTTAAATCACGATCCAGTGAGCAAACACACACACACAGCCTTAAATCACGATCCAGTGAGCACACACACACACAGACACACACACACATACACACACACACGAGACTTAAATCACGATCCAGTGAGCGCACACACACACACACACACACACACACACACACACACACACACACACACACACACGAGACTTCAATCACGATCCAGCGAGTGCCAGAAGCGGCGACGCTCAGCCGCGGCGGCGCAAGCGCGAGCGCGGCGGCCCGGGCGAGCCCGGGGAAGGCAGGCGGGCGTGGGGAGGGGCGGGGACACGCTTCGGTTGGGGGCGGATCCCGCGGCCTGGAGGGGGTGGAGCTTGGAGGCCTCACTCTGCGCTTGCGCCGTAGGGGCGCGGCGCTCGCACCTGCTCGCGTTGGGCGAAGTCGGGGGGAGGAGCGAGGTGACGCAGGCGTAATAATAGAGAAGGTGCCAGAAAAAGAGCCAAAACAAGTGGCCGCCGCCGTGCGTCGCCGGGGAGTCGCTGGACGCCGGGATCTGGTGAGGATCCAGAGGGGCCCGAGGGCGACTGGTGGCGGCGGGCGGATGGGGACACTTGCCGGGGTGCCGGGGTGAGCGCAGGGCCGGCCTGCCGGCCTTGCGGGGCGAGCGGCGGGGTGCGAGCGGGACCCCCTGTGTGGCGTTCGGGGCTGGCTCTGCGGGGGTCCCTTGCAGAGGCTCGGGGTCCGGAGGGGGGGCGCGGATGAGCCGCACCGCGGGGGTGACCCGGGGCGAGCGTTGGGGCTGCCTGGAGGGAACCGGTGGACAGAGCCTCGGGCCCCGCCTGCACGTTCGCCTCCCAGAGTCACCGGGCCGGGGACAAGGTGCCCTGGCCCGGGCCACCGGGCTCGTTGGGGCCGATGGATCTGTGGGTGGCGAGTTCGGAGCCCACCCACCGCGAGAGGGGGCGCGTCCGGGCTGCGCTGGCCCGGCTGGCTGCTCGGTGGACCGAGCGTCTCGACCTGTTACTTGGGGACCTCGGGTGGCACCATTCCCGTCCCCGGGAGGGGGAGGCTCAGGCCGTCGAGGGTGTGGGGTCACCCTGCCCGGTGTGTGTGTTGGGGGGGTGGGGACACACGCTGGCCCGTGTGCGCGCTGGGGACCACCGCGTCGCTGACCACGACATCCTCCCCGCTGTGTGGGTTCCAGGCCCTGGTTCTGAGCTTGTTCCGCACCCCTCCCCTGGGAATGGCGTTGTCCGGGTCGACCCCGGCCCCGAGCTGGGAGGAGGATGAGTGTTTGGATTACTACGGCATGCTATCGCTTCACCGTGTGTTCGAGGTGGTGGGCGGGCAGCTGACCGAGTGTGAACTGGAGCTCCTGGCCTTCCTGCTGGATGAGGCTCCCGGCGCCCCCGGAGGCCTGGCCCGCGCCCGCAGCGGCCTGGAGCTGCTTCTGGAGCTGGAACGACGCGGCCAGTGCGACGAGAGCGACCTGCGGCTGCTGAGCCAACTCCTGCGCGTGCTGGCCCGACAGGACCTGCTGCCACATCTGGCCCGCAAGCGGCGCCGGCCGGGTAAGGTTTGCATGGGAGCGTGCACGACTTGTTAGGAGCGCCTTGCTCCTAACTGGGGCCTGCGGTGCGCTGACCCCCCAAAAAGGGAGAGGGGCACCACTTGGGTTAGGAGTGTCAGTGATGATTGTGGCCACTGTGTGTGGGACTTTGTGTGCCGGGCCGAGGTTAAACCTTTCATATAAACTGTCACCTTTTAGCCTCCTCACCGTACAGGGAAAACAGCAGGCTCAGAGAAGTTATCTTACTGCACGCAAGAACCGCATCCTTTCTGTGTTGGCTACGAAGAAAATAAGGCCAAGATGCCCGTTCCGTGAGGCTTGCATTAGTAGAGGGAGTCAGTTAATAATAATAAATAAGGAACTTAGCTTTAGATAGTCATAGATTGAGTGAGATGGATACAAAACAAGGGGGGGTGGCCCTACACTGGGTAACGATGGAGGAATATTCTTCCAAGGTGATGACATTTAAAACAGGGGTGGGGATGGAAGTATGCCACACGTATAATATTTGTAGCAAGTGAGGGGCCTAGCTAGGATTCAGACCTTCCTGGGCTGTGTCCAGGGTTGGAACAGAAAGGGAAGAGCTGGGAGGGGTCAGGTATAGGAGGCCTGTGTATGGGTAGGCTCTTGGGCTCTTTCTCGAGAGATACAGTGTGTCGTTCGGGAGGGGGGGAGGGGGATTATGAGCTTTCCTGTCCCATAATGAGCCTGTGGGATTTGCTTAAACAGAAGGGAGGGTGCCTCTAGAGATAGGCTGTCTTGATTTTGGAAAAATATGTCTGAGTGTTGGGCTCTAGAACAGAAGCAGAAAGGCCTACTTGTATTTAGGGGCTCCAGACTGAGCCAGGAGCAGGTGGGGACAGAGGCCATTGCAGGGACCTGGGCTACTAAAAGAAAAGGCCTGGCAGCTGGAGCTGTTGACATGGTTGGTCAGCCCCATGAGCACTGTCCTGGGAGGCCTCAGCAATGTCGGGGTAGGAGGCGCTTGAGGATGCGTGGGTGTTTAGGCGTCACCTCCGAGGACTGGGGTTGGGCGTTCTTCCTGGAGGTTTCCAGCTGTGGCTACTTCTTCCATTCTCTCTCCCCAGTGTCCCCCGAGCGCTACAGTAATGGCAGTGCCGCCTCTTCTTCCAAAAGCGCAGAGGGCAGCTGCCGGCGTCGGCGACAGCCAAGCAGTTCTTCTCAGCAGAGTCAGTGGGACACGGGTGAGTCCACCGGGTGGGTAGGGTGACAGTGTCCCTGTCTTCTTCCCGAACTGGCATCCTGGCCCATCAAGGAAACGGCCTGAAGGGTCATTCTGACTGTTTTGCGGTGTGTCTGCGTTTGTTGTCGCTTATAGGAAGAAGCGTGTGCCCTGAAGTGGTATCACGTGGACCCATGTGACCTGGCAGCCTTGGCTGGGATTTATTTTATGGTGAATGCCTTTAATTAGTTCAATTACTGTATTCCAGTTAGAGTAAACAATCCCCTAATTTTTAATTATGTGAAATTTCAAACATCCAGAGAAGTTAAGATAGTATAGAGAATATCTTTGCTTGGATTCAGAAATCACTAACATTCTGTTGCTTGTGCTGTGTGTGTGTGTGTGTGTTTAGAAAGTTGTGAAGTTTTTGGTTTTTTGGAGACAGGGTTTCTCTGTGTAGCTTTGAAGCCTATCCTGGCACTCGTTCTGGAGACCAGGCTGGCCTCGAACTCACAGAGATCCTCCTGCCTCTGCCTCCCAAGTGCTGGGATTAAAGGCATGCGCCACCAACACCCGGCAGTTCTGAGGTTTTTGTTGAGCTCTTTGGTAGTAAATTACAGACAACAATAGACTTGCCTCTGAATTAGCTGGCATAATTTGAGAATAAGTTTTCCTCTACCCTTTGAAGACCATTATCACGCCTAAGAAAATGGATATTAGTTCTCTAATATCTTCATGATCTACTTTGAGACGTCTTAAGATATGTGTGGTTTCAGAGTCTGTTTATATTGTTTGCTGTGTATGCAGCTTAAAAAAAAACAAACCCTAATTATTACTTTGACATGGAGTCTCATTCTGCAGCCCAGGCTGTCTTGGAACCCACTTTGTACCTGGAACTCATCTACAACTAGAGCAGTGGTTCTCAACCTGTGTTTTTTTTTGGGGGGGTGTTGTCAAATGACCCTTTCACAGGGATCACCTAAGATCATTGGAAAACACAGCTATTGCCGTTATGACTCATAACAGTAGCAAAATTATAGTTATGGAGTAGCATCGAAAACGATTGTATGGTTGGGGATCACTACAACATAAGAAACTGTATTAAAGGGTCACGGCCTTCCTTCCTTCCTTCCTCCATTTCTTTGTTCCCGGGCTGGACCTGCAACCCAGTCTGTATTTAACTGTCTCTGTACCACTTAAACCACAACTCCCGTACCCCTCCTGCTCGGCCCAGAGTGTTCTGTTTTTGACTTGTTCATCTGTTGATTGGTGGGTACAGCATTCTGATTGCTTCTGCTTGTCACATGATGGTGTCTTGTCACTGTCCCTCTATCTTCCCATGGAGTGGTAATTAGGTGCGAAGGATTGGTTAGATTTGGATTACATGTTTTTGGCAGGAATGTTCCTTGATCAATGCTTTTCCTTGTGTTGGTGCCTGTCTTAAAGTTTTCACTGTGAATAGGGAAGTGTGGTTAGTTGGGTATGGCAAGATTTGTACGTTGTGTGTGTGTGTGTGTGTGTGTGTGTGTGTGTGTGTGTGTGTGTGTGTGTGTGACAGAGCATGCTGGGGGTGCAGTTTTCATGGCACACACATACAGAAGTCAGAGGCCAACTCTGGAATGGCTTCTCTTCCCACCTTTTTGTGGTTCCAGAGATTGAACTCTGGTCACCAGGTTTGAGTAGCAAGCTCCTTTACCCACTGAGCCATCTCTCCGGCTGTCTCTTTTGTGTTATTTTAGTTCTAAGGCAGGGTTTTGATGTGTAGTCCAGACTGGCCTGGAATTCCTTGATCTTCTAACTCAGCCTCACTCCCCACGGTCAGCATCTATTGGATGGAGCACAAGATCGGTTTGTATGTATTCTGAGTGAGAGTGTGTGCGTGTGTGCACACGCATGTATGCATGCATGAGTCTTGAGACAGAGTCCTACTATGTAGACCAGACTGGCTTTAAACTCACAGGGATCCGCCTTGAGTGCTGGATTTTTATTTTATTTTAATTTTTGGTGTTTTGGTTTTTCGAGACAGGGTTTCTCTGAGTAGCTTTGGAGCCTATCCTGGCACTCGCTCTGTAGACCAGGCTGGTCTCGAACTCACAGAGATCCACCTGCCTCTGCCTCCCGAGTGCTGGGATTAAAGTGCCCAGGCCACTGCTTTGTATATGTAGTTGTGCTTTGGTCAGATCCAGCTTCGTGTGCTGTCACAGTGTTCTAAGGTATCTGCCCTAACTCCTTCATCAGAATTTGGCATTACCAATTGTGAGCCCTTAGGCTTGTTTGTTTCTGTTTGACTTTATCCCTTGCTTCTTTTCATTTTAAATATATAAATGACCCAAAAGGCAAAGCTAAAAGCATTTCAAGGTGTCCATCTGCAACCAGTTTCACTTATTTCTAAGGTGTCTTTTCAGGGCTTCCAGGAAAAGTAACACATGTTCTGGTTCCCCTCTTGTGGAGCTGTAGATGGTACACATGTATTAGTCTGTATTTTGGCATTCTTTCTTCTGAGTCTTGAGCTGGCTCTCCTCCTGTCTTCCAGGCTCCCCTCCAACCAAACGGCAGCGTCGGAGTCGGGGCCGCCCTAGCAGTGGTGCCAGGCGGCGGCGGAGAGCAGGGCCAGCAGCGGAGCAGCAGCAGCACCAGGAGCTGGGCAGGCCCTCATCAGAAGGAAAAGTGACCTGTGGTAAGTACTCGTGGGTCTTGAGAGAACTTGTAAAGTGCCCATGGTAGACTACAGAGTTGGAGGGTGACACATTGCTTTCATCTGGGATGGGACACCTGGTGGACAGGTAAACACTCTGTGATATTCTTGACTTCTCTGGTGCTGTCCGATGAAGGATCAAATCACACACACACACACACACACACACACACACACACACACACACACACACACACACACCCGGCCACATGTGCAGCCTATTCTGATGCAGGGAAAGGTGTGGTGGGGATAGAGAATCAAGGGGATAGAGAACCAGGTCAGGACAGGTTGCCAAATTACAGCTTAGTTACCACCCCCAAGACAGGGTCTCACTATGGCTATCCTGGCACTCACTCTAGAGACCAGGCTGGCCTGGAACTCAAAGGGATCCACCTGCCTCTGCCTCCTGAGTGCTGGGATTAAAGGTGTGCGCCACTGTGCTTGGCTTTAGCCTAAGCATTTAAAGAAGCTGCCTGACTGTGGGCAGGTGACTGAGCGGGTGGGGTTTATGTCCCCAGATCTGTACAGTAAGATGACAATGGTCCTGCCTGGAGCTGTTGTCCGAGTAGACAGCCAACCACATAATCCACTTGGAACAGTGCCTGGCACAGGCCATGTGTGTGTGAGGTTTGCTGTCTAGGGCTTGTATCAGGGAGGCCCTGTCCCTGAAGAGCTGACCTTGCAGCTAGGTGACAGTCCATTGGCACTGGAATTGCTGAGGCAATGGGAGATGCTCTCTAGGGCCAGTGGGGAAGCCAGCCAGGCCCTAGCAGAAGGCTGGGCAGCTACATCATGGTTAGGAATTTGCGTTTTTGTCTATGCTTCTAGTTTCTTTTTTTTTTTTTTCCTTGTCTGTTGAGATAGGCTTTTGTTACGACCTAGGATTGCCTGGTACTCGATGTATAGTCCCAAAGCTGGCCTTGCCCTTGGAGTCCTCCTGTCTCAGCCTCCCCAGTGCTGGGACTGTAGGTGTGTGACCAGCATCCTGGGCTCTCAAGATCAGTCTTTGCCCTTGAGATCTTTCACTGTGTTCTGAGGATGAGGCTTGGGGAGGACAGCTCTCTCTGGGACCCCCTTCCCTGAGCTGGGTAGACCTGGGGGCACAAAGGGAATCAGATACGGTCTTCCAGACTCCAGTGTCTAGGCTACAGGAACACAGATGAGGGAAACAACAGCCAGGCTGGTGTGACACGGAGTCACACTAGGGGAACCTCTAGTCTCTGTAGAAGGACGAGCTTGAGGAAACTGTTGAGGGAGCTAAGAAGGTGGCCTTGTCTGACTTCTGTGCAGTGTCCCATGGGGTTGAGTGTTGGAAGCAGAGGCTTTGTGGGTGGAGACAGGTGGGGCCTTGGAGGTCTGTACTGTATTTTGGGGTTACAGATCCCCCAGATGGTTCACTTAACGGTTTCTGTCCCATCGTTTTTCCTGTCGAGCATCTCTTCTTCATCATCAGGCACTCACTCACTGTTCTAGGCATTGAGGACCCAGAAGTAGACCAGGTCCAGAAGTCCTGGCCTCTAGGAGTTTACATAGTAGTGGGCTCAGTGAATAACCACGAGTACACAAAGGTTCCATGTGATCTCAGCTGACCTTCGCGAAGCCAGGGATGGGCCAAGTGCTCTGGTGGGCCTGCAAGCACTCCCTGTGGAGGGACAGAGGCCAAGTGATGCAAGCAGGAGTCCTGAGTGGGAGCCATCAGATGAGCAGCCAGACAAAGAAGAGGTTCTAGAAGCTGGAGGTTACAGACAGCAGCTGATGTGCCGACCTCGGCAGGGCTGGGGCAGACTCCAAAGCTGGAGGATGGGCTCTTGTGAGGCCTTGGCCTGGGATCCACAGAGCAAGCACAGCACACGTACCTGCCTCTCCCACTGCCGTGTGGCCTCCCAGGCAGTGGGTGTTGCCCCCACTTCAGAGATGAGGCGGCAGATACCTGTGCCAGAGCACAGAGCATAGCCAGCTCATGTCCTCACAGGATGCTGGCTTGAGGGGGTGGCTGCCCAGTGAAGGGAGTCAGGCAGTTACCACAGCCACACAGCTGGCTGGGTAGGTTAGGGAGCCACTGCCCTGAGGGCCAGAGAGACCTGAGCAGGACCATCCAGGCTTCAGGTCTCTTCCCTGAGGCCAAAAGGTTGTTAGTCAGGGTGTGGCTAGGATCTGAAGGACCATGAAATGGTCGTCGGATGCTGAGTCACCAAGCAGGGTGGGGCTGGCTTGGGTTCTCCCTACTGGGGCCCCAGTTCTGTCTTCTGAAAAATGGGGATGACTTACCTTTAACATGGCAGTGAACCCTTCCGGGTCTGACTAAGGAAGGGCCGGGTCATTCTTACATCAACATACCCAGTCAGCTGCCACCTTTGAGAGACAGGACTGAACTAAACTACCGAGTGCTTGAGGGTGTGAGGAGGGTAGTTGGGACCCTGGGTCCACACACCTCTCAGGGCCATCCGTGGACAATGCTTGTCTGACCTCCAATTTTCAAGATAACTTGAAGCAGGACCTATGTCTACCATTCTGCCTTGGGAATGAAGGCAAAGGAAGGAGGTCGTGGCAGCAGAGCTGGGTTTTGTCCCCTCAGTGTCGATAGTGTCTGCTGGGGCCTCTGCTGTCTTGAGCTGGTTTTCTGATGGGAAGAAAAAACAAATGAGAGATTTCAGACAGGAAGCACCCACATGGGGGCCAGCTGGGGCAAAGCGTGTGCCTTTGGTGGTCACGGGGTCACGCGAGGGTTTGATGGAGAGATGGGGGAACTGCCAAGAGGAGAGGGCAGCCAGGCAGGGCCTTGCAATGTAGCTCCGGCTACCCTGGAGCTTGCTGTATAGACCAGGCTGGTCTTGAACTTCCGGTGACCTTCCTGCTTGTGCCTCCTGAGTGCTGGGGTTACAGTCATGAGCCACCAGGGCTGGCTCTGCCTCTTCCCACCTCTTTCTTTTGTTGGGGGGGGGTTTCAGTTTTTCGAGACAGGGTTTCTCTATGGCTTTGGAGGCTGTCCTGGCACTCGCTCTGGAGACCAGGCTGGCCTCCAACTCACAGAGATCCGCCTGCCTCTGCCTCCCGAGTGCTGGAACTGAAGGCGTGCGCCACCAACGCCCCACTGTAGTATTTTCTTCCATCGAGAGGCAGTGGTTACCTGCTTTTTCTAAGTTTGGTAGCTTCAGAGATGCTTGTCTAGTTCAGTGGGAGATGAAGGAGTTGGCACTCAGGGAAGCTAACTCTGGAAAAGAGTGAATGACTCCAGTCTGGGCACAAAGCCAGGCAGCTGGAGTGGGAGCCCAATGGTTGACTCCAGGAGGGCAGTCGCTAGCCCTCATTGTGGTGGGATCTCCATGGAGGCCTCTTAAGCTGTGAGAGTTCGGTCTGTCTCCAGCCCCACCCCCACCCCCCAGGAAGTCCACAGGAGTTTCACCCCAGGGCTCTCAGACACTCCAGTTAGAACCTGCTCCTCCATCACCCTGGTACACCAGAGAAGCCCCCTTTACTACTGTATCTTTTTTTTGCTGCCCCCAGAGTGAGGCAGGAACAGGAGGTGCTCAAGTCTGTGTGCAAGGAGCAGGCACAGCTCCCCTTTCTAGGAAGGCAGAGCCCCGGGTGGCTGCATGGCCCAGTGCTGCCAAGGTGGAGATGTTGCAGCCAGTCCCAGGCAGGCCGTTACTGTCAGGCCTCCCGCTTGTCACAGTGCCTGTCGCTGTCGCTTCCTTCCCAAGTGTCTCTGCCATCTGTCCTTGTTCCCACCAGCTTAGCACTCACACAAAGCCGCTGTCGTGGTCTTCACTGAGGCAGGTGGTCTTGTCCTCACAGTCATGCTTGGGGACCCGGTGCTCACTGTGTCCCTTGGAGCGTAGTACTACTGAGGGTAGAGACCACTGAGCTATGGAGGGGGGTGGGCACCTCCAGGTGTCTACAGTAGGTTGCTTTGCCACTAAATGAGACCAGAACTCCCAACCCTGCTGCCAGTGGCCTCTCCCGCCTTCCAGCTGCACTGTCCCCTCAGCTGGTGACTGTCCGAAGCTTTTTCTCCCTGCACATTCTGGAATGCTCTTCTCTTCCTGTTTCTCTGGTGTTCTTGGCTAATTCCGTGTGGCCTCCTTGTGTTTCACTTCAAGTGCCATTTCCTAGAGAGGAGCTCCAGTCTTTCTAAATTATAATTTTCCCTCCTGGCCTTAGAGTGCCTTCTAATTGCGTGTTTATGTGTGCTTATATGAGAGGCAGCGGACAGGGTTGGATAGTTAGGAGCTTGGGCGCTGAACACAGCTGGGCATCTCAGATCGAGCTCTGGAGTGGTCGGGCTAGGTGATTCAACCTGTTTCCTAGTCCACAAACCAGAGGCACAGAATCGCCTTGTAAAGCTGTGGAGGCAATCAAAGGTCTCAGGGACATGACACATGCAAGTGCTGGGACAGCCCATAGCAGAGTCACTCAAGTGTTACCTGTTCATCTGGGCTCAGGGTCAAGGAGAAAGAAGCCTGCGTGATTCAGGTGATTCACCTGAGCGGGTGATTCAGGGCCAGGAGGTAGCGATGGCAGGTGGAGCTCACTGTGAGTCTCCTGTCCTTCCTGTTCCTGAGCTGTGATCTATTTCCAGGTCAGAGGTGGACCGTGGGCTGGCAGAGCATTTCCTCCTCTGTAAAGGGCACTAATGAAAGCAGCTGGGGATTAGATTAGATGGGCTAAGACGGGAGAAGCCCCCAGGGGTGGGCCTGGCAAGGGAGGGGAGGAGGGCTAACAGGGAGCAGCTTGTCCCTCTGCCCCACCTGTGTCATGCCCTTCTTCAGCCTTATGGATTCCTGGTACTCTGCTAAGTGACAATGTGTGGCGTCTCTGTGCTGTGTCCCCCACATGTGGCAGAGGACTGGAGTGTATGGATGACTTCAGTGTCGGCTCAGTAATGTCAGTGCTGTGGAGGAGAAGGGTTAGGGAAGGGCCTGACTGGGCCGGAAGGGGGTCCCTTACGCTGTGCTCTGCTGGGTGAGTGCATGTGTTGTGGGCAGAGGAGGTGGGCCGATGACTCTGAGGGCATGAGGGGTATTTTGTGGTGGGCAGCAGACAGGGTATGGGAAGATGGGACGGCAGATGAGAGAGTTGGAGAAGATTGACGGAGAGAGGCGAGGGTCTGGGCAGGAGCCAGGTAGGTAGAGAGGTGGGTTTTGAAAGCACAGTTCCTGATTGTGTGGCCTTCCGTGTCCTGTGAGCCCCTAGGCACTCTACCAGTCACTTCATCTAACCCTCGTGACCTCCGTGCTGCAGGGACCTCTTGTTTGTTTGTGTTTTTCAGATGAGGACACAGGCTCAGAGAGGTGAGGTCACATGCCCAAGCCCCACAGCTAGTATGGCAGAGCCTGGGACTCGCTTTCAGGTCTGTGGGACTCTACCAGCTGCCTCTGCCTCTGCCCAGCCCTGCATGGCCTTGGGCAGGTTCTGTTGCCCCCCCACTCCCCGTCCCCGCCCTCAGTTGGGAGGGTGTGGTCAGTGCTTTAGAGTCGAGGATGGGGGGGGGGCCCAGGAGCAGGCCTGGGAGCTGAAGCTGGGCCTCCAGTGGAGAGGATGGGGTTCCCCTCAAGGCAGAAAGAGGAAGGGTTTGGGGTGTGGGGAGGAAGTGTGTGTGGTAAGAAGTCATCTGGGGTTCTGGGGACCTGCCTTCTGCTTTCCACTCTCTCTGAGCTGCTGTGGAAAGGTGACAGGAGCCACAACCTTCAGGCTCATCTTCTCAGGGCTTTGATTTCCCGTTGGGTTGAAGGTGGCCCCTGACCTCAGGGTTAGGGTATGTGTCAGTCACTTGGCATTTCACAGCTGTTGGCCACTGAGGTTTCAGGGGCACCCACTGTGCTGTGGCTTCACCAGTGACTGGTTACTTTCTGCCCGCTCTCAGAGGTGCCCTCCCTAGTCTAGGTAGGGACCTGCATTTGCAGAGGCTTTGACTTGCCCAGGGTACAGCAGCGGTCTAATAACCCCTAGCTACAATGATTTCAACCCTTAGAGAAGCCTGCGTCTAGCCTGTCTGGATCTAGGAGGCTCTGCCAGGCTGGGCCATCTTGGGCTAGTCACTTTGCTTTCACTTCGGTAAACAGGTTTTAATCGGTGCCTCACAGGGTTGTGTGTGAGTTGAGTTCTGTGACTCAGGCACTTGGGCAGGCGGGGTTCGGGATGTTTTGGCAGTTATCAGTGTCGTGGAGTGTTGGCTGCTGCGGACCCCAAGCATAGCTGGACCTTGCACAACTGTGTCAATATGAAGAGATAGCACTGTTAATAGCCTCCCATGGGATGTGGGTTCCCCAGAGGAGAGGTGGCTAGCCCAAACTCATGCTAGTGTGGACTGTCTTTAGAAGCTCTGCCTTTGTCCCTTGGGCAGAGCTGCCCTGGACAGATGTAGGTCGAGGCTAAGTGACAGAAACTTACCTCAAAGGATTTCGTGAAAGTGGGAACTGACGGTGGTGCCTGCCAGTCCTGATGGTTCTTCTTGATGCATAATGAACTCAGGGGTCTCTTTCCCTCCACCTTTAGCCCTGTGTGGGCTTCATTCACCTCCCTGGGTGGCCCAGTGGCTCTCAGCAGCCTTGGGCTTACTACTCTGTCATCTTACCTTCTGTGGAAAGAGCACTGTACCCTCAGCAGAGCCTGGTCTGCTGTGCTTTGCTGAGGCCCCTTGCTCCCTGGAGCTTGCTGGAAGTCGGGGCTGTGCTTGATCTGGGACTCTCACTGTGTGAGAGGTGGTGTGAGGCCGGCTGCTGGAAGCCAGGTCATTCACAAACACTGAGCATCATCAGCTCTGTACCCCAGGGTGTGTGCCTGAGCAACAGGTCCTTCAGGGTGTTGGTATCTGGGGACCTCGGGATGCCGCTGTTGGAGTGGGTTAGAAGATGACAGGTACCTTTGGGAAATCCAGGTTGGATCTGGGGAGCTGGGTGTGCTGCAGGAGAGTGGACCTAGAGTAGCCTGTCTGGGTGGGCCTCGCTGGGAGGATCACTGGAGCAAAGAATTATAGGAACTGGGGAAAGAATACTCCTCAGTGGGGAGAGGCAGGGTTAGGCCGGATGGAGCCTGCCTGGTGATTGAGGGAGCAGTGAGGAGTGTTGAAATTGGAGGGGAGGATACAGTGTCTCAGAAGTAGCAGACCAGGCCTCGCAGAGAAGGGTGGGTGTCCAGACTCTGGGAAGGGGGCGGGGCAGAGGGGGTGGGAACTGTGGTGCCCGCTGATGAGCCACTCCTTCTCCTGCAGACATCCGGCTCCGGGTTCGAGCAGAGTACTGTGAGCACGGGCCAGCCTTGGAGCAGGGTGTGGCATCCCGGAGACCTCAGGCGCTGGCCCGGCAGCTGGATGTGTTTGGACAAGCCACCGCTGTGCTGCGGTCAAGGGACCTGGGCTCTGTGGTGTGTGACATCAAATTCTCGGAGCTCTCCTACTTGGACGCCTTCTGGGGTGACTATCTGAGTGGTGCCCTGCTGCAGGCTCTTCGGGGCGTCTTCCTGACTGAGGCCCTGCGGGAGGCTGTGGGCCGGGAAGCAGTCCGCTTGCTGGTCAGTGTGGACGAGGCTGACTACGAGGCTGGCCGGCGCCGCCTTTTGCTGATGGAGGAGGAAGGGGGGCGTCGTGGGACAGAGGCCTCCTGATCCTGGATCTGGCAGGACTGACCCCCACCTCCAAGTCTCTGGGCCACCTTCTTCCTTGGAAGGAGACCATCTTGTCCCCTGGACGACTGTCACTTCAGCAGCTCTGAGGACTGCATCAGGTCTGCAAGTTCCTGCCAGCCTCTCCTATAGGATGTGGGCTTTGAGGCATGAACCACTCCCAGCTGCTTCCATCCCAAACTCCCCCGCTCCCAGGTGGATTCCCTCAGCCTTGGGGGCCAGGTTTGCTGAGCCCCAAAGCAGGAAGGTGTAGCCACAGTCACCAAAGCCCCCTGCACATGTGTCTCTCACCTTGGGCTGGCTGGCCCCACCCACTTTAGCCTAAGGGCTTCTCTCTCAGGATCTCAGATTTTACTGTCCCCACCTCACTGGGCTCTGGAGCTGGGGTGCCTGTGGGGCTTGGCCATCTTACCCATTCACTTGCTAACCAGCCAGGGCTCTGCCCACTGTCCACAAAGACGTCCACCTCTGGTCGCCTTCCCCTGCTCCCTGGAGCTAGATACAGACTTGCCCTTGGACTCTGACCCAGAGTATCACGTGGCTTTTGTGGCCACATCTGTTCAAGGTCAGTGTTGTCTGCACAGCTAGGACAAGAATCAGCCACTCTCTCATGAAGGGAAGGCAAAGACTTGGGGCCGGTGGGAAGATGTTTTACAAAGTGCGCCAATAAAACTGCTCTGGAAAGGGCCTAGGTGGGTGTCAAGGCTGAGTACTTTTCATTGGTGGGCAAAGGGAAAGAATTGTCCCCATGTGGTGACCTCCTGTTAGGGCAGCAGGACGCTATCTCCTCTGCCAGTTGCTGCTGTAGGCATCTTTGTTCTTGGGCCTCATTCTCCTTAACTCTCAGAGGAGATCAGGTCTCCGAGTCATCGACTCCCAGCCCTGTTCATATGTGCTTTGTAGAATTCTGTATGTCCATAGAGGGGAGGGAGCTTTTCTTAAATTTCGTGTGAATGGGTGCTCTGCCTGCCATGTGTTCCTGATGTCCAATCGGGCCAGACAGGGTGTTAGGTGTCCTGGAGTCAGAGTTCCTTGAGTCACCCCGAAGATGCTGGGCTTTCTGGAAGAGCAGCCAGTGATCTTAACACTGCGCGTTTCTCCAGCCCTTTTCAGGTGGGGGTGGGGGTGTGGGCGTGTGCACTGAGTGCCGGCTTAGCCGGAGATGCCAGGTCCTCCTGCAGGAGAGGTTCCCGGTGGTTGTGAGCTGTCTGAAATGGCAGCTGGGAACTGAACTCCGGGAGAGGACCCCGGGATTTTCAGCCCGCCGGCTCAGTGAGAGAGACTGATGGCGCCCTGGGGTTGGGAAACTGGAGAGGAGAGGCAGCCATGGTTCTCCCTTTCCCCTCCCCTCTGACCTGGGTCTCCACTCCTCATCTTTTTTTTTAAGTTGAAGCGCTGCTCACTGCTGAAGTGTGAGCTCTCGCCCTCCTCGAGAGCTTGAGTTTCTGACACAAAACCAAGTCAGGGATCCTCCTGCCTCTGTCTCCAGAGTGCTGGGAGTAAAGGCCTGTGCCACCACAGCCTCGGGTGCACAATTTACCACAATTTAGCTTGGAGGCTCCTCTCTGAGTTGTAAGTGTACCATCTGCCTTATCCTAGGTGTGGTTCCCGCCTCACTTCAAGGATGGACTTCTGTCCCAGCCTTGAGGCTGCCCTCCTGACCTGTCAACCACAGGCTGTGGCTTCTCTGCCTGAGCAGGTTTCCAGCTCCGCCCACTGTTTTCTCGCCTCTCTCTGACTGCCCCCCCATACTCTAGGGGGCCCCACCGACCTGTTTACCCCACCCCACCCCATCGCCTCTGACTGACATGCACCAGAAGGAAACGAACTTACTTACGTTGGAGGGAAGGAAGCGGCACAGGTGCAGTGTGTGCCCGGAAGTCTGTAGTGGCGAGAGCCTGAGGCACTGCCTGGCACCGGAAACTGTGCATGGCGGTGCCTGTTCCATGGAGCTCTCCTGGGCTTGTCAGTGTTGGGTACTGGAGATGACCCAGATGGGACTTAGACCATGACCATGGGGACAACCCAAGAGCTTCGAAAGTCCAGAATCAGCATTTTGTGGGGTAGAATGTGGACATTAGCACTTAGCACTGGAGAGGGGACCCTGTGGAGGCTTGAGGAACAGAGGAACAGAGCTGAGGGCTGGCCCATGAGTGAGGAGTTCCCCAGAATGGTCCCAGTGTGGGGGCAGAGCAGCTCTTTCCAAGGCCTCAGAGAGAACATCCTTGAATGAGAGGTAGAGTCTGGAGAGAGGAGACTTGAAAAGAGAAAAATCCAACAGCCTCCTCATTTGCTCTGCATTCCACCTACGATCTTCTATGGGGAGTTGAGAGCTGTCACAGACAGACATGGGCCCTTGGGATGACAATATAAGGTGACTGAGGTGGGTTTAGTGCACGTGGGGCTCAGCAGCAACTGTTCCATGAAGCCTTCATGTCGCTGGGTTGAACTGAAGACACTGGGGATTCTTGGTTGGGCTCTAGGGAGCCCCTGTTCTGGAAACAGCTACACTGGGACTCAGGGACTCGCAGGCCAGAGTGACCAGAGAGCTATGACTGAGTTCTGGAGAAGCCCAAAGGCTAGTGAGTGGAGACACTGCCTGTTGGTTATCTCCACCAAGTGGAGATACATGCCTGTTACCCTCAGAGCTCAGGCGGAGAAGGCAGGACAACCAGGAGTTCAAGACCATCCTCAACTACTCAGCAAATTTGAGGCCAGCACGGTCTCCTTGAAACCCTGTGTCAAAAAGAACAATGACGCCAGGCGGTGGTGGCACACACCTTTAATCCCAGCACTCGGGAGGCAGAGGCAGGCGGATCTCTGTGAGTTCAAGGCCAGCTTGGTCTATAGAGTGAGTTCCAGGACAGCCTCCAAAACAATACAGAGAAACCCTGTCTCAAAAAACCAAACCAAACAAAACAAAACAAAAACCCACCAAAAGAACAATGACAGTAAAACCCAGCACATCACCTAGTGAAGTTTGAGTCATGAAACACAACATTCAGAAAAGTACTTATGACGCCACATAGTAATTAATGTAAGTCTTGTAACCCCGAGTCCCCAGTGAAAAAAAAAATTCCCTGAGGTTCTTTCATTTGTGTTTCTCTGAAATTGATGGGTTTTGATTGCTGTTCGGTAGTCCTCAGCATGGCTACGGTACTGGCTCACGGGATGGATGGATATTTTGAGTTGTTCCCATTTGAAGCCACTGTGAACACTCTTGCGTTTGTTTTGTTTGTGTGTGTGAACAAATCCTTCTTTCCACTGGGATCTCCCTTGAGGTAGAATTGCTGGCGGTGGGTATGAATAGGCTCTGGCTTGGTAGATACCTCATCCATCCATCCATCCATCCATCCATCCATCCATCCATCGAAGGCAGGGTATTAATGAGTTCACTAGACCCAAGATAAATGATAAATGGATGTTTCATTGGGGAACAACTTACAAAGATAATAGTAAAGAACCTCCCATGGCCTTCCTCCTCCAAAAAATGCCATCTCTTCCCTTCCGATTGGATCCGAGACCCAAGAGAGAATGCCCGCCCCACGCTTCTCTACCTTCCGGTCACATCCACACCTGAAGCCACACCCAAAGGGGTGTGGCCACTAACACAAATTCACTGGCAAGGCAAGATGCTACTACAATCTATCTATTGGTATTTTCCAGACATGGTTTCTTTGTGTAGTCCTGCCTGTCCTGGAACTCACTCTGTAGACCAGGCTGGCCTCAAACTCACAGAGATCTGCCTGCCTCTGCCTCTCGAGTGCTCGGATGAAAGCTTGAGCCACCACCACCTGGCTCAGAACAGATTTTCAGCAGCTCTAAAGTCAGTCTCACTGGGCTGAAACCAAACATCACCAGAGAAACCTCCTCACCAGCGCCCCCTCCTTTTAGGGGAGCTGATGCCTGATTTTTGCAGTTTTGGTCACAGACAGCATTCATTATCATTGCAGTCTGTACCTGTGACTGCATAATGTTTACCTGCTCCAGATTTCTATTATTTACGCTCTGTATTTAAATAATTTATTTCATTATCCAATTTCTTTGATAATTTGCCAGGCTGGACAGATGGCTCTGTGGTGAAGAGCACTGGCTGTTCTTTAGAAGTCTCAGGTTTGATTCCAGTACCATGTGGTAACTCACACACTCCAACGCCACCTTTTCTTTTCTTTTTTTCTTTTTCTTTTTTTGTTTTTGTTTTTTTAAGACAGGGTTTCTCTGTGTACCCCTGGCTGTCCTGGAACTCGCTTTTGTACACCAGGCTGGTCTTGAACTCACAGAGATCCACCTGCCTCTGCTTCCCCAGTGCTGGGGTTAAAGGCGTGCGCCACCACCACCCAGCCCAGATGCCCTCTTTTGATCTCTGTAGATGCCAGACATGTTTGTAATACACATACTCAGAGCGTTTATAAACATAAAATAAATAAAAATGTTTTTACTTTTTCATGTGTATGAATGTTTTGCCTATATGTTTGTATGTGCATCATGTGTGTGCCGGTGCCTGTGGAAGTCAGAAGAGGGCCCCCTGGAATAAATTATGGATGATTATGAGCCACCATGTGGGTGCTGGGAATTGAACCTGGGTCCCCCGGAAGTACCAGTGCTCTTAACTGTGAAGCCATCTCTCCAGCCCCTACAACAGTAGTTCTCAGCCTTCCTAATGTTGGGACCCTTTAATACAGTTTTTTGTGTTATGGAGACCCCCCAACCATAAAATTATTCCATTGTTACTTCATAGCTGTAATTTTACTACTGTTATAAATTATAATGTAAATATCTCATATGCGACCTACAGGGAGTTGGGGCCCACCACCGCCATACAGTGAGCATCTCTGAGGGACATTTTTTTTTCTGCCTGCTCTGCCGTCTTCTTTTTAGAAACTGCTTTCCTAAAGTGGATGTACAGCCACACTCTCTCCAACAGTGAGAGCTCCCTACTTCCTGTCATCACCAGTCCTTGTTGTAGATGCTTTAATTTGCTCAACTGTTGGGTATGGAGTTGCGAATCATTGTGACTTAATTTTCTTCTCCCCAGTGATTAATATTCACTCTTCTAAGAAAATATTTTATTTAAGATTGTGTGTGTGTCCCAGCACCGGGGAGGCAGAGGCAGGCGGATCTCTGTGAGTTTGGGGCCAGCCTGGTCTCCAGAGCGAGTGCCAGGATAGGCTCCAAAGCTACACAGAGAAACCCTGTCTCGAAAAACCAAAAAAAAAAAAAAAAAAAAAAAAAAAGATTTTATGTGTGTGTGTTTGTGTGTGTGTGTGTGTGTATTTGTCATGTGTATGGGGCACACACACTTGTGGAGATCAGAGGACAACTCAGGGTATCAGTTCTCTTCTTTCTCCCTGTGTGGGGGTCCCTGGCATGGAACTCAGCCTTTATGCACTGAGCCATCTCACCAGCCCAGTTTCTGCTTGTTCTTGAGTAAGGACTCTATGAGGGGACAGGGTGGGCAAGGGTGGCCGTTCCTCTCATCTCCTCGACACCCCAGTGTGTTGCATCCTGCTGCTTGTCTGCCCTGTGACGATGCATTTTTATCTTTACATTTCATCACAACCTTCTTCTACCTCATCTGCTGACAGCCTCCATCCCGCCCCAGCCGTCCACTCCCTGGACCACACCGTGAACTGAGTCATTCAGTACCTGGAAGTGTACAACACACAGAAGGACAGACACTTCCTGAGTCCTTATGCCTCGTGCCAGGCACTGTGCCAAAGACTTTACATGTGTTTATCCCTCACACAGGCTTGTAAGGCTGGTATTAATGACCTCAGCGCTGAAACACGCGAAGGTGAGGTCACTTGCCTGAGTGACACCACGAAGTGACAGGCAGGGCTCTCTGAGTCCCAGATTTAAATTCCTAGGCCTGGGGACATAGCTCAGTGATGAAGTGCTTACTCAGCATGGGTTCACTTCCCAGCATTGCAAGAATTTTCTGGGGTTTGGGGCTGGACTTTGGCCTCAGCGGTTGACAGCACTGGCTGCTCTCCCAGAGGGCTCATATTCAATTTCTAGTACCCACAAGGCAGCTCACAACTGTCACTCGAGTTTCAGGGGATCAGACGCCCTGTTCAGCCTCTGCAGGAACGAGTGGTACGCATGCAGACAAACACCCATACACATAAAATAAAAAATAAACTTTCTGGGCAGTGGTGACACACACCTTTAATCCTAGCACTCCAGAGGCAGAGGCAGGTGGATGATCTCTATGAGTTCGAGGCCAGCCTGGTCTCCAGAGTGAGTTCCAGGACAGCCAGAACTACACTTAGGAACCCTGTCTTGAAAAACCAAAACACAAAACAAAAAAAAATCTTTCAAAAAAATTTAAAGAATATATTTTTTATTATTGGTTTTATTTGTTTTCTTACTTTTTTTTTTTTTTTTTGAGACAGGGTTTCTCTGTGTAGCTTTGGAGCCTATCCTGGCACTTGCTCTGGAGACCAGGCTGGCCTCAAACTCACAGAGATCCACCTGCCTCTGCCTCCCGAGTGCTGGGATTAAAGGCGGGTGCCACCAACACCTGGCTTGTTTTCTTTTAAAGTTTAACTTCTATGTATGTGTGTATGCCTGAGTGTATGTGTACCAACACATGTGTGCAGGAGCCCACAGAGTTCAGAAGAAGCATTTGGTCCCCTAGAACTAGAGGTCCAGATGGTTGAGCTGTTCTGAGAGCGCTGGAACCAACCTGCGTTCTTTGCAAGAGGAGGAAGTACTCTCAACTCCTGAGCTACCTCTCCAGCTCCTAAATTTAAAAAAACTTACATTGACTTGCCTGTGTGTGGTGGATGTATGCATGCATTCCACGGCACACGCGTGGAAGTCTACAGATAACTTGCAGAAGTCCATACTCCACTACCATGTGAGACCCTGGAATTGAATTTAGGTAATTAGGCTTGGCAGCAAGCCCCTTTCCCTGCTGAGCCATCTCACCAGCCCCAAATTCCTCATTTTGATCACAACCCCCAAACTGTCTTCCATTTCTTCGAACTCCCGACCTCTGATCCCAGCACCTGCTGTCTAGATGTGACGGGGTTTCCTGGCCATCAGACCCATGGCTTCAGTCCCTCTCGAGATCACGATCCTTCTGTTGTGTACCAGGGGGCCAGGACCCCCCCCCCCCCAGGCTTTTCTCCCTTCCCCACACAGCTTGAGTCGAAGCAGACTGCCTGATGTCTCTCACCAGCCCTCTGGTAGAACCTCAGCAGGAAACAGAAGGGACCACAGCTGGAACTGTGAAGATAATTGAATGAACTATTGGCAGAGGTGTGGGGAGCGTTTGAGGGGACTTGGAGGGAGGGCAAGGCCACAGGAAACTGACCACATGGCCCTTAAATCTGAACGCCAGGAACGTGGCATGGAATGGTGTCTCTGGAATCCATGTGCAAGCCTTCAGCTGGGGGTGCGTAGCTACTGCCAGAGCCAAGGCAGCGACAGATCTTGGAGTGGAAGAAACGCCGGACACGTGATCATCCTGCTCTTAGGCCCCGCTGGTGCTTCTCAAGGAGAGCCTAACTAGATGCTAAGACGGCAGTGCGAGGTGGGTGATGACGGCCCCCTAGTCCTGGCTGCTCGGGAAGTGAGGCAGGAGGATTGGAGTTCAAGGCCAGTCTGGACTACATGGTGAGACCTTGTCTCAGAAAGCGAGAGCTCCAGGGAGATAGTTCAGTCTGTAAAGTGCTTGTCACGTAAACACAGGGAGACCTGGGCTTCCATTCCTAGCACCAGTGGAAAAAGTGGGGCACCTGTTTGTAATTCCAGCGTCTGGGGAGGTGGAGAGAGAAGGATGATTCCCAGGGCTTGCTGGCCAGTCAGTCTAGCCAAATGGGTGAACTACAGGTTCAGTGAGAGACCCCGTCTCTAACAGTATGGTGAAGAGTGAATGAGGAATCTGCCAAAGTCAAGTTCTGTTACATGCATACATACAAAATACAAAGCGCAAAGAAGGCTCAGTGGTAGAGCCCCTGCCTAGAATCCCCCCAGTGAGGGGCTGGGGGCGTGGCTCAGGGGTAGAGCCCCTGCCTAGAATCCCCCCAGTGAGGGGCTGGGGCGTGGCTCAGTGGTAGAGCCCCTGCCTAGAATCCCCCAGTGAGGGGCTGGGGGTGTGGCTCAGTGGTAGAGCCCCTGCCTAGAATCCCCCAGTGAGGGGCTGGGGGTGTGGCTCAGTGGTAGAGCCCCTGCCTAGAATCCCCCAGTGAGGGGCTGGGGTGTGGCTCAGTGGTAGAGCCCCTGCCTAGAATCCCCCAGTGAGGGGCTGGGGTGTGGCTCAGTGGTAGAGCCCCTGCCTAGAATCCCCCAGTGAGGGGCTGGGGTGTGGCTCAGTGGTAGAGCCCCTGCCTAGAATCCCCCAGTGAGGGGCTGGGGTGTGGCTCAGTGGTAGAGCCCCTGCCTAGAATCCCCCAGGGAGGGGCTGGGGGTGTGGCTCAGTGGTAGAGCCCCTGCCTAGAATCCCCCCCTCCAGTGAGGGGCTGGTATCAAGGTTCGGCAACAGAGCACTTGTGTAGAATGTGAGACTTGGAGAGGGTCTGAAAACATGGCTCAGCAGTTAAAAGCTCTGGCTGCTCTTGCAGAGCACACAGGTCAGTTCCCAGCCCCGATATGGTACCTCACAATCATGTGTCATTCAGTTCCAGGGGATCTGACACCCTCTTGTGACTTCTGCAGGCTTGCTTGGGACAACACAGAAGTACATAGAGGCAAAACACTCACCCTCCAATGAATATTTATAACCCCATTTAAAAAAAGGGTGGAGCCAATACGGTGCTCTATCCACGTGGCTAGAGGATGGTGGAGGGTGGAATGTGGGGGCGGGGACGAGCGTAAATGGAAAAGGACCAGCTCCCGTATCCTCCTAGCTTTCTGCCTCAGCCGGCAGCATACCCGTGACCTCTGGTCCGGGAGGCTGTCTGAGTCTAAAATAAATGGTAGCAAACATTCACTTGAACTTCCCAGCCACCCACCCGTCTCTCTCAGCACTTTTCTGCCTGGGCCCAGCCTCGCCATCTCAGTCTTAACAGAAGAGACCCAGCCGGTTGAGTTGAGCCCTTCAGCTGCCTATTGAACCTGACAGGGGTCCCCATCATAGTCCCCCACTCACCTCCAGGACCGGCTCGGGTCCTGTCACATCTCTCCCTCATCCCATCCTACGGGGACTCCTCAGAATACCGTACTCCGGTTTTCTTCCCTCCTATCCCCCCAGTCAGAAAACACCTGCAAATTTCTGCCACCTTTGCAACCAACTCACAGCTCTGTCAAAACAAACGAACAAAACCAAAGCACGGACACAAAAAGAAACAAAACAAATAAAAGCTCCAAACAGACACATGGCCCCTCCCCCACACTCTATTTCACCCTCGTGATCTCATCCCCAATTCTTTAAAGTAATTTTTTTTTCTTTATTAGTTTGGGATGGAGACGCAGGTGCGAGCCATGGAGTACATGTAGAGGTCAAGGGGCAACTTAGTCAAGCCTGTTCTTCCTTCCTCCCACCTCGATGTCCTGAGGCTTGGTCGGCAGGTTCTCTCGGCTTTCGAGGCATGGGCCTTATCCCTTATCATTATTATGTAGGGAGACACCGTAACCACGCCTCCTAAGGACTGGCTACAGGTGTGATGTCAGGATGACGAAGAAAGATTTTCTTTCTTTTTTTTTTTAAGATTTTTATTTATTTATTATGTATACAACATTCTGCTTCCATGTCTATATGCACACCAGCAGAGGGCACCAGATCTCATAACGGATGGTTGTGAGCCACCATGCGGTTGCTGGGAATTGAACTCAGGACCTCTGGAAGGGCAGTCGGTGCTTTTAACCTCAGAGCCATCTCTCCAGCCCGAGCGTAATAGGTTTTTAAGGGGCTGCAAGGCACATGGGAGCCCCTTCTCTCTGACCTGCCTGCCTTGCTACCCCTGGCACGCTCTGGCTTGAGTTTGGCTGGTGTTTATCTGAATAAAGATATCGTAACCTTACGGACTAGTAACCTTACAGACTACGGGGTCGCCTCGTTATATTGTTATTATCTGGTGTTTTGAGAAAGGGTTTCTCTGTGTAGCCCTGGCTGTCCCAGAACTCACTCTGGAGACCAGGCTGGCCCCAACTCACAGAGATCCACCTGCCTCTGACTCTTCAGTGCTGGGATTGAAGGTGTGCGCCGCCACTGACCGTCTTGTCTTTAATTCTTACAAGAATAGGTGTTACTTATGGTTCTTGGGCTGCAGGCAATAGAGATTGACTTCTGCTAAATTAAACACAAAAATATATCTGTGCTCACTAGTTTTATGTTATGGAGCTGGAGCATGCAAGAGGAGGGACCCTCAAGTAAGAAAATGCCTGCATAAAATAGGGCAGTGATGATATACACCTTTAGTCCCAGCACTCAGGAGTCAGAGACAGGTGGATCTCTATGAGTTCCAGGCCAGCCTGTTCTACGCAGAGAGTTCCAGGACAGCCAGGACTGTTACACTGAGAAACCCTGTCTGAAAAAAAAAAAAGAAAGAAAGAAAGAAAGAAAAAAGGAAGGAAGGAAGGAAGGAAGGAAGGAAGGAAGGAAAGAAGAAAAAAAGATGGGCCGGGCAGTGGTGGCACACGCCTTTAATCTCAGCACTCGGGAGGCAGAGGCAGGTGGATGTCTGTGAGTTCGAGACTAGCCTGGTCTACAAGAGCTAGTTCCAGGACAGCCTCCAAAGTCACAGAGAAACCCTGTCTCGAAAAACCAAAAAAAAAAAAAAAAAAAAAAAAGATGGGACTGTAGAAAAAAAGGGGAGACTACAACGATTGTAGGCCAGCCTGTAGGGCATTTTCTTAATTAGTGATTGATGGAGTATAGTCCCACCCACCTGAATTCTATAGGAAAGCAGGCAGAGGAATCCTTGAGGACCAAGCCAGTCAGCAGCTCCCTGCCCTGTTTGAGTTCCTGTCCTGACTTCCTTGGATGATGAGCAGCAGTGTGGAGGTGTCAGCCAAATAAAACCTGTCCTCCCCATGTTACTTTTGGTCGTGGTATTTCGTGGACTCAATAGTGACCCTAACTAAGACACGATCGACTGGAAGGAAATAAGACTGGCACCCGAGAACCAGACCCCTGAAGAGGCTGGACAGAGGCCCCGTAGATCTAGAGGGATGGCCTACCCCTTAGAGGGCCCCTCTGACTGCAGCGCTGGCCACCGAGTGAATCAGCTCCAGCCAGGTTTGGACCTTCTGTCAGGCAAGCTCAAGATTCAAATTCCAGGGAGAGGCTCTGATTGGTGCAGTTGGAGTCATGGGGCCTCCCCTTGGCTTGTAGACGGTCTGGGTTTCTTGATGGACAGTCTCATGGAAATGTGTTTCAGTGGTCCACGGTGGTTCCTCGGAGAGAAGCCAGGGATCTGTGATCGACGATGGCTGGTGGATGCTGGAAAGACGGAGACATGGATGTCCTGGACAGCCCATTTCTGCTCGACGCCCTGCATCACCCACCTCCCTACAGCTCAGCATGAGCAAGTTCATGACCCCACGACAGACCCAGAGATACTTTCAGGCTTAACGTTTAAGCCTTTCGTTATCCTCTTCAAACCTCCCTGGGATATTTCCTTCCTTGTATCACGAATCAACCCAAAAAGTAGATCTCAAACCACAAACACCCTGATGAATTCCTCTGAAGCCTCTGGGTGCCAGGGAGCACTACGATGTAGCTTTCCCCATGATCTGTGTCTAACAGGGGAGGGGAGGGGAGGGAGGGGAGGCAGAGCAAGGGGTACACACACACCTCAAAATAAATGTTACTAATTCCCCCTCCCCCTTCTTTTTTTTTTTTTCTTTTTCAGACAGGGTTTCTCTGTGGCTTTGGAGTCTGTCCTGGAACTAGCTCTTGTAGACCAGGCTGGTCTCGAACTCACAGAGATCCACCTGCCTCTGCCTCCCGAGTGCTGGGATTAAAGGCGTGCGCCACCAACACCTGGCTCCCCTTCCCCTTCTTTTTTAAACACAACATTTTTATTGATCCTCTGGGAATTTCTTTCTTTTTTTTTTTAAATAAAAGAGATTTTATTTATTAAGTATACAGTATTCTGCCTGCATGTGCCCTGCAGGCCAGAAGAGGGGCACCAGATGTCATTCAAGGTGGTTGTGAGCCACCATGAGGTTGCCGGGAATTGAACTCAGGACCTCTGGAACAACAGCCAGTGCTCTTAATCTCTGAGCCATCTCTCCAGCCCCAGATCGTCTGGGAATTTCACATCTGGCAGCCAGATCACACTAACTTCCTAGTCCTTCCATGTCCACCCCCACCCCAGTCTTGAGACCTCCCAACCCAAAAAGAAAAAAAAAGAAAAGAATTAAAAGTCCACTATGTTTTGTTTATATACTTAATGGAGCCCGGTGAAACTCTCCATGTCCTGCCCTGAATGGAACTGGCTCCTTCCCCTCCTGCCTGAAGCCATCGGTTGTGGAGAGCTAACCTCGGCGTCAGTATCACATTTTTAAAGAATTCTCTTCGGTGGCTTCCTGTCTTGGCTGTTACCTTCTTCAGGGGTGGGGTGGGGTGGGTCTTGAGGTTGTCACAGAAGCCTCCTCCCGCTCAGCTGTGTATCATTAGTCATTGATGTCACAGTGAAAGCAGCCTCCTTGCTCTTCATAGTCACCAGGAGCAAGGACTCCTGGGTTTCCACACCGACATCCGCAGGGCCCCACCCATGCACACCTCAAAATAAGTATGTTATTAATTTTTGAAGGAGAGAGACTATGGCCTCTGTGTGTCTCGGAGGTCAGAGGACACCTTGCAGGAGCTGGTTCCCTCTTTCTGCCATGGGAACCCCAGGGATTGAACTCAGGTCATCAGACTTGGTGGCAGGCACCTTTATCCGCCGAGGCATCTCACTGGCCCAACTCTCTTTCTCTCTCCCTTCTTTTGTCCCTCTGTCCCTCCCTCCCTCTTCCTTCCTTTGTCAGGGGCTTGCAGTGTGGCTCAGAATGGACCCTACCTCAGCGTCCTGAGTGTTAGGATTACATAGTATCCCACGAACACCCCATCCCCCATAGTCAGCCCCCACCCCTGCAGGGTCTGATGTACCCCAGGTTGGCTTCCATCCTCATATGTAGCTGAGGTTGTCCTTGAACTTCTGACCCTCCTGCCTCCACCTCCCAAGTGCTGAGATGAAAGGCATACCTATTCTACCTTGCTCGGTTAATAGGGTGCTGTAGCTCAAGCCCAGGAGGGCTTTGTGTACACTAGGCAAGTGCTCTCTGTCAGTAGAGCCGAGTCCTCCACCTTCCCTTAGTCGTTTTCTTTTTAGACGTGTCCGGGTGTCTTGCCTGCATGTGTCTCTGTGCATCTGGTGCCTGCCTGGTGTCGGTGTGTCAGCTGGGGCCAGAAAGAGAGTATTAGGTCCCGCAGACCTTGTCTTAGATGGTTGTAAGTCATCCTGAGGGTGACCACAGTCTACAGGTTTTTCTTTTTTGTTTTTGACTTTTCCAGACAAGGTTTCTCTGCGTAGCCCTTGCTGTCCTGAAACTCACTGTGTAGACCAGGCTGGCCTTGAACTCAGAGATCCACCTGCCTCTGCCTCCCGAGTGCTGGGATTAATGGCGTGCGTCACTACTGCCCAGTGCTACATATTTTTCTTTGTTAGTTCAAATTAGAAACAAGCCTGCTTCATATGTCAGTCCCTTCTCTCTCCCTCCCTCCCCCCTAAATATTTTTCTTGAGAGACATCATAAACTCATAGGATCTCACCCCGTCAACTCTATACTTTTTATTGTTTTCTTCTTTTTTTTTTAAATTCCCCAAGACAGGGTTTTTCTGTGTAGCTCAGGCTAACCTTGAACTCACAGAGCTCCACCAGACCTGGAACAAACTGGAGGCTTCTAATTTTAAGGTCAGCTTGGGCTACAGAGTGAGTTCAATACCAGCCAGAGGAACTCGGAAAGACCATATCAAAATAAAATTTGGAAAGAGAGCTGGGGATTTAGTTCAGTGGTAGAGCCCCTGCCTAGAATTCCCCAGTGAGGGGCTGGGGGCGTGGCTCAGTGGTAGAGCTCCTGCCTAGAATTCCCCCAGTGAGGGGCTGGGGGCGTGGCTCAGTGGTAGAGCCCCTGCCTAGAATCCCCCAGTGAGGGGCTGGGGGTGTGGCACAGTGGTAGAGCCCCTGCCTAGAATCCCCCAGTGAGGGGCTGGGGGCGTGGCTCAGTGGTAGAGTCCCTGCCCAGAAGACCCCAGTGAGGGTCTTCTGGAAGAGCAATCAGTGTTCTTTTTTTTTTTTTTTTTTTTAAGATTTTATTTATTTATTATGTCACAGTCTTCTGCCAGCTATGCCAGCAGAGGGCACCAGCTCTCATTACAGATGGCTGTGAGCCACCATGTGGTTGCTGGGAATTGAACTCAGGACCTCTGGAAGAACAGTCAGTGCTCTTAACCACTGAGCCATCTCTCTGGCCCCCAATGGATTTTTTAAAATAAAAACAAAAACAACACACATACACACACACACAAACTTCAGTGAGTCCCTGCTATGTCCTCTGATGTCAAATGATATTTGATGTTTGAGCCCCAGGCAGTGTCATCAGCATCTTTCTCTCATAGTTTAGGCTTCAGCATCCCCCACTGCGTACACAAATGGCTAATCCTCACGCACGCTATTCATGGTGTCCTCTCTGATTTTAATGCCTTTCTCCTTATTGTTGGAAGATTTTTTTCCCTTTTAAAACTGAGGGAATGCCTCTAGGCTAGTTTGGTGTCCTAGAAGCCTCTGCTTTTGTGATTCAAGAAAAGAACAATTTACATTGTTTTAGTGTGTGTGTGTGTGTGTGCGTGCCATCGTGCAAGTGTGGAAGTCAGAGGACCAACTTGTGAGAGTTGGTTGTCTCCTTCCACCAGGTAGGCTCCAGGAATTGAACTTGGATCCTCATGCTGGGAGGCGAGCACCTTTATTTGCTGAGCCATCTTGCCAACCCGGAGGTCGGTATTTTTGTTTGCATTTGTCTCTCTCAGGACTCATGAACCATTGACGGCAAGAACTTGTTCCCCTTCCGTCTGTGTGGCCTTAGAACCCCCCAGGGGTGTTGGGTGTTGTGCCGGTGGTCTTCAGGCTGTGTGGATTGTGTGGTGATTCACAATGGCACAAGAAACTTGTGCTGGGGGCTAGGGGCTGGGCGCAGCAGCTAAGAGCACTCGCTGCGCTTGCAGAGGACCTGAGTTCGATTCCTAACGCCCACATGGTGGCTCAAACCATCCACAACTCCAGGGACTCTCACTCTTTCTTCTGACCTCTGAAGGCACCAGGCACGCACATGGTGTGCGTGCACACATAAGTAAATGCATACATATATACATACATACTTACATACACGCAAACATTCAGCTCAGTAGCATGAGCTGGCTTTTGGAGTTGAATAGACATTAACAAGGGGCGGGTGGGGAGAGGAGAGTGGACGGGGACTGGGGCGTGTCGGGGACGTTACTTGTGAAAAGGTCAGGAGGTAATAGCAAGCAAATTCGAGTTGCAGCGGCTAGAGTTCAAGGTGTGGAGTGGACAGTGACTCTGGAGAGGGGGTTGGGGGACGGGAGCCAGAAGGACTCAAAAGTGGTCTAAGGAGTTGGGTTTGATCCTGTTATTGGCAACAGGGAGTCCAGGGACGGTTTGAAATGTGAGCCAGGGCCTCAAATTCACTACGTAACGATGACGACCATGGGGACTGCTGGACCTCTCGCTTCCGTCTTCCCAGAGCTGGGACTCCTTGTGTACATCATCACCAGGTCTGGATTTTTTTTTTTTTTTGCCGTGCTGGGACTAGAATCTTGAGCTTCTTGCACGCTAAGCAAGCACTCTGTTGACTGAGTCGCGTCCCCAGCCTGAGGTGCAACTGGATCAGAGCCACACTCTAGAAAGATCACTTCGGGGCCAGCAAGATGTCTCAGAGGGTAAAGGCGCTTGCCACCAACCTGATGCCCCACCCGAGTTCAATCTCTAGGATGGGCGCGGCAGAAGCAGAGAACTGACTCTCACAAGTTGTTCTCCAGCTACCATCTCCTCCCTAGGTAGAGTTGAAAAGCTCACATCAGGTTTAAGAAGGAGTGGGCAGGCCTGGAGCCTGAGCAGGCTGGTGATGGGCGTGGCTCGGGTTGGACTCCTGAAGGGTTGAGGTTGAGCTTGGCTATAGAGCTGTCAGTAATGTCTCACTCTGGCCACCAGGGGGCAGCAGCCACATGGAATCCAGGCAGACACTCGGGACTGGTCCACAGTAGAAGCTGCTTGGAGAGCATTCTTGAGTGCAGGGAGCTGAACGATGGCCGGAGACTCTTCAGGGTGGGTGGGCTGTCCCCAGTCCTGTCTTAGAGGGTCCCCAGGGGCGCCGTTGGGGGTACAGATAGTTTATTTGACACTATGCTTCAGTAGTCCTGGGTTTTGTCTTCATTTTCCCTATTCTTGTTTTGTTTTGTTTAAATTTTGTTTATTGTTTTGAAACATTCTCACTGTGGAGTCTTGGAATGTCTAGAACTCTCTCTGTAGATAAGGCTGGTCTTGAACTCACAGAGATGCACCTGCCTGTGCCTCTCAATTCTGGGATAAAAGGTGTGTACCAGCTGGCTGCTGGTGCATGTTGTACGCCTGTAGTCCCTTCACTTGGGAGGCAGAGGCAGGGTTCAGCCTGATCTACAAAGTGAGTTGAGGACAGCCAGGACTGTTACACAGAAAGGCCTGTCTCAAAACGCAACCCCCAAAAGTTTACACCACTACATCGTTATATATGAATATATATTAATTATTATTAATGTTAGTAATACGAGGTCTGGATATGTAGCTCAGGATAGCATCCTAGTTTCCATCCCCCTGCCTCAGCCTCTCAGGGATTGTAGGCCAGTGCCCTGTCCAATTTTTTTCTTTTTTTTTTAAGATTTTATTTATTTATCATGAAAACAACATTCTGCTTCCATGTATAGCTGCACACCAGAAGAGGGCACCAGATCTCATAACGGATGGCTGTGAGCCACCATGTGGTTGCTGGGAATTGAACTCAGGACCTCTGGGAGAGCAGTCGGTGCTCTTAACCTCTGAGCCATCTCTCCAGCCGCCATTTTTTTCTTTCCTTCCTTTTTTTTTTTTTTTTTTTTAAGTTTTACAAAATTTTATTTGTATGGGTGTTTTGCCTGCATGTGTGTATCACATTCATCCTGGTGCTTGCTGAACCCCTGGAACTGCAGTTTAGGTGGTCGAGAGCCACCAGGTGAATGCTGGGGATCAAACCTGGGTCATTCAGGAGGCCAGAGCTCTTAGTTGCTGAGCTATCTCTCCACACCTCCTTCCTGGTTTCTGTTTGACGCCATCTCATGTAGCCCAGGCTGGCCTTGAACTTACTTTGTCGTCCAGGATATTGTAAAGCAGTCTTTCTCTTTTTTGGCCTCCTCCTTACAGTGCACAGAGCTGGGCCTTGTGAATGCCCTGTCACCCACCTACACCTTGAACTTTTTTGTTTGTTTGTTTACTTTTCTCCCATTTATTACTGTGCTATTATTTTTAGTTATGCGTTTGTGTGTGGGTATCCGTGCACCTGAGTGGTGATAACTGTGGAGGCCAGAGGATGATGGATCCCCTGGAGCTGGAGTTACGGTGTGTGTGAGGGGTTGGGGTGTTGTGACCTGCCTGAGGGGGTTGCTAGGAACCGAACTCAGATCTTCTGCAAGGGCAGTGCATCAATCCATCCCTTCAGCCACTTCCCCACATTTTATTTCGAGGCAGGTTCTTGGGTTACCTTACAATCCCCAAGTCTCAGTTTCCCAAGCCTCTTGGATCACAGCCTGAGCCTCCACCTCTACCCACCAAGGGCTAGAATCACGTGTGTCCACCACCACGTGTGGCAACTGCTCTCATTTGCGGGGAAACGCTTCCCCCTCCCCTTCTCCCGCCCTCTCCCTCAGCACTCATCTCAGGCATCACCCCCTTCCAGAGGCCTCCCATCATATAGTATAATTTTTTTTTTCGAGACAGGGTTTCCCTGTGGCTTTGGAGGCTGTCCTGGAAGTAGCTCTTGTAGACCAGGCTGGTCTCGAACTCACAGAGATCCTCTGCCTCTGCCTCCTGAGTGCTGGGACTAAAGGCGTGCGCCACCACTGCCCGGCCATATAGTATAATATTTATGCACTCAGTGTCACCAGCTTAGCCTTTTTTATACTTACAGGGCACACATGTGCCAAGGCATGATTGTGAATGTTTGAGGACAGTGTGGAGGAGTTGGCTCTCTCCTTCCACCGTTGATCCTGGAGCTCAAACTCAGGTACCTTTACCCACAGAGCCATCTCAGCCCAAAACTCACCAAGTTTTTAAAAAATACATAACATATGTAATATATGTGGATAGAAATATTACACATACACACACACACACACACAGAGAGAGAGAGAGAGAGAGAGAGAGAGAGAGAGAGAGAGAGACAGACAGACAGACAGGCAGACAGACAGACAGACAGACGGGAGTCTCAAGCTGGCCTCAAACTCACAGTGATTAAGTCCACCTCTGCCTTTCAAGTTCTGAGATTAAAGGTGAACAATGCCACAATCAACCGAATTTCACCAATTTTAATTTATTTGATACAGGGGTAGTTTGATGTGCTCTCACACATGCACAGAGTTGTGCAACCACCGTGATCATGACACAAAATGTTTCCACAAGCCTGGAACTTTCTGTCATCCTGTTGCTATGGGTCCCCTCCTTCCACTCCAGCCTTCTTCAGTGACTGAACGGATTTTCTGTTACCATAGTACCGTTGCCTAGAATTTCATATGAATAGACTTTTACAGTCTGAAATCTTACACATACAGATAACTGCGGTTTTTGTGTTTTGAGATAGGGACTTGACATGTAGCCCAGGCTATCCTCAAACTCATGGAGATCCTCTTGTCTCTGTGCCCACAACTGGCTTATTATACCTAAAATAAGTAAATAAACCTTAAAAATAGAAAGGAAGGGCAGGAAGAAGAAAGGAAGGAAAGGCTGTCAGAATAACTCATTAGTAAAGGTGCACACTGCCAACAATCATCACCTGAGTTCAATTCCTAGGATCTACTTGATGGAAAAGAGAGCTGTGTCCTGGGAATTGTTCTCTGACCTCCACATATGTGTGCAAGTGAGCGTGCACGTACACACACACACACACACACACACACACACACACACAGATATGCAGGCATGCACAAAGCAGAAACAACCCCCCAAACAAAACTGAATACTTATAGAATACTGCATACCGTATATTTTAGAGGACAACTTTTTATGTCATGTGTATGAACGTTTTGCCTGCATGTAGGTCTGTCTGTGCAACGTGTGTGTCTGGTGCCCTAGGAAATCAGAGGAGGGCATTGGATCCCCTGGGACTCGAGTTACAGGTGGCTGTGAGTCACCCTGTGGGTGCCGAGAACAGATCCAGGGTCCTCTGGAAGAACAGCCAGTGCTCTTAACCGCAGCCATGTCTTCACCCACTGAGGACAGCTTTGTAGAGTTGGTTCTGGGAATTCCACACAGATCACAGCAAGCTCCTTTACCTGCTGAGCCAACTCACCTTCCTAGGACCCTGTTATTTTTCCATGTGCTTTGAAATATGAGCCTATAGGATAAAGAGTGTGAGAGCTGCACATATACCCAGAAAGAGCCATATGCTTGTGCAACCAGTGTGTGTGTGTGTGTGGGGGGGGTGCTCACTCAAACCACGCACCACCCCGTCCTTAGAGGAAGAATACGGTACTTAGGGAACTACAGCTTTGCTAGATGCATGGAGCACACTCATTTTCTCTATGTTGTAGCCAGTCTTGTACACCCTGGTATGTTCTGGAACTCAGGGCAAGAGGACCCCTAGAGGTCATTTAGGACAAGGGATATCCAGGGCTTGCTCCTGTGTGTGCTGTGGGCTCTCCATCTGTAAGTAAATGAGGAATGCCGTTGCCTGCTTAATGTGGACATTCTAGATAATTATGAGATAATGGGGCTGGAGAGATGGCTCAGTGGTTAAGAGCACCGGCTGCTCTTCCAGAGGACCTGGGTTCTATTCCAAGCACCCACATGGTGGCTCACAACTGTAACTTCAGTTCCAGGGGATCCAACTCCCTCAAATGCACATGAAATAAAAATAAATACATTATAAAAATATCTTCAAAAAAAAAGTAGCTGGGCGTTGGTGGCGCACGCCTTTAATCCCAGCACTCCGGAGGCAGAGGCAGGGGGATCTCTGTGAGTTTGAGGCCAGCCTGGTCTCCAGAGCGAGTGCCAGGATAGGCTCCAAGGCTACACAGAGAAACCCTGTCTCGAAAAACAATCAAACAAACAAAAACACAAAAAAAAAAACAAAAAAAAAATCTTTAAACAAAACCAAACAAAAACACAGAGAGAGACTAAGCCATGTTGTGGAATATGACTTTAACTATGTAAACATGTGTTACATTTGTTTACGTTGCATTTGTTTAATGATGTAAACGTTGCTTTGCCTGTCTAAGGCACCTGAGTGGTCTAATAAAAGGCTGATCAGCCAGTAGCAATGCAGAGGAGGGATAGCGGGTCTGGCAGGCAGAGAGAATAAGTAGGAGGAGGAATCTGGGCTGGAGGGAATGAGAGAAGAGAGAATGAGGGAGAAGAAGAGGGAGACTTCCAGGACCAGACAGACAGACATGGAAGAAGCAGGAAAAGTAGGACATACATAATGAAAGCAAGGTAAAAAGCACTGAGGCAAAGCATAGATGGAGAGAAACGGCTTAAATTAACTTAGAAGAGCTGATGGGCCAAGCCTAAGATAAGGCCAAGATAATTATTCGTAATTAATAAGTCTCTGTGTCATGATTTGTGAGCTGGTTGGTGGCCCAAAAGAAAAGCGGCTACAAAGCCAGCCATGGTGGCTTGTGCCTGTAATCCCAGCACCCAGGAGATGAGATTGAGGCAGAAAGATTAAGGTGAATTTAAGGCCAGTTTAAGCTGAACTTTGGCATGAAGCTGTTTCAGCAAAACTAACCCCTGGGGCTGGAGAGATGGCTCAGTGGTTAAGAGCACTGCCTGCTCTTCCAGAAGACCTGGGTTCAATCCCCAGCACCCACATGACAGCTCCCAACGGCCTATAACTCTAGCTCCTGGGGTTCAATGCCCTCTTCTGGCCCCCAAGGGCGCTGAGAGGCACATGGGCATGCAAACACACACATAAATAAAAAAATATACATAAACTTTTAAAAAGCCTTAACTCATGGGTTGGGAACATGGCCTTGCAAGCACAGGATTCTGATTTTGATCCTCTGAACCTGTGTAAAGAAGTGAGCTGGTGTGGAATGGGTGAGGGCATATTGTAACCCCAATACTGGGGAGATGGAAACCGTGCACCCCTGGGGTTCAGTGGCCATCCAGCCTGGCCTAACTGGGGAGTTCCAGGACAACTAAAGACCCTGTGTCTAAAGAAGGGGAAAGGGACAAAATCTCCTGAGCAAATTGGGAGCATGGGGAGGAAGGGAGAGGGAACTAGGAGAATGAAAAAGGGAGAAGAGAAGGGGTGAGGAGGACATGATGGGGCAGGGAGGTTGAGCTGGAGGAAGAACAGAAGAGAGCAAGATAAGAGATAATAGAATAGAGGGAGACATTATAGGTTTAAAGAGAAATCAGGCACTAGGGAAATGTCTGGAGAGTTACAAAGATGACACCAACTAACAATCTAAGCAACAGAGGAGAGGCTACCTTAAATGCCCTCCCCTAATAATGAGACTGATGACTAAATTATATGCCAGCCTAGAGCCTTCATCCAGCAGCTGGTGGAAGTAGAAGCAGACACCCACAGCTAAGCACTGAACTGAACTGAAATCCAGTTGCAGAGTTGATGAGCAAAGGGGTCCATTCCAGGCTGGTGAAACCCACAGAAGCAGCTGACCTGAGCAAGGGAGAGCTCTTAGTTCCCAGACTGATAGCTGGGAAACCAGCATGGGACTGATCCAGACCCCCTGAATGTGGGTGTCAGTGAGGAAGCCTCAGAAATCTATGGGGCCTCCTGTAGTAGATCAGAACTTATCCCCAGCATAGGTGTGAATTTTGGGAGCCCATCCCACATGGAGGGATACTCCCTGAGCGTAGACACAAGCAGGTGGGCCTAGGCCCTATCCCAAAGGATATGACAGACTCTGAAGACCCCCATGGAAGGCCTCACCCTCCCTGGGGAGCAGAAAGGGTATTTGGTAGGTAGGGTGTTAGTTAGGGGGGAGGGGGGAGGGAGAAGGATCTGGGATTGACATGTAAAATAATCTTCTAATTAAAATAATAATGATGATGATGATGATGATGATGATGAAAACAAAACAAGAGTTCCGGAGGACAGGGAAGTGTGACCTGTGGCCTCAGGTGCACATATAACCTCACATACGTATGTACCTCCACACACACAAACACATGCACAGTAAACCTGTTTTAGACACATCCAAAAGGGATGCCAACGATCAGTTGGCTGTGGGCCGTAGACAATGTCTTCACTGTACAGAAAGCATACAGGGCTCAGCATGTATCCTGCACCATTTCTTAGGTCTTCAGCTCCGGGACTTAAGTACTGAGTGTCTGCTTGCCAAATATGTAATTATCAGGCACTTGGTTATTCTTGGGGGGGGGTGGTCCCCATCTCCAAGTGTCCTCGAGCTGCTGACCCTTCCTGTGTCTTGGAACCATGTCCCTTCCAGGAGGTACAGGCAGTTTGGTCCCTTGTCTGCTGTAGAAAGTCCTCAGGAATCAGCAAGGTGAACTTATTGTGCAGTTCAGGATTTGTGTTACTTACTTAGGTTGTTTAAACTTAAAAGAATTAAATATTTTTTTTATTGTTTTCAAGACAGGGTTTCTCTGTGTAGCTTTGGAACCTGTCCTGGCTCTCGCTCTGTAGACCAGGCTGGTCTCAAACTCAAAAAAGATCCGCCTGCCTCTGCCTCCTGAGTGCTGGGATTAAAGGCGTGCACCACCAACGCCTGGCAAATTTAAATATTAAATTTTTAAAATTATTTGTGTGTGTGTGTGTGTGTGTGTGTGTGTGTGTGTGTGTGTGTGTGCGCGCGCGCGCCCACGGGCATGCACAGTCTCGTGCACGCTCATGCATAGCAAGCATGCTTGTGTGATGGTGCGTGTTTGGAGGTCAGAGGACCACTTGTGGGAGTCTATCTTCTTGTACGGTTTGGATTCTGGGGATTGAACTCAGGTGATGAGGCTTTTACCGGCTGAGCCTCTTGATTGCCTCTATGTAGATCAGGCTGACCTCAAATTTATGGCAATCCTCTGATCTCTAAAGTTCTGGTATTACAAATACAAATACAACTCTTAGTTCTGGATGTGGAACCCAGGTCTTTGTGCAAGCTATGTTCCCAATCCCGGTGGTGCTTCCTCCCCCCCCCCTTTTTTTTGAGGGTGGGCACAGCGTCTCACATAGTACAGGCAGATCTTGAACTTACAATATAGCTGAAGCCGGCCTTGAACTCCTGATTTCCCCACTTCTCAAGTTCTGGCATTACAGGAGTGCTCTATCACACCTATACTGAGGGCTCGTATAACTAATTTGTGTGCAGGTGGGGTGGGGGGAACCTCTTTCTTTGCCCTGTGCACACACCACCGAGTAGTCACTGCCCCCCCGCAGGTGCTCTTAAGTGATGGCGAGGTTATTCATCACGCTTACACCGCCTAAGATGCGGTGCCTACTTTGCACGCAAGGAGCAGAGAGTTCCTGCGTCCGTTTGTTTTGCACACGCGGCGCCGCGAGTCCCACGGGGCTGCTTGGTACAGGAAGTAGCGAGCAGCTCCGTGTCTGTTATGCACACGCTGCACGGGTCCCAGGTACTTACTCCGCTCGCCCGCGGGGTAGGTGTTTGCTGAATTTATTTCTGTTAGCAACTGCGCTTGCAGTGGATGCGGGTCCCGGGAGCCCTCTGCGCATGTGGCAATTGGGATGGGGTGGTGGTCATTTTTCTCACGCGGCGAGGATCCAGTGTGCACACTCAGTATACATGGGGGGGGGGATGGACAGGAAAAACCTTCTCAGTAACAAAGCAGAGGGTGGTGGCTGCCGCTGACAAGAGCCGAGATTGCGCAGCGCGTGCCCGCTGCCGGCCTCCTCATCCTCCCGTGCGTCCCGGGTCTGGGCCCCCGTGGATTTCTATGGTCCTTGCTGCACTTCCACGCCCCAGCCAGCAGGGGGTGGAAAGCTCGAGCCCTCTGCTGACCCCGTGCGGACCTTCCCCGGGTCCCTGGCTCTTCTCGGCTCTGCCCTGCTTTCCTGGGGGCCTCTCTGGGAGGCACACTGTGCTCCAGGAGAGAGATCTTTGCCTCTTCTCATCCTCCACCCCCCTCGTGCCCCCCCCCGCCCCGCAGCGTCCCCTGGACTTGAGTGCCACCCCTCTGGGTTCTGCTGTCATCCCAGCCTGTCCCCTCCAGCTTTCTTTGGGCTCTGTCCCTGTGCCCCATGCGCCCCCATCTCTCTCCAAGGGGCTCTCCCACATCTCTGCCTTGCACCCCCGATCTCCAGAGAGCCCCTTCCAGTGTCGGTGTCCGTCTGGCGTTCTCAGCGTCGCCCTGTGTTTCTCCTTTCCGGGCTGCCCGGTGCCTGTTTCTCATCCTCCCCAGCTTTACTGACTTTTTGTGTCTTCTCCTCCCTGTCTCTCAGGGCCTCTCTTCCGTCTACTTCTCACGGTCCCCCATGCACAGTCGGTCTGTCTCTCCCTCCCACTAGCCCCTTGTCTCGCTCGCTCGCTGCTCCTCTTGACTCTTTTCATGCTCGCTCGTGCTATTTCCCCTGCCTCTGTTTCTTCTGGCCTCTGTCGGGGTCTCTCTGGTGTTCTGGCCTCTGTTAGTTAGCTCCCACCTCTGATTCCTCGGGTCTGGCTCTCTCCTCTCTGTGCCTCCCTGCCTCTCCATCTCTCTGCCTCCCTGTCTTTAGGGTTCTTTCCCTTGTTTGACTCTTGTTGGCCTCTCTCTCTCCTTCTCCTCTCTCTCTCTCTCTATCTCTCTCTCTGTCTCTGTCTCTGTCTCTCTGTCTCTCATCTCTCTGTCTCTATTTCTTTTTGGGGGGGTCTCCCCCTACTGCTCAATCTGTATGTCCTGTCTCTGTGGGCTCCATTTTTTTTTAGGGTTCTTTCCCTTGTTTGACTCTTGCTGGCCTCTCTGTGTGTGTGTCTCTCTCTCTCTCTCTCTCTCTTTCATCTCTCTGTCTCTATCTCTTTTTTGGGGGTCTCCCCCTACTGCTCACTCTGTATGTCCTGTCTCTGTGGGCTCCATTTTTTTAGGGTTCTTTCCCTTCTTTGACTCTTGTTGGACTCTCTCTCTTTCTTTCTCTCTCTCATCTCTCTGCCTCCCTCTTTGGGGTTCTTTCCCTTGTTTGACTCTTGCTGGCCTCTCTCTCTCTCTCTCTCTCTCTCTCTCTCTCTCTCTCTCTCTCTCTCTCTGTGTGTGTGTGTGTGTGTGTGTGTGTCTGTCTCTCTCTCATCTCTGTGTCTCTCTTTTTGGGGGGTCTCCCCCTACTGCTCACTCTGTATGTCCTGTCTGTGTGGGCTCCGTTTATTTTTTTATTTATTTTTTTCTGTGAACTGACTTTCTGTCTCCCGTCTCTCCCTCGCACAGACCTCTTTTTCTTGTCTCTCTGTCTCTGGGTGTCTCTGTGGTTCTTGGCGCCTCCCTCTCCCCACTCCGCCACCCCTGGGTCTGTGTGTGTCTCTGGGCCTCTCTCTGCCTCTTGCAACCCACTCCCTCTTCTTTCTACCCCTTGTCTTTGTTTCTGGGTGTCTCTCTGCCCCTCTGGCTTTAGGGCCTCCTCTTGCCTTTGAGCCTCCACTGTGTGTCTCCCCTTCTGTCTTCCGATGCGTCTATTTGTTTGTTTGTTTGTTTGTTTCATCTCGTTGTCCCTATCCCTGAGTATCTCTCTTTCTGTCTCTGTGTGTCTCTGGATGTCTCTGTGAGTCTCTGGGCCCGAGGGAGACCTCAGAGTACCTTTCTGTCCACTTCCTCTCCCAGTGTCTCTCTATCTCTGCTCGTCTCTGACATCTCTGTGTGTCTCTGTGCCTCGGGGCTTCCCCTTGGGGCCCATGTCCCCCTTTTTACTTCTCTCCCATCTCGGGTGTCTCTGTCTCTGCGTCTCTCTGCGTTATCTCTGAGTCTGTTATCTCTGTCTCTGTGTCTCTGTGGGTCTCTCGGGCCTCTCCCTGCCTCCGTGTCCCCTGCGCTCCCCGCCCTCTCCCTCTCCCTCTCTCTCCCCCCCTCGCTCTCTGGCTCGCTCTCTCTCTCTCTCTCTCTCTCTGAGCATCCTTGGGCCCGGGGTTGCCATGGGGACAAGGTGGGAGCCGGGGATGGCGCGCGCCTGGGCTCGCGCCGGCAGCTCAGGCGAGGAGCAGCGGCCAGAGCAGCGCCAGCAGCAGGCAGCGAGCGGGCGCGGGAGCGGGAGCGGGAGCGGGGGTAGCGTTGGCGGCGGCGGCTCCTCCTCGGCCATCCCCTCGGAGCCGTGCAGCTGACGCGCATGGCGAAGACAGCGGCGCCTACCGATGGGAGCAGCGGTAAGGCAAGGCGGCGCGGCGCAGCGGGCGGGCGGCGGGCGGCGGCGGGCGGCGGGCAGCCTCCTCCTCTCCCCAGCTCGCCTGCGCGCCCGCCCGCCCGCCCTCCCTCCCTTCCTCCCTCTCCCCTCGCAGCCCCTGCCCGCCGCCCGCGCCGCGCTCGCCCTTCCATTTAAAAATCTTTAAAACTTTGCATATTAATATCTGCGCTTTGCATAATCTGACCCGCGCTTTATTGATTGCAAGAAGCTTAATGCAGCCGGCTCGGCCTATTGCAGAGAGCTCTCCGGGCGGGAGCCGGGCGGGCGCCGCTCGCTGCTCCGCACCGCGCTCCGGCGGCTGCCCGTGCTGCTGCTGCGGGCCCCGGCCCTCTCGCTTCCCTCTCGGAGCCCGCACCCAGGCTTTGCCCCCCGGCTGGGTATTTTTATTCTTTGGGGGCGAGAGTGTGTGTGTGGAGGAGATCGGGCTTGCTGTTGGTGGCAGTGAGGGAACCAAAGGAGACACAGATGGGGGGGGTGGGATGGGGAAAAAAATGGGGACCCAGAGGTGAAGAGGGAAGGGGAAAAAAAAAAAAGAGGAGAGAAGGCAAAAAAGGATAGGGGAAGAAGAGGCGTGCAGGGGGAAGGGGGAGAGAGAAGGCAGCCGGCGGAGGACCGAGCTGAAAGGAAGGATGAGCGAAAGCGGAGACAGAAGAAAAAAGAGGGAGGCGAGGAGCGCAGACTAGAGAAAGAGCCCGAGACAGCCCCGGAGCTGGCCGAAGAGGCAGGCGGCGGGCGCTTCATCGTCGCCGTCCCCGGGACCAAAAAAAAAATAAAGAAAAGAGAAAAAAAAAAAGGTGGGGGGGGAGAAAAAATCACACCAATAAAAAGGTGCTGAAAACAAAACACATCGCTGCTGGGGCCACCGAACACAAAAAGGAGTGAGCTTGGAGGTGGCATCGGCTTGCCCGCTTGCCCGCTCGCTCGCTCCCGGAGCTGGCCGCGGAGCTTCGGAGAGGCTCCCAGGGCTGGGTGGGACCCCTGTGCTAACCCAGCATTGGAGGAAGGGGTGACGGTGGAGAAAATGAGGCGAGAGGGCTCAGGGCTGGTGGCGGTTCGCCTGCTTTTTTCTTTCCTCTCCCCCCCTCCTTCCTGGGGGTGTGGGGGCCGGTTTAGTGAGGTGGTGGTTGGTGATGCTGTCTGGAGCTCCGAAGCAAGCAGGGTGCATGGGGGGGAGAGGTAAGGGCGCTGGGAACGAGAAAAGGCCGGGGGGTTGGGAATGGGGGGGCCGTGAGAGAAAGGAACGGGGTGCCTTGGCCAGCAGGGAGGGTGGGAAATGGGAAGTGGAAACAGCCGGGATGGGACGCGGAGAGGCGGTGGCGCCTCTCAGGCGTGAAGAGAGGTGGTGGGAAGCAGAGCCAGGGGCCCCAGAGTGATGTTAGGGAGACTCAGGGCACCCCTCAGCTCTCTGGGCAAAGTCTGTAACTTGGGGAACCCTATCGGCCGCCTCTTGTTCCCTTCCCCTTTCTTCCTCCCCTGTCTTTTCACGCCTCCTTTTCTCTCCTTTATGTCTTCTGTCTCCCCTTTCTCCAGTTTTTTTTTTTTCCTCTTCCTCTTTGCACGGACAGCTTTCTCCCCACACCCCCAGGTTGTCTTCCTTTTCTTTCTCCATTCTCCCCACCAGCTTTTCTTTCTCTCTCTCTCTTTTTCCTTCCCCCCTTTATTTCAGTCGCCCTACCACTCATGTCCCCTGTCCCTCAGACCTCATTTAGTCATCACTTTCGCAGCATCTGCATTGAACAGGGTGCCAGGGAGAGGGCCTCCATGCAAAGGCAAAGATCCCGTAACTTCCCACCAGAGCCTGACCTCTGTGCCCAAATCCCACAGATCTATGTGCTGGTTTTTCTAGCTGGGGGCTCGGGTCTGCCCTGGGGCCACCACCTATTTCCTTTTGGCCTCTGGAAAAGTGTTACTGAAGGCTCATTGGGGCATGGGAAGGGGGAGGGGAAGACCCTAGGTGAGGGCTCACCACTGTGGTCCTAGCCCTACTGAGAAAGAAGGGTGTGGACAGAGAAGAAAACGACATGGAAGGCAAAGGGCTTGTGGGGGACATCTATCCTCAGAGCTTTGGAGTCTCAGGTAAAAAAAGATCCCAAGAGAAAGGCTCCAAGCCTGCTGACCACTCCCCACTTTCTTCTTCCATCCTTGGGCCTATGGAGCTAGACAGAACCAGTAAATCTTAGATCTAGAGAGAGATCCCATCAGCTACTTTAACTCTGCAGTTGTAGACTCTTGCCATCCGGACAGGTGAATTTGTTCCCCGACCCCCAGAGCATAAGGGAGGGTGAGGAGTCATTTGCTTGGTGGGGGCCTGGTGTGTACAGAATCAGACCATGGCGGCAGCGTGCATGCGGACAAGGCCTTCGTGGTAAGGAAGAGGTGTTCGGGACGGGCTAACTGTGTGTAGGGTTCTGGAGCCTTGGCAGTGAGAGAAGCTGAAAGTACAGGATCCTGATATATGCTTTTTAGTGGGGTTTGGGAGCCTAGCGTCCCCATTGTGGGTGTTCCACATACAAGAGGGAGTCTGGCATGTATTCGGACCGGTCTCTCTCGCCTTGATGTTTTTGTACCATCCGTTATGTGTGCAGGCAGGAGGCCCTCTCTGGCTCGTGTGTGGAAGTGTCCATGAGTGTGCAGGGCCATGTTTTAAGTGTAGTGTCAGCGGTGGACGTGAGACACTCTTGGGCTTGGAGTAAAGCTCTTGTGTGCCGTTGCTAGGTCTGAACGTGGCGTGTGCCTGTTAGAGTCACGGACGTGACAGTGCCCTTTCTCCCAGAGCTGTTATTGTTGCGATTGTTGCTGTTGGGGGTCCCCGTGTGTCCTGGATAAAAGCGTTGGGTGGGTTTGTGAAGCAAGGTCTAGGTGGAGTGTGGAAGGGTGTCTTGCTTGCTCACGGAGGTCGTGGGCACCTGGGTGGTTTTGACAGCATTGCTTACACAGCATCCTGTGAACTGGATTCAAGGAAACAAAACAAAACACATCTACCCTCCCACAGTTGCCCCCCAAAACCTTCTTTGGCCCCTCCATAGTAACAAAGTATTCTCATGTGTGGGGACTGTGAAGTGTGTGTGGGGGGGTGTGCCTGAAAGGAAGGGAATGGTTCAGGGCCTCAAACAGCACCTCCAGTTGTTGGGAATGAGATTCGGTCTACTTCCTGATTTGTAGGTAACGCTGGACAGAGGCCCTGCCATGCACGCACCCCATGTTGAAGTCATCTAGACCCCTGGTTTTCGGCATGCTGTCGGCCATCCCTCTTGCAGGTTGCCGTGCTGTCCTTGGGGAGCTTGGTAGCCTTCACTGTATGTCTGTCTTCTTCGGGAGAGTGGAGAGTTCAGTGTGCTGCATTGGGAGAGGATCCAGCCATACTGAGTGTGCTTGTGTGTGCATTTGTGTACACACCTGTACCTAGATTGTGTGTGCAGGAAAGGTTGCTAGTCTACATACCCTAGACCTTATCGTGTTGGCCAGATTTATTTTTTCAGGGGCCACTCCGGATCTGCCTCCCACATGGTTCACAGACACTCCCTCCTTGCATTCAGGGCCTACAGGGCGAAGCCTCTTCACCCATGAAAATAACAATTAGGCAGGAGGTTGTGCCCTTTGCACCCCATTGGGTAGGGCTTTTTGTAACCCTAGTGCACAATGATAACGGGGAGGGGGCATGACCCATTGAAGCGAGTGACAGATGTCCATGCCAAGAGCTGGCTGGGTGGCGATAGGTGCCAAGGATCGGGTTTCCTCTCCGGCATGTGCTGGTTAATTTCTAGGATTTATCAGGATAGAACTGGCTGAGAAACCCGGATACGGAGAATCGGAGAACCGTTAGAAGCAATGACGGATGTAGGGGATTCCTTAAGTGGCTCTGTTCTGTCTTCTAAATATGCCACTTACTGCTTTTTCTTTGGTCTTTTCTCCATATAATAATATCACTAATAATAATAACAGTGGGTCGTCGTCCGCCTCCCCCCCCCCTGCTCTCACAGAAGCCCCAGCAGGTAACCTCTTTTACAGATGAAGATTGGGACATTCGCTTTATTAGCTTAGTCCATAAGCCCCAGAACTGGGGCCAGAGTCAAGGGTTCTTGGCCCCTGGTGGTGAGCTTTGTCCCTAGAAGTCTCTGTCAGTCCTCCTCAGCTGTCCCACCAGCGTTCTTTTTTGCTGACTTGGGCCCTCCCCCACTTCCTCCCTGCCCCAGGACACCACAGACCTGTCTCCACGGACCTGTCAGGTGGATGGATGCTTTACATGACTCCATGAGGGCTTCGAAGGCCCGGGTCTGGCTTTCCATCAAGAGAGGAAGGCTGGACAATGAGTGGATTGAACCTGCTTGGTTAGATGGTGTATGGAGGAGCTCTTGGGTCCTCCTCTCCTGCCTCCTCCTGAGCCCAGGGCCACTAGTGGTGGCAGTGGGAAGCAAATAAGCCCCCCCCTCCACTTGCTTATCTGTCCTCACTAGACCCTCAAGGCAGGCAGCTCCCCAGCTCTGACACGTTCAGGAGCCTGGAGGCACCCCCACCCCGAAAATAAAAGGCTTTGCATTCAGTAGGTATTTGTTGAGTGGCTGAGTGTGTGAATGAAGTCTAGTGAGTTCCCCAAGGTAATTAGCATAGTAGCATGATTACTTCTGACCTGAAAATAATGGTTAGGCACCAGCTAATGACTATCTTGGACCTGGACTCAAACAGAACCCGTCCTGGCCCCACACTAGGTTCCGGTGTGGTGCCTGGCTTTGAAAGCACAAGAAAGAAAGGGGGCAAATGGGTTCCAACTAGGAGATGGGGCGGCGTGTTGAGGAGAGCTTGTGTATCTGTGGGGCAGCATCAGGATGGCCATGGGAGGTGGGGAGGAGGAATCTCACGGAGGCTTCTTCTTGGGACCTGAGTTTGGTCTTGTGTGGCAGAGCCTCTTCTGTGGAGGCTTAAAAGATGCTCTGAGAAGTTTAATCTGGCTGGTAGTATAGTGTCATGAGCAATCACACACACACACACACACACACACACACACACACACACACACACACAGAGAGAGAGAGAGAGAGAGAGAGAGAGAGAGAGAGAGATGCAGCTCACAACGTTTCCTGTACACTTAGTCACTGGCATGTGTGAACATGAGCAAGCTCCCGTGTGTACACCAAGAGGAACAGTCGTCCTGGTGTCAGTTCAGAATGTCCCTTCCAGAAATGAACAAGGGCGGGGGCGGGTGGCGGGGGGGATGAGGACTTTAGCCTTTACCCCAGGATCCTGTAACAAGCAGGGCCCACACTTGCGGAAAGCATCGTTGGAGTAGGCCAGGGACCCTCCCCCACCCTGGGTGTGGACTCATGTGGCATTCATGGACTTAATCCGCCGCAGTGAGGCCAGGGAGGTAGCATCTGTCACTTTTCACAAACACAGGCCACAGAGTCTGAGAGACACACTCCGCTTGTCCATAACCTCTCAAGAAGCCGGCTCTGTAGTGCACACTGCCCCTCCATGCCTAAGACTGAGAGGCCCTCATGGTCCCCGCATCAAGCGCAGACCGATGTACCTGACCACTCGTGCAACTAAAGCACGCGTGCATACACACACACATGCAGATGCATACAGGCACACACGAAATATAGCTTTTTCCGTCCTACTCCCCATATGCAAAACCATACACTCATGCACCCACCGTGACTTTTCACTTACAACTGCTGACATCCTAACCTCCTCTCTCTCTCTCTCTCTCTCTCTCTCTCTCTCTCACACACACACACACACACACACTCCTTTTGACTTAAAACACAGCAGTAGCCATCCCACTACCCATACACACACACCTCTGAGCTGATTCACACACACACACACACACACACACACACACACACACACACACACTCAAACACGCCAGAACCACTGTGGCTAGCGGTCATTGAAGGATGACAGCCTGAACAGTATGCTGAGGAGGGGGATCGCCCTGAGGCATGGGCCGAGGGTCACACAACAGGGTACATCGGACTCCCTCGAGGAAAGAGTCAGGCAGACCCCGAAAGGGCTCCGGTGGTCCGGATGGTTCTGCCAGGTAAGGGAGATTGAATAAATGCAGGCCAAAAGCAGACGCCAGCTAATGGCCGAGGCCGCTGATGGCCGAGATGGCTGGTCAGCGAGGAGGGAGGCTCTACAATTGATGTGACTCAGGGCTGGACAAATGATGGCGCATCTGGCTGAAGCTTGCCTGGGGGTGGTGGGCAGAGACCAGAGACCAGGCAGCCTCCTTCACCTCAGTGGGGAAAGGGCCAGAGCAGGCTCTGGTGCCGCAGGGTGGGTTCTCTGACCTGGCTCCACCATGCCTTCTGCATCCCGCCAGACATAGGTGTCTTGGGGTCTTTGTATGTGCCAGGGTGCCTGTTTGTGCTCACGGGTGTTCATTCACACACTTAACCTGCACTTGTCATGTGTGTCTACCTACACAGAACTTGGTGTCTTCGGCACTCTTGGTGGGCAGCCTTGCATGTATGCCTAGCCCACCTGCAAAGTGCTCAGGGACATTTTAGGTTGGAACCGGGGCACCTTTGTGTCGGTGTGGATTGAGTGTGCAGGGACATTCCTCACTGTACACCGTGTGTGCTTATATAAATGTTTATGTATGGGATAGACATTTACATATGTTGCATTGGTGTGAAGTTAAGGGTTGAGGGAAGGAATGCACCTGGCTCCGTACCCTCAACTCTCAATGCATTTGGTGGTCCATGAGGCCGTCTTTGTGCAACTGCTTGTCTCTGTCTGGATATCTGGAGGTGGGTGGTGCGTGGGCTTATATGCTTTCCTGCTATCTGTGTCCACAGCTATCTCTCTCTTGGTGTGGCCATGGGTGGGGTGGGGCAGACTAGGATGAAGGGGACATCTCCCTGAATCTCCTCATCCCTCTATAGGGAGGTCACACAAGCCACACTGGGCTCGGCTGGGATCCAGTAGCCCAGCACAGTGCGGACCACTCCCCTCCTCCCCCCCCCCCCCCGCTCCATGACCTTTGAGCACAGCAGCCCCAAATCCATATTTATCAGAGGGGCTGTGGGGACCAGCCCCTCCCCCACCACTCCCCTCAGGGCCCAGCCTGCCTGGCTGCGGAGAAATTAACCTTGTGACACAGGAGCTTGCTGACACCAGGGGCCCCCCTCCCCATCCTACACAGTGCATATGAGCATGGGTGTGTGTGTGAGCAAGATAGAGAGAAGGCACTTTATCCACACTGGGAAGACGGCAGCAGCTGGAGGAAGAAAGACACACACGGGTTACACATGCCAGTAACACACACACACAGACACAGACACACACACACACACAGACACAGACACAGACACACACACACACACACACACACACACACGCACGCACGCACGCACGCACGCACGCACGCACACACGCACTTGCTGTACTCTGCAAATTAGAAGGACCACGAAAGTCTTGAATGCATGCAGATGTAGGCATGGGTCCTGAGATAGATAGCCCTAGATCAGAGAATACACGACGGGCTTGGGGATGTCCTTCATTCAACAGAATGCTTGCCTAGCACACACGCACAAGGCCCTGTGTTTGGTCCCCAGTATCACGTAAAACAGGCTCAGTGGCTCACGCCTCTAATTTCAGCACTCCGGAGGTAGAGAGATACAAGGATCAGGAGTTCAAGGTCATCTTGGCTACCCAGAGAGTTCAAGGCCAGTCAGGACTTCATGAGACCCTGTCTAAAAAAAAAAAAAAAAAAGGAAAAGAAACTGGAAGCCGGGCGTTGGTGGCGCACGCCTTTAATCCCAGCACTAGGGAGGCAGAGGCAGGTGGATCTCTGTGAGTTCAAGGCCAGCCTGATCTCCAGAGCGAGTGCCAGGATAGGCTCCAAAGCTACAGAGAGAAACCCTGTCTCAAAAAAAAAAAAAAAAAAAAAAGGAAGAAAGAAAGAAAGAAAGAAAGAAAGCAAGAAAGAAAGAAAAAAAGAAACTGGAAACCATGCAGCAAACACATGTAGCCATGGGCCCTGGCTCAGGTACTGGGTATTGGTGCTCTGTGTCACAGAGTCTCTGAGAAAATGACTAAGTCCTAAGCACGTTGTGTAAGTCCTCAGGCAGCCAGTCCACACAGACATCTGCGTATATGTCTGCAGAGACCCTGAAATGAACACACAGGATTTGGAAGCAAGGGTTATGACAGCCAAGATGTCTGCGCAGGCAAGTAAGACAAGACAAATGCCAAAGTACCAGGATGCTCGTCGCACGGAGGGTTTTTCCCATATGTTTGTATAAAGACAAATGCTGAGACATGCCTGTAAGTGCACGCTGGTCAGCTCAGAAACCACGGTGAAGCCAAGAGTGGTGTCCAAACGGGACACACCGAGTCACAGGACACAAGTCACCCAGCCTGGCTTCGTCCTCAGCCCACCCCACTGCAATGAACATGGGTAGATGCTGAAGTCTGAAAACGCTTCTGGAGTTCATTTGCATCCCGAGTGCCTGCGTAAGCCAGGCCTCCTCCTAGATCCTGGGGGAAAGGAAAGGCAGTTACAGAGCACACCTGTGCCCACAGACCAGCCCTGATGGAACCACAGTGGATAGCCAGCTATAAACCGTGATGGCATGTGGGGGAGGAGAGGAGCTGTAGCCACAGGGGGACTTCACGGGAGAAGGTCAGGCGTAACGCCTCAGAGCAGTGGTTCTTAAACTTCCTAACGATGCCACCCTTTAATACGGTTCCCCATGTTGTGGTGACCCCCGACCATAAAATTATTTTCATTGCTACTTTATAGCTGTAATTTTGCTGTTATCAATCGTAATGTAAATATCTGTTTTCTGATGGTCTTAGACGACCCCTGTGAAAGGTTCCTTCATCCCACAAAGGGGTCGAGACCCACAGGTTGAGAAACGCTGGAAAGGCTGTTCAGGACACACACACACACACACACACACACACACACACACACACGTACCACGTACGTTATCTGAAAAGGTACCAAAGCCACACAGGAATAAATACCCCAGGATTCAGATATGACAGCTTCATTGTGCTGCATCTGCCCCTAGGAAGCCCCTCTGGGTATGTCTCTAGGTGGCTCACGGGGTCTACCAGCTGTGGTCCAGGTTTGGGGACAGCAAGGGGTCTGGTCCGGGAGGCCCCCTGGGGACAAGTAGGAGTGGCAGACAAGTGTGGAATGTCCCACCAACTTCAGGAAGGTAAAGATCACTGGGCAGGAGGATGAAGCAGGCTTCACATAGCCATAAAGGGATTCAGACTTACACTGGGCGTGTTGGACAGCTGCGGAAGGGTTTAGGGGGTCTAGACCATGTGATCCAGGGGCTGCCCAGCAGGCCTGGCTCAGGGCCCGGTGAGGGAGGGATAGGATGGGGGCACCCTGGAAGAAGATCCAGCCTGCAGGGAGCCCCAGTGGTGTTCATTCCTTCCCTTGCTCCAGGCCCCATCCTTGACCACCAGCAAGAGTCAACCTGGTGACAGTTGCCCTCAAACAGAGGCTTGCCAGGGGATGGAGGTAGAGTTCGGATTCCCTCTAGCAACCACCATCACTTCATAGCTTCTTAAAAGGCCACTCCGGTGGTCAGGCCTGAGATAAGTCAACCCCTCTCCTGCTTCAGAGGGGGCCCCTGGTCTGGTGAGGTGGTCCTTGCTAAAGCCCTGCTAGGAACTTGTGGGGTTTATCCAAGGTTTGGGGAGCTGCGGGGCTATGGGGATCAGACATCCCTTAGAGTATACAGGAAAGAGGCAAGGACCCTAGTTCTGAGGGCAAAGGAACCTCAGAGTGGGGTGGGGGTGGGGTGCGGCTGTCGTTTCCTCACACAGGGAAAAGCTCCTCACAGGCCAGGAGATGGTTGGATGGGTAAAGGGCCGGTTGTGTGAAGTGTGAGGGCCTGAGTCCAGGTCCCCAGGCCCCACATAAGAAGCTGGCTGTGGGGGTCCATGCCCCTCTCAGGGCTGGGGAGACAGAGGCCCGCAGATCCCTGGAGCTAACTAGTGGAGTTGAATTGGCCAGCTCTGGATTCAGTGAGAGACCTGTCTCCAAATATAAGGCCAAGGGGGCCAGCAAGATGTTTGCCGTGCAAGCCTGGTGACCTGCATTCGGGAACCCCAGCTTCGGGGGTTGTCTTCTGGCGACCACACACATGCATGTTTGAGCACTTGAGTATCCCCCCCACACACACACACCACACACGTCATGCCCTCACCCAAGACAGTCATAAGAAAAGGCAGTAAGGTGGAGAGGGACTGAGGAGACACCTGCTTCTGACTTCCAAATGCACGCATGCACACTGTTCCATGTATGCACACACAAGAACGCATAACCACCACACGCAACAGCAACAAAAAGAAAAACAAAAAGGAGGAAGAGAAAAAGGAAAAGCCAGGCATTGTGGGACATAACTGTAATATCAATACTAAAAATGTAGAGACCAGTAGATCAAGGGTTCAAGACCAGCCAGGGCTACAAAGCAAGTTCAAGGCTAACCTAGGCTACATAGGGCCCTTTTCCCACACAAAAGGGAGAAGGGTACCATCTTCCTTGGCTTGTAAGCCCTACATGAGCTGTCTGCCTATTTGAGTTTACTTCTTTCATGTTAGCTCCCAAAGATCAAGCTACTTTCTTTCTTTCTTTCTTTATTTAATTTATTTATTGGATTTCTCTGTGGCTTTGGAGCCTGTCCTGGAACTAGCTCTTGTAGACCAGGCTGGTCTCGAACTCACAGAGATCCATCTGCCTCTGCCTCCCAAGTGCTGGTATTAAAGGTGTGCACCACCACTGCCTGGCTTTTTAAATAATTTTAAAAATTTTTATGCATATTGGTGTTTTGCCTACATGTAGGTCTGTGTGAGGGTGTCAGGTCCCCTGGAGCCTGAGTTATAGACAGTTGTGAGCCTCCATGTGGTGCTGGAAGAGCAGCCAGCGTTCTTAACCTCTGAGCCTTCTCTCCATGCCTGCCACTTACTTTCTTGCCGGTCTTTAAACCCATCTTCTACCTCAAGGACTTTGCCAGGAAAGCTCTGGCTCCTCAGTTCCTTTGGGCAGCTGTTCAAATGACACCATCCCAATCTAAAATATCACTCAGAATCCACCCCTGCCTGCCTTGTTTCCTGCCCTGTTTCCTTTGGTGGTGCTCTTGTGAATTTTCTTCTGGGGTATCTTTCCCTCCGCTAGAAGCTCCGAGGGCAGGGACTTTGTCTTGTTCATGGCCACACCTCTGCACCTAGCACAGCACACAGAGTGAGCAGTCAGCTATTGCCTCTGGCTGTCCTGTGTGACCACTGTCATGGTGGGGGGAATGAGAAGGAGTGAGGGAGCTTACTTTCTGGGGCATCATGCCTCTCGGTGCCGTGAGGGACACTGGCAAACCAGTTGCCTCCTCTCTGTTGGAGAGTCAAAGTAGCCAGAATTAATGTGAGTATTTCGGGCCTGGGCCTCCTTCATCTTAACCCCAGAGTCACGTCTGTTCCCAGTCTGTGTGCTGAGAATGTCCCCTCCCCGTCACTGAGGTGCTCCCCAATGTTCTCTATTCAGTCCTCAGTGAGGGCCAGAGCTTTGTTTCGACACCTGGTCTCATATAGCCCAGGCTGGCCTTGAACACCTGATCCTCCTGCCTTCATCTCCCGTGTACTGGCATTCCACGTGTACGCCCCCTCACTCATTTTATGTGGTGCTAGGGATTGAACCCAGGACCCTGTGCATGCAGGGCAAGCAGTCTACCAACTGAGCCACATCCTCAGACCAGGTCAAGCAGGCCCTCCTGCTTCCTGCCTCCTAAGTGCTGGGATTACAGGCACGTGCCACCATGTTGGTTTAGGTGGTTCCGGCAAGACATTTCAGAGCTTCGTGGACGTTAGGCAAGTACTCTACCAAGCCACAACCTAGTCCTGTTTTCTGTTGAGACAGGGTTTCTCTGTGTAGCCCTGGCTGTCCTGGAACTCACTCTGTAAGACCAGGCTGGTCTTGAACTCACTGAGATCCACCTGTCTCTGCCTCCCGAGTCCTGGGACTAAAGGTGTGCGCCACCATGCCTGGTTTAGATTCACTTATTTTTTATTTTGTGTGTATTAGGGAAGATATGTAATCCATGAGACTAGGATATCTTTTAGTGGATAAACGCCAGCCAAACGCAAGCCAGAGCGTGCCAGAGGAAGCAAGGCAAGGGAGGCCAGAGAGCGCGCCATGTGCCTTCTCTGTCCCTTTAAAGCCTTTCCCTGTCACCCTGACATCACCTTGACCACGCCCTGACTGGCATGGCCGGGCACACCTGTAGCCATCTCTTAGGAGGCGTGGCTATGATGTCTCCCTACATATGTGCATATTTTCCTGGATGTAAATCTGTGTACCAAGTATGTCAGGTAGCCTTAGAGGCCGGAGGAAGACATTGGATCCCAGGATCTAGAGTTACACATGCTTGTGAGCTGCCATGTGGGTGCTGGGAATTGAACCCCTGTCCGCTGGAAGAGCAGCCAGTGCTCTAATTGCTGAGCCATCTCTCCAGCCTCTGAAACTTTATATATTATTTGGTTTTGTTGTTTATTAAAAAAGAAAAGGGAGGAGCAGGGCATTGGTGGTGCACACCTTGAATCCCAGCACTCGGGAGGCAGAGGCAGGCGGATCTCTGTGAGTTCGAGGCCAGCCTGGTCTAGACTCTAAAAGCTACAGAGAAACCCTGTCTTGAACAACCAGAAGGAAGAAAAAAAAGGGGGGGGGGGAAGGAGGGAACAAATGTGAGGATCCCTGGAGAATCCGGCCTTATGCTGGCCCTGGGGATTGTAAAAGTGAACTCACCCACACATGCCTGAAGCAGCACTGAGGGCAGACCTGGTCTCGGGGAGGGACCTAAGCACTATTTAACAGGGGACCCTTCAGGGGTCCTTGAGACAGCAACTCTCCGAGATGAGGGAGCAGCGTCAGTCAGCTGGGTGTCCTTCTCATCAACCCACTGGGAATGTTCGTTATTTATGTCTGGGTTGCAGACTCTGGGGGATCTTCTGTCCTAGAATTAGATACAGGAAATGTTCATTGAATGAATGAATGAATGAATGAATGAATGAATGAATGAACACAGGAGCATAGTTAGCCAGGCACCATCCCTGCATTTGTTCATCTGCTGTGCTCGCCATAAACCCCGTCCCCATCTTCCTACGCACCTGTGGCACCTTTTCCGCCACCCACTTGCCGCTGTCTTTGTGTCCATGCCAGCCGAGTTCCTTCTGAGAGTAGGTTATAGTGTAACTCCTCACACTAGCGTCAGGAGGTGAGTGTCATTATCCTTATGTTACGTGGTAGAAAACAGGTGAAGTGGCTTGCTGTGGGTCACACAGCAAGGGCATTAGAGATCTTGTGTTTTTATATTTATTTATTTATTTATTTATTTATTTATTTATTTATTTATTTTTCGAGACAGGGTTTCTCTGTAGCTTTGGAGCCTATCCTGGCACTCGCTCTTGTAGACCAGGCTGGTCTCAAACTCAACAGAGATCCGCCTGCCTCTGCCTCCCGAGTGCTGGGATTAAAGGCGTGCACCACCATGGCCGGGCTGATCTTGTGTTTTTTATTTGTTGTCTTTGTTGCAGAGTCTCTTGTAGCCCAGGCCGGCCTGGAATTCTTTAATTGAGAGAGAGAGAGAGAGAGAGAGAGAGAGAGAGAGAGAGAGAGAGAGAGAGAACAAGCATCTGCACATGCATATTTAGAGGGAGCAGGAAGATACCTTTTCTCTGCCTTATTCCTTGAAGACGGGGTCTTTCTGGGCCAGGCTGTGGTGGCGCATGCCTTTAATCCCAGCACCTGAGAGGCAGAGGCAGATGGATCTCTGTGAGTTCGAGGCCAGCCTGGTCTACAAAGTGAGTTCCAGGATGGCCAGAGCTACACAGAGAAACCCTGTTTTGAAAAACCAACTCCCCCAAAACAAAACCCCCCAAAGACATGGTCTCTCGCCGAATGGAAGCCTGCCATCCCACTAGTGGGATCTGCCTGTTGGGGTTTCAGATACACACAGTCACACCCAGTTTCTTACTTGGGTGTTGAGGACTCAAACTCCAGTCTTTTTGTTTTTGTTTTTTGTTTTTTTGTTTTTTGAGACAGGGTTTCTCTGTGTAGCTTTGGAGCCTATCCTGGCACTCGCTCTGGAGACCATGCTGGCCTCGAACTCACAGAGATCCGCCTGCCTCTGCCTCCCGAGTGCTGGGATTCAAGGTGTGCACCACCAACACCCAAAGCTTCAAACTTCAGTCTTCATGGTCTCCCCCAGGTCCATGTCCTTAATGCCCGATGAGAGGACAATGCCTCCGCCGTGTCTGCATGGGCTAGTTTTAACTGTGCTGGGGGTGGCTGCAGAGCCAATGCACCTTCTGTGGTCTGAGTGGACATTCCACCTGGCTGTGAGACGGCAGGAGCCAGGAGCACCAGTTTCTGCTTCTGGCTGCTGAATAAGGCTGGGGCACTCTCTTCCTCTGTCTCCCTTGGTGTAAGCCCTCAGTTTCCTGGTGAGGAAGCAGGGGCAGAGTTAAGCTTGGTTCTATCCTGCCCACTGTATTGACAACCAAAACCACAGGATAAGCTCTCAAGTGGTGTTCAGATCCCCCCCCCCCTTTTTTTTTTGAGACCGCATCTCACTGTGTAGCCCTGGCTGTCCTGGAACTCACAGATCCACTCACCTCTGCCTTCTGAGTGCTAGGATTAATGATGCACACCACTTTGTAGGACCCCACCCACAGTCCTGAAGGCTCTGGAACTCAGCTGGGTTTGGCAAAGAAGACAGGGCTGGCTGGGGTGGGGAGCAGAGAGGCAGCGCTTTCTGCGTTTCCCCTGAGTCCTTGGCCGCAGACCAGCCGATGGAGCCTTAAAACTCCACTTCTAACAGTTACTAGCTTGTTGTAATGCATATCCATGATAGTCTAGTTTAATGAAAGAAAGAAAGAAAAAACAACTTTTTTTTTTTTTTTACAAGCATGATGGCGCACAGCTATAATGACACCTCTTAGGAGGTGGAGACAGGACGATGGAGAGTTCCAACTCAATCTGAGCAAGTGAAACTGAGCTAAAAAAAATCAGAGGTGGGAAGTATGGCTCAGTGGTAGAGCCCCTGTCTAGAATCCCCCAGTGAGGGGCTGGGGGTGTGGCTCAGTGGTAGAGCCCCTGTCTAGAATCCCCCCAGTGAGGGGCCGGGGGGCGTGGCTCAGTGGTAGAGCCCCTGCCTAGAATCCCCCAGTGAGGGGCCGGGGGGTGTGGCTCAGTGGTAGAGCCCCTGTCTAGAATCCCCCAGTGAGGGGCTGGGGGTGTGGCTCAGTGGTAGAGCCCCTGTCTAGAATCCCCCAGTGAGGGGCTGGGGGCGTGGCTCAGTGGTAGAGCCCCTGCCTAGAATCCCCCAGTGAGGGGCTGGGGGTGTGGCTCAGTGGTAGAGCCCCTGTCTAGAATCCCCCAGTGAGGGGCTGGGGGTGTGGCTCAGTGGTAGAGCCCCTGCCTAGAATCCCCCAGTGAGGGGCTGGGGGGCGTGGCTCAGTGGTAGAGCCCCTGCCTAGAATCCCCCAGTGAGGGGCCGGGGGGCGTGGCTCAGGGGTAGACTGCTTGCCTAGGGTATATGAAGTCCTTGATTCCGTCCCCAGCACCAAATCATTAACATCTTTGTAACCCTCTCTCTGCGTAGTTTATCTCCCAAAACTCACTGGAATGTATATGTCTGGGATCCAAACTCAGGTTTCTGATTTCTGCTCCAGATCTTTTCCTTTTCCTTCTCCTCCCCCTCCTTCTTTTTGGTTGTGTCTCTGTGTTCGTAAAAATGGGATTATATAGTTCATGCTTGGGTGTCTGAGTTGCATTTTTTTCCCAACAATGGATTATGAGTGACAAGTCTGTGCCAGTGAATTTATTTCAGGCTTATTTCCCCCAGCCCCATAGTGTTCCTTTGTGTGGCTGCAGTGACACCGTTTATTGTGTCAGCCCCCAGCCATGGCACATCTGAGTTCTTTCACAGATGTCCCTCCCCATTGCACCCGTCCCCAGGTAACAGATGAGGGTACTGAGGTCGGCATGCGGAGCCTCTCACACGTGGGAAAAGTAGAGGCACTGTTGAGGGCAGGTAGGGGTAGCGTGGGCACAGTTCCTGGCTTCACTTCAGGCAGAGAGGCAGACGGTGCGGTTAGAGGCAGCCCACCAACGCTTACACCTATGGGAGTGCAAGGGGCATTTGAGGAGACCACCCTTTCCCAGGCCTGAGAGCCAGACACATTGCACACCTGAGCCCTGCCCCGTCAAGCACTCCACCCCTCTCTCTGCCTTGTTCCCTGGGCCCGCTCACCGCCTGTTCCATCCTTGCCAGCTTATCAATAGGTTAAGTGGTCGGGTCAGCGATATTGACCATTTGATTAGGACCTTGTCAGATCAATTCCCCGCTCATCTCATGGGCCTCCTCCCCTGTCCACGTGCTCCCTCTTGCTCTTCCAGGCCTGGGAGCAGCTGGCTGCAGAAGCAACCATCACCCCCCCCGCCCCGCCCCCCACAGAATCCCCAAACTAGGGAGCCACTTTTGACTGTCTCCCTAGGTGCCAACGGCCTTGTCCCACACCCCTCTTGCCGTCAGGGACCGTGTTTGCGCTGTGTCTTATGCTCAGGCGGTCAGAGCTGCCGGCTCTCCACTGTGTGACCTTGGATATCGGCCTAAACCTTTCGGAGCCTTCTTCGTGTCTTCAGCAGTGTGTTTGCAGTGAACCCAAGAGTTTGAGAGGAATCCGTTTGGCATGTACACTGCCCTAGGCAGCACCCACTACACTGCTAGAGTTATTTATATTTGTGTCTGTGCCGCTCCGACTCACAGTGGAGGTGTATATAGGCGAGCTGTCTCTGGGGGTCAGGGGACAAATGACACCATCATCCCAGATCTGTCCTAAAGTGCCAGTGTGCAACCATATCCTTATTCTGGGGGATGCTGGGGATCCCTGGAGTAGGCTGACCTCACCTCGCCCTCAAGTAGCTCATCGGATGGCAGGTGGGTGGTAGATGACTCCACGATACAGGCAAGCAGTGTAGATACTGACTGGGAGAAAAACTGAGGGCCGGGACCCAACCCTGACCTCAGGGAACTAGGTTCACACTCTGGCACCACCTTTTCCTGTGCCTGCTGATGGCCAGCTCTATTTCTCACGATGCCAGATGTACAAGAGGGGTTTGCCAGGCCTCAGGCACTACCGGAAGACAGTGTTCTGACCACTGGGCCCTGCCTATATTTATCTGCTCGGAAAGGGACTCTCTCGCTTCTGCAGAGGCACGTGGGAGTTCTGAGCCTGGAGAGCCGGACAACAGTGTTGGAGGCAGGCCTGCCAGGGTGCTGCAGTCCTTGGGCACTGTGTGGGCAAAGGTGGCAGAGGGCTGAGGAACACACGGAGGCCCTGCGAGCTGCCTTGGGGGAAGACCCCAGCCCTAAGGCACTGTCTGACTGAGGGGGGCTCCTCTGAGACTGGGGATTCCCCTCCCGCCCGCCATCACTTACACCAATATTGACGGTTAATGCCGTGTCGCCACCGTGTTCAACACTCAGCGCGGCTAATTGTTTTGACTGGGAATCGGCAAGGCGATTAAACGCCATCGATTTTGCCCTGCGCGCTGCATCGATTTTTAAATTTCCTATTGATCCCAGCCCTAAATCTCCTTAACCAAGACCTCACCGTGGAGATGACAGCCACTGATTAGCCCCGAGGTGGGGTGTGTGTGCAGGAGTTGGGGGGGACACCCCCAAGGGGGAACTACCCCTTCCCTTTCTCCCCCCAGGGACCAGGGTCCCCCTCTCCCTCTGCCCCTGAGGATGGAGGCTCAGCCAGACACCCAGGGGGAAAGGAGGGAATGGGGAACTCGGGAGAACCCCAGCTCCTTTCCTCCTCTTTTCTTTCCTGTTTAGAATTTTCTGTTTTCTTTGCATAGTCACATCTCTCTTGTCTCCTCATCTCTTCTGATTTTCTCTCCCCATCTCTCCATTGCTGTCTTTTTCTCTCTTCTCTTTGTCAACACCACGCTTCCCCAGTTTTCCCGAATCCTGGTTTGAGCCTGGGCCTCAGTCTCCCATCTGCACCTGCCTGTGTGCCAGGATGTAGAAAAGTCATCTGTAAAAGTCCACGGCTAGTCTTGTCCCACCCACCCCCACTTGCAGTACCCCCTCTTCTTGGGAGTGCACCCGTGGGCTCACACAGGGGTTTGGGGCTGGGCTAACTGACCTTGTGATCTGGTTCTCAAGCCCTCCCTCTCTGTGTTATTTTTGTTTGTTTTTAGATTTTCCCAGACAGGGCTTCCCTGTATGTAGCCCTGGCTGTCCTGGAACTTACTCCGTAGACTAGGCTGGCCTGGAACTCAACAGAGATCTGCCTGCCTCTGCCTCCTGAGTGCTGGTGTTTGTTTGAAGACAGTTTCACTCTGTAGCCCAGGTTAACCTAGAGTTCTCAATATACTCCAGGTTGGCTTCAAACTTCAGACCAAGTCTCCCAAATGCTAGGATAGCAGGCATAAGCCACTATGCCCAGATATTCGTGGAGTGGGTGTGTGATCATACAATTCCTCTCTCTCTGTGTGTGTGTGTGTGTGTGTGTGTGTGTGTGTGTGTGTGTGTGTGTGCGCGCGCATATGTGTGGAGACGGGCAGCTCAACAGGTTGGAGGGTGTCCTTTCTAGGTGCCTCAGTTGGTCTAAACCTCTTGCAGGCTGCTCAGCTGGTTTCTGCTTCTTCCAGGCTGTCTGTCTGGCCTGGTCTCAGTCTTTTTTTGTAGCTTGGCTTCCTTTTTCTGAGAGGGACTGCCGCCCTCAGCCTTTATTGCTGACTCTAGCAGGGAGAAGCCTGGTGCATCTGGTGGGTTTCAGGAACTTCCTGAAGATATTTTGAGTTGTTTGCCTTCCTGCTTAAGGAGCTTCCCTGTGGGATAAAATGTTTCTGTCTAGGAGGAAACTGTTACACAACAGTGTGTATGTATAGGGATGGTGTGTGTGTGCATGTTGGGGGTTGTTGTGGAGGTCTTGGGTGTCAATCCTCAGGAACTGTCCTCCTAGATTTTTGAGGCAGAGTCTCTCTCTGGGATCTGTGGCTCTCACAGATCTCCCACTGGGATTAACTGAGGCTGGCTGGCCGCCTGCTTTTTACATGTGGTTTCTGGGGATGCTCCTGAGGTCAGCATTTCACTGACTGAGCCTCTAACTCTGAGACACTGTCTTGCTATGTAGCCCAGGCTGGTCTTGAACTTACGATCCTCTTGCCTTAGCCTTCCACCTGCTAACATGGGAGCTGCCATGTCCAGCTAGCCCCTCTGTCCAGCTTCCCAGCCCCTTACCTAAAAGCTCACAGAAGTCAGGGGCCAGAATGATCTTTGCATAGGCTTGGGCAGCTTTCCCAAGAAGCCTGAATCTCTTGGAGGTGGGAAACCAGGTCTCAGGCACAGGCAGGGAGACCAAAGCTCTGCACCCACCCCTGCTCTCGGTGTAGGCTTTAAGTCATGACCCCCACTGCCCCACCTGGAGAAGGAGAGGATGGAACCCCCCTCCATCTTCCATCCCATAGGACTGTGAGGATGCTTAGAAGCCAGTGTTCCTTGAGGACCGCCTGCCATTCTGGACCAAAGTTCATTCACCATCTAGATCTGGCTTGGCTGTTGCTCCCCCCCCCCCCGATTCTGTTAGGATTCCCTGGCACTTTCCACCTACCACAGCTCATTGGCGGCCGCTCTCTACCTTGCCTTTCCAGCTTGCCTGTGAGTGCCGGGGAGGCAGGACAGACATCTGGTCTAATCCATGCCTCGACTCCCACGCTTGGCTCAGAGGCACTTAGAAAACATCAGCGTTTTGCCAAACGTAGTGGCTCAAGCCTGCAGTCCTAGCACTGGTGAGGCTGAGTGAGGCAGGAGGATTTTGAGTTTGAGGTCAGTGTGGACTACATAGTGAGTTCCGGACCAGCCTGGGCTACATATGAGGTCCTGTCTCTGAGAGCGGTAGGAAGAAAGGGTAGGAGAGTGGGAGAGAAAGAATGGAAGTATTTGCTGCACAAATGAATAATTGAATACACAAATGCCGGAGTCGGAAATACTGCAACCCTACAGCTCATAGGCACTTCATAACGATCAACCCTTACAAATTTACTTCTCACCAGATCTTGCCAGAACTCCTTTAAGATACAGTTTGCTAATTAATTAATTTACCCGTCCATCAATTTATGATCCACTCTGCCATCCATTTGTGATCTTATAAATACTTCAAATTGGCTGGGGCCACTGCCAAATGCTAACAATGTTAGCCTGCCAGGAGCTTCCTGGAGCAGAGTGTGGTCTCACACGGTAATCCTACGGAGTGCTGAGGAGGCTGGGGCAGGAGGCTGCAAGCTTGAAGCCAGCGTGGACTACCTAGTAACACAGAAAGATTGTCTTTAAAAATGAAGGGGGCTGGGCGTGGTGGCACACGCCTTTAATCCTGGCATTGGGGAAGCAGAAACACACGGATCTCTGTGAATCAGGCCAACCTGGTCTACATGGCGAGTTCCAGGCCAGCTGGGGATGCATAGTGAGATCCTGTTTCAAATTGGAGACGAGGGGTGGAGAGAGATGTTTCAGTGGGTAGAAAGGCTCGCCACCAAGCCTGATGGCTTGAGTTCAGTCCCCAGGCTCCACTTGGTATAATGAGAAAAACAGTTCCTGGAAGTTGTCGTTTGGTCTGTGTTCTATGACTTTGGCGTGTGTGTTCTATGAATGCACATACACAGGCGCACAAAATACATACGTGAAGTTTAAGACCAAAACGACAACAAAAAGCTTCCCATCTGATGGGAAAACAGGTGTTCGACAAAGGTGGGCCTCAGGATAGGAACATTGCGTCTTAGGGGCCAGGAGTGAGAGCAACTCAGTAGGACCCGAGTCCCAGGTACTTGTTGTCTCCATGGTTTGTGGATGTGTTGATGGGGGGACAGGAACTCGAGGGAGAGCCTCATCCTACATGAGGCCCAGACCACTATCCAGCGACATTCACTCTGTCTTCTCTTCCTCCAGGTTCTCGGCTGGACCGGGTTGGTGGCCTGAATGTATTAGCTTTGCTGTGTCTGCCCAAGAGGTAAGAGTTGTGGCTTATGGGTTGTGTACTTCCCGAGTCCTTGTCCCTGGCCTCCCCTTGAAGGTGGTCACCATTCTCGTCGGTGCTGTTTCTGCTTCCCAGGGGTTACATTCTGTGTAACCGGGTCCTGTGATCTCCTGGCCAAACAAGTGTTTCTGAGGGTTGGCGATAGTGGACTGTTTACATCTTTGGGTGGTTTCGTTTACATCTTTGGGGCAGGTGTGCGTGATTACAAGGGGTTTGAGGAAGTCGAGGCTGATGTGCGTGCGTGCTGTCACCTATAAATGAAAACGGGGGGGGGCCGGCAAGATGGCTCAGTGGGTAACGGTGCTTGCCGCCAAGCCTTTTGGTCTGTCTCTGAGTATCTCCTTCCGCGTGATGGAAGGAGAGAACCAACTCCTGCAAGCTATTCTCTGACCTCCACACATAAGTTATAGCATGTGGTAGCCCCCCTCCCCCCAGACACACACAACTAAATAGATAAATAGGTGTAATTTTAACATTTTAAAACGAGGATCCCAAAGCCCTCCCACCTTAGGCGGTATAACTGAGGACAGAAGGTAGAGGACACAGAATGTGTGGGTGCAGGTGTGGGCTCTCCAAAGCGTAGAGATCCAGGCACACAGTGGGAATTGGAAGAACCCCGCCCCCTGATCAAGTATGGATTTCTCAGAGCCCAGCAGGGCTCCCAGAATGAAGCCAGGACTCTCCAGGGGTTCAGCGCTGTGGAAACCTCAGGTGTGGGCGGTTGCCCTGCTGTTGGCTCTACTCAGTTTGACATACCCCCCGACCCCAGCCCACCCGGGTCCCTTCTCCTGGCAATGAGTGACAGTGGAGGGTGGGAAGTGAGGCCTGTGAAGTGGAACCCCTCTCATACCACCACCCCTATTTTAACTAGAACAGCTGAACCCACAGGCCTCAGGGCCCCGGTGAGCCACCTGTCAGTCCCCTGCTGTCCTTGAATCACAGGTGCCCTTTGGGAAGCCGAGGAGCGCCATAGCCTGTGTTTGCCACTCATCTGGTGTGGCAGGGGGTCATGGTGGACTGGACGGTGGGGAGGGGCAGCTTCTTGTTCATCTTCAGACAGCTCTGAGTTTTCCGGAGCAGCAGAAGGGCAGGGATTGCAGCTCCATTAGTACAGGGCCCGCTCACTCAGCATACACCAAGCCCTGGGTTCCGTCCTCAGCGCTGCCTGCAAACGGTGCGCCTGCACCCCAGAGGCAGAGGCAGAAGGATCAGAAGTTTGAGGCCATCTTTGGCCACATAGTGAGTTTGAGGCCAGCTTGGGCTATGTGAGACCCTGTCTCAAAGAGAAAAATGAGAGGAAAAAAAGAAAGACAATTTTTTTTTTTTTATGGGACACCTCTCAGTTTTTAAATGCTGACAGCTAATGTAGAATTTTAAAAATTTCTTTCTGGTCCAAACAAACCACTTTTCAGGACCATAATAGTTACAGACTGGGACCCAGGAAAACACTTAACCTGTGTGTACCCAGTTCAGTGACTCAGGATGTTCATACCCACCACAAAGTGTGACTCAGGGATATTCACACCCACCACAAAGTGTAACTTGGGGACATTCGCACCCACCAGGAAGTTCATTCATGAGCTCTTGTTTTAGCTGGTTACTATGTGGGCACCTTAGTTACAGGATTCCCAACTGTCTGTCTGTCTATCTGTCTATCCACTCAGGCATCTATCTCTTCCTCCTCCCTCTGTAGCCTAGGCCGACCTCAAACTCTGAATCCTCCTGCCTCAGGTTCCTACTAAGATTACAGGCATGAGCCACACACCCAGCCTCTTCAAGGAGTCATATTACATCTCTCCCAGGGCTCGCATGTCCTCAGATGCCCTTGGTGTTGAAGGGAGGCTGCCGTCAGTTTGGGGTTAGAGACTAGCTTTGAGGAATGCTAGGAGCTGGGTTAAAGTAAACAGAGGGCTTTAATTATGTTTTGTTTGAAATAGTTCTCTGTTGCTCGGAGTCACTTGGCTTGTCACTGGCCGAGGCAGATTTCGAACTCAGAACTGCCTGAATGTAAAGCCCTTATTCTTCTATCTCACTGAATCCCAATATAGTGTTGGAAACCCTGAGCTTTGGGGGTGAATTTCATCCGGGAGAATAGAGTCAGAAGGCCTGGCTAACACCGTCAGGACTATTTGTCAGTTTGCTGGGTAAAACCAGGGACAGTAGAGAGGTGTTTGGCCGTTGGGGTGTCTCACAAACTGGCTTTGAAAACCATGGCCACAGTACTTGAGTGGTTCAGGGGCAACATCAACCTCCCACAGCCATCCTACAGCTCCTAAGAGCTGTACAAACAGCCACAGGCATCCACAACAATCACAATGTTCACCCCCACTCTCTTTTATCTCTACTTGGAAGGCAGGTAGCTTCCCAGATATGTCCCAGGGTCTCCTCAGTGCTCCCCATAAGAGCTGGAGTCCCAGGGTGACTGAGATTACCCTCCCTATCTACTTCGGCTGCCCTAAGGCACTGTGCCCAGGGATAGCCCCACCCCCATCCCTGTGCTGCTACACACACACACACACACACACACACACACACACACACACACACACCCTGCGCACACACGAGCGCCTTGGCACTTGGCTTTTGCGTCTCCCCATAAGCTTCAGAGGGAGGAGAGTTCTCTATTTGTCTGCAGTGGGTTCCTAGTACAAGGTCAATGCTCAGAAAGTATTTGTAGAATGAATAAATAAAGGAGCAGACACATACCACCAAATCCATATCCATCCATTTATTGCCCCACCCGGGGAGTTCTCACATGCTAGGCCTGGAGAAGCTGAGAAGTACAAGGGTGTCTGAGGCCTCAGAGGGGTCCCCGGGCTGGGGAAGAATCAGGCACAAACTTTATCAAGTTTGGGGCTGCAGGGTGTCAGAGGAGAGAGAGGGGTTAGGTGACTCACTCAGGGTATCTGGGATATCTTTGGGAGGGAGTTCTTTGCTCCAGGGGGAGGGAAGTGGACATGGTTGGCAGGCTTGCAGATAAGTGTGGCCTTACAGTCCCCTGGGGCTGGTGCCCTCTGAATGCCAAGGCAGGAATGGGGCTGAATTACCATCTTCCCTTCTGCCCCCATCCGTGCGCAAAAGTGGCCAAAGATGAACGTGACGCGCACTCGGGGTCACAGAGGTGATGAGGGGTGTGTCCTGAGACTCCTGGACTCCCCTGCAGGAGCCCCAAAGATGTCAGGAGCCAGAGCTCAGTTGTAGGGGGACAAGGCTTGAATGGCTGCCTGGGTCTGAATTGTTGGGACTTGGAAGAACCCAGGGCTGTGTGAGGCAGTCTGTGGGGACTGGGTGGGGATGTCTCTGGAAGGTAAAAGTGGGGTAGCCGTGATGGCTGTAGACAGGACAGAGTGAACCAGCAGGTGGGCCAACGAGTTTTCCTCATCTCCAGGTCCAGTCAGCCTCTTTCTGAGCTGCATCTGCAGGAGCGGGGTAGGCCTTGACTTTTAGCACTAGGGTGTATGCCGCGACCTTTGTGGCTTAGGGCGGGGCCAGAGACGGGGCTTCAGTGGTAGGACAGCGCTCTTGGTTTGGGGGGATGGGACAGCTCCCCAGAGACTGGTACCCGACACACTGCCTGAACGGGCATCGTTCTTTACTGGACGTGAAATTCAGATTTGAGGACAGGGCGTTCTAGGAGGTAGCAAGTGACGGCTTTGCTGCCTTTGTGGTTGGTGTCTGCAGACAGGGCGGGTGGGAACAGTTGTAATTCGGGAGTGCCTCTTACAGGGTGGGGCTTACAGATGTGGGGGAGGTGAAGAACAGAAAGCTCACCTCTTTTAGCCGCCTAGGACCGGTGAGTTGCTGGAAGCCCGGACAGTCCCACAGCAAAATGAAAGCAGGCTGTGAGCTCAGAGCCCCGATCCACAGCAGAGGCAGACCTCACAGTAACCCCGGGAGCTGTGTGCAAGGCCTGTTGGGAATCCCACTGAGAGCTGGTGTCCAGCCGCACAGGTCTCTACTCCTGGCCTTCTGTGCTCCCAACAGGCGCTCTTCCTGTTGCTGTTAGACTTGGTCCCCGAATGTCTGTCAGCTCTCTGTTCCTTCTCCTGTGCCTCCTCTTCTTCTGAGCCTGGAGGTGTATAAAGAGCATGTTAGCCAAACGGAGGTGTGGGGCCTGGCAGGGGTTGGGGTGGCAAGGACAGGAAGAAAGAAAGAGGCACTGAAGAAAACCAAAGAACAGAGGTAGCTTCCTTTGCCCTTACTACTTTTTCGGTGTGTGTGTGGGGGGGGGGGCTGTGGAGTGCAGTTTTCTTCAGGCACATGGCCAATGGGGGGGGGCGTTCAGAGAGATCTGACATTTGAGAAATGTAGGGAGCTCTTGAGAAGGGTGCCAGGGGAAATGGGATGGGGGCCAGGAGAGCAGGGTAGAGACAGGTAGGAAAGTTCTCTCCCAAGCCAGAGTCCCTGAAGACCCACGGTGGGTGGGACAAAGCCACAGCTCGATAGGCATCTCAGAGGAAAGATGAGGGGGTACGGGCGCCCTAGAAGGAGGGCACAGCTGTGAGGCAGGAAGGAAGCATCTCATGTCTCATGCGAGGCTCCAAGTGTCCTCACTGGGCGGCTGTATCTGGTAGAGCGCCATTGATGTGGTATGGGCACGGCACGTGGAGGGTGGCCACTCTGGCGGGCGTGTTGGTAGGGAGGCCGAGATGCCCCCAGCTGATACCCGAGATCTACTGTCCATCCTGCCCCCTCCTCGCTCTGTCTCTGGGGGGTGGGGAACCAAGGATTATGGGGAGGACTTGGTGACACCTGACTTGTGGCCTAGGGGTTGGGGAGAAAGCTGTGTGTGTGTGTGTGTGTGTGTGTGTGTGTGTGTGTGTGTGTGTGTGTGTGTGTTTATGGTGGGGAGGGGACTTTGAACTTGCCCCCCCCCATCTTCGCTGACTTGAGATCTCACTATATCACTAGTGGCTACTCTCCGCCGCTACTCTACCCTTCATCTGCACATCTGTCTTTCATCTGTGTCTTTCTGATCTCATTCTTACTCTTTGTGTCTCTCTGTGTGTGTTTTCTAGCTGTCCCTGGCTGGGGCTCCCCATATCCTTATCTGGTTCCTCTCCCCGAATCGCTGCTGCCCCGAGGTGCCCCCCCCACCCCCCTGCAGCTCACTGCTCTTTCTCTCCTCTCTGTGTCTCCCTGCCTGATCTCTCTTTTTCTGTGTCTCCCTGGCATGGTTTCTCTACTTAGCCTTCCATGGCTTTTCCCTTATTGCCTCTGTCTCCTGGACATTGTGTCCATCGTGGGTCTCCCGGTTTCTGCCAGTGCCTAGCTCTGGGTCTCCTCCTTTCTCTCTCCCTCTCTCTGTCTTTTCCTTCATCCCTGTCTCTCCAGGACTGTAGCTAACCCATCCCTGCCTGCGTGTGTGTGTGTGTGTGTGTGTGTGTGTGTGTGTGTGTGTGTGTGTGTGTGTGTGTCTCCCTCCCCCACTATTTTTTTTTTCTGTTTCTAACACCCACACTCACATCCACCTCAGGAGTAATTGCTTTTGTCTGGGTTGGACTGGACTTGTGGTGGGGGGGAGGGCGGGGGAGCGGGTGGCGCTGGGGGGGTTGGGAGGGACGGAGGTCGCTTGGTGGAGTTGAGGTAGTGTCCACCAAAGCAGAGGGTGCTGAGGAGCAGAGGGGCACCCGCCCAAGGTGGGAGAAGGAAGGGGGGAGCCTGAGCCCATCCTGGCAGGGGTCTGGGGCCTCTGGCAGGGAAAGAAAGAAGGCAGCAGGGCCCTTACAGCAGGGCCCTATGTAGTAATGATGTAGCAATAAACCTCATAGCCAGTGATTCTGCTGCTTCTACCTTTCCTCCAGACTCGGGTATGTGACCTCCACCCCCATCACGGGGCCTGAGTCACCATGACACACACAGGGACACACCCAGAGCCTCCATCCCACTCATGGGGACTCACTTGGCCCTCACACGCAGGGTCATCTGGAGCAGGTAGACACACAGAGCACCCACCCCAGTCTCCACGGCTCACATGGAGCCTTCCATACACACAGAGAGGACCACACGGGCTCTGAAGCAGGCACAGGCACCCGCTGACACAGACAAGGGGACACATACAGACTCACCCTGAAACACTCACACTCAGCCACACTCCACCAGGGCCATGGACTTGCCACCACATGCTAACTGGCTAGAGCAGGAACACATAGCCACCACCCTTGCTAGGGATGGAGGGTATCGTCTTGGGATTCATCCACACACCTTCCCAAGGGCCACACCGGCATTTGAGGATACCCCGTGTCAGGAAGACACCATGGATGTATACACACAACCCCTAGTGTCCCCTGGACAAACCTCACAGATTCACAGTCGCACACGGGCATGACTCCAGGGTGAGGGCAATCAGGAAACAATCCTGGAGTCCGGTCTCTCCACCCCAGCACCGCTTAAGGACCTGTGTACACCTCACACATATGGCAGCAATTCAGACTCCACGGCCCTTTGGCTAGAATCTCCTGTCTGATGCCCTAAGAGGACCCACTCCCACCCCAGCACCTTCAGTCCAGGCCCTGGGGTGTGGACAAGGTGGTTTCCACCCATGGGGACCCACAGAATGGGATCGCTGTGGGCCTGTGGGTGGGCCACAGGCTTGCCCGAGGAGCCCACCCTTGCTGCGTCCATTCACCACCCTTCCAACTCCAGCACCCAGGCCTTCCTTCCCTTGTCCACAGGCTCAGGAAGCCATATCCCCATCCCCCCACCCAGCCAGGGACCCTGCCCACCTCCCAAGGGCTCCATCCTCACCCTCACATACCTTCAAAGGGCCCCATCTCTCTGAGTTGCTCCCAACTGGGGGGGGGGGGCAACGACTCGATCTCTTCCTAAAGGACTGTTGGGTCCTCAGTTTATCCCAACCACCTGACCTGCAAGTGTGAGCCCCCTCCACCACCACCACACCCATCTGCTTCCCTACCTACCACCCTCATACTCACCCCCTCTCCTGGCTCTCCAAGCTCTCAGCCTCCCTAAACTCTCCCGCAGTAGGGGAGTATGGGGTGGAGGCTGGCCCCTCGGAGGTAGGGGTAAGGGTGGGGGGCCTGGGTGCGGCTGGCTCCGGGAAAGAAAAGGGAAGAGAAGCAAGGGAGAGAGAGAGGCAGAGGCAGGCAGGCAGCCAGCCGGCTTTATATCCCTGCTGTATTGATCCACCATGTCACAGCCTGGTCGGTCGATAGCCAGCGAGAAAGAGAGGGAGAGAAGGGAGGGGAGGTTTGGGGGAGGGCAGCCGGGACCCCTTAGTCCTGGGTGCATCTAGGGCCTCCTGGGCAGGCTGTGGAAGCACATTTGAGCTCCCCTAAAAATAGAGGTATGCCATGTCCCCCCTACTTTCTTTCGGCTACGGCCCCCTGAGCCCTGGCAGGAGAATTTAAACACCTAGGGTTTGAGCATTTCTTTTTGTTTTCCCAGAGGCTCTTTATCCCCATAGGCAGGATGGCTGCCAGCCATGGCTCCTGTTTGCCAGCCGTAGTCAGGCTAGGCAGATAGGAGGCCTCAAGGCATGTCCTGTTAGGGCAGAGCAGGCTGTGGGTCACTTTTGCTGTGTGACACTAGCCGGAGAAAACGCTCTCTGAAGGCCTCTTCCCAGGTACTGGGGGACCAGGGGCGGGGGTGAGGGGGTGATTGTCCTTTTCAGCTGAGTCTCTAACCACAGGCATGTGCCTGAGAAGAGCATATGCTGAAGGTTTCTTTCTTTGGGTCCCTCAGCCCCCCTGGCTGGCCTGGAACACAGGGCTCAGCCTCTCTTCCCATAGCCTTCTATTACCTGCCCCCTTCAGGACCAGCCCTGACCCAGAAGAGAGAGAGCCAGGAGAGACGGTGGGTGTCTCCATTGCTAGCTTGAGCAGCAGGGAATCAAGAATGGGACTGAAAACTCTAGGGCTACACCTGTGCCTACATTGTCCCTGTGATTCTGTTTCTCTTCCTTGGGCCTCAGTTTCCCCCCTTAACCTCAGCCAGATCCTGCCTCAGCTCTGAGACCCAGAGGGACTGGTACAGATAGGAGGCAGGCCCACCAGGAGGGGAAAGCTAGGGCCAGCAGGGTGCTTGCTGTCCCTCCCTCAGCCAAGACTATGGGTCCCAGGTGCTTCCCTGCCAGCCCCCAACTCTCTGGCTCCTGTTCTTTGTCTTCCAGACCCTCCTCCCCTCCCAGCCTAGAGAGGTTGAGGAATCACCTTAGCCTTGACCCGAGGGGGCGGGCAGAGGAGGGGCAGGCAGCTCTCACCCTGCCTCCTGCCCATGGCCATCTACAGCCCCTCTCTGGCTTCCCTCTGACTACCAGGCACCCCCACCCCCAGCAGTGATGGTCCGCTGTTCCCTTTGTTAGGAAGGGGGAGGGGAAAGAGATGAGCTGAGAGGACGTGGCCTGACCCTCGACCTCTCCCCCTCCCTCCTCCCATCTGAGTCCTCAGGGGCTCAGAGCCCCCTTGACGGACAGTTCTGACCATCAGCCAAATGGCTCCATGAGGAAGCAAGGGGCCAGGTATGGGGGAGGGGAAGGGGGGAATCTGTCCAGGGCCCTGAGCCCATTACAGCGGGTGCGGGGGGTACTCCTAAGTCAGAAGGAGGCCTTAGGAAGCTTAGTGGAAGAGATTGGTACATGTGGGGCCAAGTTTTGGGGGAGCTTGATTGAACCAGGACTAGGGTTGTGAAGTTAAAGTGGGGGTTCACCCCATAGACAGTAGCCCTAGAAGCCAGTGGGCAGAGCCTGGCCTGGGCAGAGACCCCCACCCCACCTCCACCCAGCCTGCAGCATTGGGAGTGCAGTGAGTTTAAAAAAAAAATTAAAAGAAAAAAAAAAAAAACAGGAGCAGGAGAAAGCTGGGGGAAAAATATATAAGAAAAAATATAATAAGAACTAAGCGGTGGCTGCAGGAGAGAGAAAGGGCAGGAGGCGGGGAGGGGGGCGCAGGGGAGGGCGGCTGGGGCCCTGGTCGCTGCGGAGGCCGGGCCGCCGGCCTCTGTGCTGAGCCCTCCGCGTCCCCCCTGCCGGCCCCCTCCAGCCCCGATCGATCCAGTTTCTTGGCAATAAAGCATTTTTATTGTCAGCTGCCCTGAATGGCAAATGTGAGCCTGGTCCTGCTCCCCCCCCACACACACACCCTGCTTCCTCACCACCCCTCCCCCAACCTGCCTTCACCCCCTCCACTACTATCCCCTAACCAAAGAATCAGCTCCATCCATCACCGAGACCCCCTCCTCTTCCTCAGCCATGTCAGCAGGTCCCTAGCACGTACTCCACAGTACATCAAGCCTTCCACCCCCACCTAGGCGCTTGTCCCCCCCCCAACCCCAAACCCAATGGGGAGCAGAAAGTGGAGAGTGTCTTAGGCGGCCTCGGCAGAGCAGCAGGGTGCTGGCTTGGGCAACAGATGATGGCCTCAGTGAGGGGAGGCATTGACCAAAGTCACGAGAGCCAGAGAATAGGAACAATAACAGGTGGGTGCCAGCGGCTCGGTACCTGTGGGGGCAGGTGCCCCGCTCCACGGGCCTCTCCGCACCTCTGAGGTCCCTGTTCCCGCTACAGGGAACTAGGCCTCTTCTTCTGGGAAGCAAGTGGGTGAAGAGAGAAGGACATAGTTGGAAGTTGGCACGGCCTCCCACGTGTGCGGATCTGTGTCAGCTTTATCCAGGACCAGGGACAACACCCCAAAGGAATGCTGGCGTGAAGGGGCCTAGGAGGAGAGAGAGTGTTGAGCAAGCAATTTACAAAAGGACCCCCGGCCCCAAGTCAAGTGGGTGGCATGTTCTCTCCCCTCCTCTTCTTCCCTCTTTGTCTCTTCTGTCTTTGCCCCTGTATCCTTTATTGCAGCCTCTTCCTCCAGGGAGTTAAAGACCTCATGCACCCCTCTGTTCTAGCTTCCGGCCACCACCCCCAGTTCTTTTCTCCCTACATTCTTTCTTCCTTTGCTCGGGGTCTCCCTCTGTGCTTGTGTTCCTGCCTCACCCCCACTGCCGCCCCCCCCCCAGTCCCCTTCCCATAAGCACAGAGAACTTCAGCAGGAAGACAGGACGGGTCCCCCAAACATCCTCTCCTCCTCTTCTCAGAGAAAGAGCTAGGGTCCCAAGGGACATGTCCCTGTCCCCATGCATGTGTTCAGTGGGCTTCTCCTCTGAGCCTCGGTCCCCACCTTTCTGTCCCCAAAAGATGGTTCGTGTGGCCCCGCTATGCCTTGAAGGCTGGGGTTCACCTCTTTGTGACTTAAGGAGCCCCAGGAGTCAGGGCTGACATGCTGGGATTTTCCTCCTCTTGATCGGGAAAGAAGAGTGGCCTGGTTGCAGTCATGCTAAAGCGAGACTCTGTCTCACAAACATGCAAAGACCAGTGATGCAACTCAATACGGTGTGTGGCCAGTGTGCACAGAGCACGGAGTTGGATTCCCAACAATCTGGGTGTGGTGGTGTGCACAGCAATTGCATAATTTGGGAGGTGAAGACAGGAGAGTCAGAAGTTCAAAGTTAGCCCAGCTGTGGTGGCACTCCTGAGGCAGAGGCAGGTGGATCTCTGAGTTTGAGGCCAGCCTGGTCTACAAAGGAAGTTCCAGGACAGCCAGGACTGTTACACAGAGAAACCCTGTCTCAAAAACAAAACAAAACCCAGAAACAACAGCAACAAAAAACCCAAAGAAACAAACAAACAACAAAAAACATGGACACACACAAATAAAGTTAAAACAAATGCGAGACCCCACCCACTCCACCCCCATTCTCAGTTCCCTGGGGCAGGGCTGTGACATCAGAGGGAAAGGCTCAGGAGCCGTGTGTGGTGTGAGCAGTAGAGGAAGTGTCAGAATGGCCAGGGGAAGGAGGTGACTTCCCCTGTGTGAGGGGATCTAGGGACTCTAAGGAGGTGTGAGAGGATACAGGAGCAGCTGAGGTACTTGGGAGAAAGAGGATTCCGGGCCTCCTTTCCAAGCTACCCCTTTGCCCAGGTCTCAGTGATCTTCGCCTCACCCCTGCAGATGCCCAGGTCTCAGTGGCCCTCGCCTCACCCCTGCAGATACCCAGTTCTCAGTCACCCTTGCCTCGCCCCTGCAGATGCCCAGTTCTCAGTCGCCCTCGCCTCACCCCTGCAGAGGTCTCCATTAGTGCAGTACGAAGCCTTTCCTGGCTTTGCTCTCCCAACTGCCATTGAAGAGGAGGGAGGAGTCCTCCCTGTGGTAGCGAGGTCTCTCTGCCCCCGTGGAAAGGATTGCTGTATTTAAAAGAAAAGAAAAGAAAAGAAAAAAGACCACGTATAAACCAAGCATGGTGGTGCACAACTGTGCCCTCAGCACTTAGGTAGAGGCAAGGGGGTTAGGAGTTCAAGGTCGTACATACTGGATTCTGTGCCAACCTGGGCTACATGAGAGTCTCTTTCAAATGACAACAGCACCACCACCACCAAATTGTGTGTAAGCATTCATACCTATCCTATTGCAGATGGTTTAGGCCTCAGACAGTTCCAAAAAAAAAAAAAAAAAAAAAAAAAACCTCAAAACCTTCCTGCTTTGACTTCCCAAATAGAGGGGTTACGGGTGTGTACCTGTGATTCTTTGCTATTGCTTCTCGTTTCTGAGTCCTTGAATAGTGTGTGGTGAGGCTGAGCTCTTCTAGACCCTTCGATCTTTTCCCCTCAGTGTGCACCTTCGCGCCCATCGTCCGCCTCTCTTCGATCCCCATTAGTAAAGGGCCTGCCTAGGAGAGGAGACAAAGATCCCTCAGGGCTGCCCCCCCCACGGGGGGGGGCTTGGGTGTGAGTTAGGGTTCCAGACTGGTGCAGGAATGTGGCAATCTGGGAGAGGCCGGGAACTGGGGAGTTGGAGGAGAGATAGGGGAGCTTCTACCTCCTGGCTTTCCAGGGGCCGGTCATCTTCTGGGCCTGCGGTATTCATCATCTGGGGCACCCCCCCTTCTTATCTTGGGAGTCATCTGATGAGACAGCTCAGTGGATAGAGGCCCTTGCTGCCAACCCTGGCGTCCTGAGTTTGATGCCCATAACCCACATGGTGGAGGGTCAGAACTGACCCCTGCAAGCTGTCCTCTGACCCCCCCACACACACCCTTGCCGTGGTGCCCATGCACAGGTGCGTACCCATGCACACACGTAATCACGTCTGGCTCCAGGTGACCCCTCTTTAAGAGGTTCTCTCTACTGGTGTGATCCGTTGCTCACGCCATTCCGTCGTGTGGGTGAGTGACAACTCCTCCATGCTACTCAGGGGGTGGCTCCTCATGTGAACATATGCCCTGCATTCTTGACTGACACACACCGCCCTCTGCAGAGGTGCTGCCGTCATCCAGGTGGTGACACAGAGTTTCAGCATAGTGGCCAGATGAACAGCCGGTGAGTGTCGGAGTCCGACCCCACCGATTCTGGTTGATTACAGAAACAATCTGTCGAGAGTCCATGGGGTAACTGACCCAGTATGAGATTCAGGCGCCTTCACTCTGCCATGAACTCTCTGTGATACGGTGGCTGAAGCCTTCTGGGTCAGAACCACCACCACATAGGATTCTTTTTCATCCACCTCCCGCTACCTCCGTTAGACGCTGGGTTGGGACTCCCATTATTTTGGGCAGTGTTTAGCGGTCATTCTTCAGTAAATAGGTAATGCGTATTGCAGGCACTGGGGCGTCTGGGCGCGCAGAAGACACGGGCCAGTGAGTATTGTCACAGTTCTAATCTGAATATTGACTGGGAGGCTGGCACTAACATTCTTAAAATCTGGGGTGGAGATGGATTGGAAGTGTGCTTGCTTGGCATGCCCAAAGACCTGGGTCTGATCCCCCAGCACCCCACAAAACTAGGAGTGGTGGTGCACACCTGCAATCCCTGCACTGGAGGAAAAATCCCTGGCTGGAGGGAAAAGCATTAGATGTTCAAGACCATCACTGGCTACATGGGGAGTTCCAGTCCAACCCGGGCTATGCTCCCCTCAATATATTACATATATGATTATATATGCATTATTCATATAAAATTATACATATATATGCCAGGTATAGTGGCACAGGTCTGTAATGCTGGCACTCAGGAGACCGAGGCAAGAAGATCTCAAGTTCAAGACAGTATGGGCTATATAATATACACAGTAAAGCTCTCTCTATAAATAAATAATTGGAGGAGGGAAGGAAAGAACAGCAGAGGACATGCTTAAACAAAAAAAAAAAAAAACAATCTAAGTTACAGGGGCTGTAAAAATGCTTGCTTCGGGCACAAGCCTGATGACCCATGTTCAATCCCTGGGGCCCATATTAAAAGAAAAAAAGCCAGATGTTGGAATGTTGAGATGGCTGAGGTAAAGGTGCTTGTCACTAGGTCTGATGACCTAAATTCGATCCCTAGGACCAACATGGTGGAAGGAGAGAAATTACTCCTGCTGGTTGTCCTCTGACAAGCATTTTCACACTGAGGCTCATACCGAGGCTCTCTCTTTGTTTCCTTGTCTCTCTCTCGGCCCATACACACACTAAACAAAATATAAGGAAAGGGAAGGAAAGGCAGGCAGGCAGGCAGGCAGGCAGGCAGGAAGGAAGGAAGGAAGGAAGGAAGGAAGGAAGGAAGGAAGGAAGAGAAAGGCTGGGTGTTGTGGCATCTACAATCCCCATACTCAAGCTCACAGACCGGCTAGCCAGGGGTAAGAAGCATACCGAATCAGTGAGAAAGATCCTGCCTGAAGACAAGGTGGAAAGAAAGAACAGAGCCCTGACATTTGTCCTCGGACTTCCAAGTGTGTGCCACAGTATGTGCTAGGCCCTCTACACATGAGACTAAATATATCTATTTTTGAAGCTGAGTATATCGATGGCCCTTGAAACCCAGCCCAGGAGTCTGAGGCAGCCTAGTGAGACCCTACCTCAACAAATAAAACAGAGGTCCAGAGGAACACTGGTCTGGGTTGCAAGAAAAGCTGTCAGCTTGTTTGGAGGATGTAATCAGGTTTAGGGGAGTCGGCAGGGCCCTGGTCACAAATTTGGGTGGAGAGTAGTAGCCTTTGGAAAGAGTAACTTTTTCTTTTGATTTCCTTTTGGGGGGGGCGGTTAAGGGTTGTTGTTTTAAAACAGGGTGTTATGTAACCCAGGCTGCCCTTGAACCCACTATGTAGCCAAGGATAACCTGAAAGTCTTCCTCCGGAGTCAGAATGAGCCTTGAAGCTGGCTCTGTTGGGCAGCCTCCCTGTTGGTACCTTGGACAGCAACCGCAGCCGCTCAGCGTTAAGCAGCGGTGGGCGGCTCCAGGCGGTGACATGGAGGAGGGCACGGGAGATGGGTAATGCTCGAATACTCCCCCAAAGTAGGACTTGACCTCTGCCCACAGCAGTGCACGTAAGTGGATCCTGGGTGACATAGAAATGTATTACTTGGGGGAAGCTGTCAAAGGTTCACAGCATCCGAAAGGCCCCGCCCTGTGTGTTCTTCTCCAGCACGCCCTCCCCCCCTGCTGGAATAGCCACGATCCTCACCTTTGGAATAATGGTTTCTTTGATAGTCTTCCCTTGTGTCAACATTTTTTTTTTTTTGAGTTGGACTAATCTTCAACTCCTGGGATCAAGTGATGCGCTCACCTTAGTTTTTCCAATCACCACCACAGGAAAAAAAATCCATTTTGGTTTTGTTTTAAATTTAAAGGGTTTTGTTTTTGTTTTTGTTTTTGTTTTTGTTTTTGTTTTTGTTTTGTTTTGTTTTGTTTTTGAGACAGGGCTTCTCTGTGTAACAGTCCTAGCTGTCCTGGCACTCACTCAGTAGATCAGGCTAGCCCTGAACTCACAGAGATCCACCTTCCTCTGCTTTCCGAGTGCTGAGATTAAAGGCATGCACCACCATGCCCAGCTTAAATTTTAATTTTTAGTTTTTTAAGACAGAGTCTCACTGTGTAGCCCTGGATGGTCTGGAACTCACTTTGTATATAGATCAGGGTGGCCTTGAAATTGCAGAGGTCCTTCTGCCTCTGCCTCTCCAGTGCTGGGATTAAAGGGGTCCACCACCATGCCTGGTGTTTCCCCCCTTTTAAAACACACAATCTCATATAGCTCAGTCTAACCTTGGAGTCATTATATAGCTGGGGATGACCTTGAAGTACTCATTCTCCTGCTTCTATCTCCAGAGTGATGGAGTGGTACCCAGCTCTGAAATACACTATCCTTTTCCTGGTTACATAGAACTCCTAAGAATGAATATACTATATTTTCTTAGTCACTGTCCTGTTGGTGATATCAAGAGTGTTTCTGATTTAACCTAAAATTATTTTGAATTTTTAGTTTTTTTCTGGGAGATGGGGTCTCACTACGTAGCCCAGGCTGGCCTCTGTTGTACTCTCCTCCTGCGGTCACCTTCTAAGCACTGGTGCTACAGGTGTGTGCCACCACAGCGTGCCCTGAATCTCAAACCTGAATATCAGGCCTGTGGAGATGGATCAGTGGTTTAGAGCATTTGCTCTGAAAACTACAGGACCGGAATTTAGATCCGGGAACCCACATGACAAGCTGGTGTGGTCTCACAGATGCCTATGACCCTAGCATCATAAGAAGAAACGATTGCTGGATTTTGCTGTCTTCCGGTTCAGAGAGAGACCCTGGCTCAAAAGAATAAGGTGGGGGGGTGACAAAGGCAACATGTGACATCCTTCTCTGGCCTGCACAAGGCGCGCACGCGCGCACACACACACACACACACACACACACACACACACACACACACAGGGGGGGGAGAGGGGAGGAAACTCCGTTATGTTATAAGCCCCTTTTTGCTTAGGCACGGTGGGAACTTTTCTACTGAAGATATTGAAATTCCTGTCAGCCCGGGGTTACTGCCACCATTTCCCAGAAGAGCTGGGGCATCACAGGGGAGAAATCACAGCTCCTGGGTACATAGCAAATGTGCAGAGAAACCCATTTTCCAACCCTCATCTATATAACCCTCTGAATCAGTCGTTATGCCCCCCCACCTAGTCCTGGGAACCTTGGTTCTATGCAGGGCCCAGACTGGACATTACCAAACCAAGCCCAGCCATGTCCTCAGCATGCTCAGTCTCCGGGGGCCAGCCTTCCTGGGCAGTGGCTTTGCCTGGTGCAAATGACACCGAATCTCTTGAGTGTTCCCTGGAGCAGTGTGAAGACTGAGTTCTTTACTATCATTGTTTCTCTTTCAGATAAAGTCTACAGTGTAGCCAGTGGTCTCAGAACTCAAAATCCCCCTGCCTCAGCGCTTGTTCTGTAGGTGTACACCATCAGGCATGGCCTGGTCTGTACTATTAGTTGAGTCAGAAGCCAGGTGAAGATGGCAAGGACTTGACTCATTGAACCATCTCCCAAGCCCCCACATTCTTTTAAAAATGATTTATTGGCTGAGTGGTCGTGCACACCTTTAATCCCAGCACTTAGGAGGCAGAGGCAGACAGATCTCTGAGTCCGAGGCCAGCCTGGTCTACAGAGCAAGTTCCAGGACAGCCAGGGTTACACAAACTCTGTCTCGAAAAACAAACAAAATGTTGTATTACGGAGGGCGTCTATAGAGAGAGCTGAGCTGTGGGTAAATTGTGTGTAGCACATACAACACAGATTCTCCATATTCTCTGTCTGTCTGTCTGTCTGTCTGTCTGCCTGCCTGTCTCTCTCTCTCTCTCTCTCTCTCTCTCTCTCTCTCTCTCCCTCTCTGTCTCTCTCTGTCTCTGTCTCTGTCTCTGTCTCTGTCTCTGTCTCTCTGTGTGTGTGTACTGTGTGCTGTGTATATGTCACAAGACACTTGATGAAGTCACAGAATTGTGTTATGACCTCGTTTTCCACTGATTTTAGGCAGGGTCTTTTTGTCCTTTGTTGCTGTACAGTGTGCCTCAGGCTAGCTCACTGTCCAGTTTCTACAGATTCCCCGGTCTCTACTCCCACCTTGCTGTAGGAGTGCTGGGTTGTATGGGATTCAAACTCGGCTCCTCCAACTTGGATGGCAAGGACTTGACTCATTGAACCATCTCCCAAGCCCCCACATTCTTTTAAAAATGATTTATTGGCTGAGTGGTCGTGCACACCTTTAATCCCATCGCTTGGGAGGCAGAGGCAGGTGGATCTCTGTGAGTTCGAGGCCAGCCTGGTCTACACAGTGAGTTCCAGGACAGCCAGGGATACACAGAGAAACCCTGTCTTGAAAAACCAAAACCAAACAAACAAAAAGAGATTTATTGATTTTAAATTTTATGTGTATAGGTGTTTTTCCTGCGTGCATGTATGTGCACCACATGGGTGCTTGGTTCCTCGAGGAGGCCAGAAGAGGACATCAGACTCCTTGGAACTGGAGTTACAGATGGTTGTGAGCCATCATGTGGGTGTTAGGAATCGAACCTGGGTCCTGCACAAGAGGAACAAGTGCTCTTAATTGCTGAGCTGTCTCTCCCAGCCCCACCCCACCCCCACTCTTGAGTAGAATGGTGGAAGGGAACTCTGAGAACAAATGACTGGTGAGGATGACAGACACCATAAACACTTGCATGGACCAGCCTGGTCTACAGAGCGAGTTCCAGGACAGCCTCCAAAGCTGCAGAGAAACCCTGTCTCGAAAAAAACAAAACAAAACAAAACAAAAAAACACTTGCATGGAGATCCAGCCTTGGACTTCAGTCTGTGGGACATGGGAGTGTGAAGGGGGTTATTCATTCAGCCTTGGGATTCCGGTGCCCACCATGTGCCTGGCATTGTTAATATCCCAGGAATCCCACACTGAGCAATACAAATGATGAAACCTGCTTTCAGAGAACTTGTGTGTTAGAGAGAGAGAGGGTCGGTAACATGACTAGACAGCCATTTAACTCCAAGATGCTGTGAAGAAAACACACACACACACACACACACACACACACACACACACACACACACACAAGTCACAGAGTGTGTGGCAACAGGAGGTGGTGGCTGGCCTCGGAGAGGGAGGCAGTATTCAGAGGGCCACACCAGGTCAAAAGCCTACTGGCTTTCTCCAGTGTGACTGGGGTAGATGCCTAGGTGGGAAGAAGGCAGGTCCAGCGAGGTCCTAGAGAACATGGCAAGGAGGCTGTGCTTGTCTGTGGGAACTCTGGGAGGGACACCGATGAGCATCCTGGCCTAGGGAAATCCATTTCAGCCTTTGGACAGCTCCCTGCGAGCTGGAGATTTGGCAACCTCAGAGCCCAAGTAGTTGTGTTTGCTGGCGTGACCTTACTGTTGGAGCAGAATAGGAGGAACTCTGGGCTCTTAGGAACCTGGGTGCGGTAGGAAATGCCGAGGTTCCTGGGATGAGAGTAGGGTCAGATACTTGCTCCCCTAGAGACTGGTGGGTTTGGGAGCCAAGGACTCTTCCCAGGAGACATACAGTGTGAGACATGTGCAGGCTGGCAGGAGATTCCGTATTTGGGGTCAGCGAGACCCTGGGACTTTGCTCTGTGATTGTTCTTAGCTTCCCCGTGATTAAGATGGTAAGAATGCAAAACAAAACACCCCATTTTGTATGCTGACTTGAAAAATTAATAAGAAGGGATCGTGAGTGTTGCTCTGTCAGTAAAGGATATGAATTGAGGATATGAATTCGAGCCCTAGAACCCACTTTAAGAAAAATATTGGGTGTCTTGTCACAATCTCATAGTCCCAGCACTAGGTCGGCAGAGGCAGGAGGAATTGTTGGGCCAGCCGGTCTAGCCTACTTGGTGAGGTGCTGGTTATGGAGAGACCCTGTCTCAAAGGAGGTATTTCTGAGGATGAAGCCTGGGGTTGTCTTCTGACTTCCACACACATGCATGGCGTACATATGCACTCCTGTGTGTTCGTGTACACACACACACACACACACACACACACACACACACACACATCCCTCCCTCCCTCCCCTGTTCCATCTCTCCATGGCTGCTTGAGAGAGAGCCTGCAACAGCGGTGTATGCCCCCTGCACTCAGGTGGGAAGATAGGAAGTTCAAGACCAGCCTGGGCTGTACAATGAGACTTCGTAAAAGAAAACTAAGGAGGTCGGGAGGGCTTGCCACACAAGCATGAAGGTCTGAGTTTGATCTCCAGCACTCATGTTTAAAAAAAAAAAGAAGGCTGGGCACAGGAAGTGCATTCTTGCTATGCCTGTGCTGGGGAGGCAGAGACAGGAGCATCCCTGGGGCTCACTGGCCAACCAGACTAGGCAGATCAGTGAGCTCCAGGTACAGTAAGAGGTCCTGTCTTAAAAATAATAATAAGCTGGGTGGTGGTGGCATTGCACACCTTGAATCCCAGCACTCGGGAGGCAGAGGCAGGTGGATCTCTGTGAGTTTGAGGCCAGCCTGGTCTCCAGAGGAGTGCCAGGATAGGCTCCAAAGATACAGAAAAACCCTGTCTCAAAAAAAAAAAAACAACAACAACCAAAATAATGATGATGATGAGTGCAATTGAGGAAGGCATCTAATATCTAATGTTGACTTTGGCCTCCACACACATACATTCTCGGGCACACACACACACACACACACACACACACACACACACACACCAACAAATGAACCATCTGTGGCTCTCACCTGTAATCCTAGCACCTGGGTCTGAGACAGGAGGATTGCCACAAGTTCAAGGCTAGAATGTGATACAGAATGAGCCTAGAATTTACTTGTCTCCTATTCAGAGATGGGGAACTGAGCACAGGGTAATCGCCCTCAGTCATCAGGTGGTCAGTGCCAGAGCAGGCTCCTCACAGGGCTGTGTGTGTGTGCGTGTGTGAGCATGTGTGTGTGAGTGAGCGTGTGCACGTGCGTGCGTGTGTGTGTGTGGTCACACGCTTGCATGTCGGTATTTTGCGTGCATGTCTGCTTGTGCACCACGTGCAGACCTGGTGCCGGTGGAAGGCAGAAGAAGTTTTTAGATATCTCTGGAACTGGAGTAACAGGTGGCTGTGAGCCGCCACGTGGGTTCCTGGGAACTGAACTCAGGACCTCTGGAAGAGCAGGCAGTGCTCTTAACCGCTGAGACACCTCTCTAGCCTTGATGACCTCTTTTTATGGTCTCCGAACCACATTGCAGAGATTCACTTCTTCCTTGAGGTGAGCTGGAAACTCTAGTAGCTTTGTGGAAATGGGGGTGGCGTCAGGGTATGGGTAAGAATGCCTGCGTGTGTCCATGTGGATTCACAAAGCCTGTGCCACTGCCTGGCGCCCTCCCCCTGCTGCCACTAACATGTCCTGTCCCCTCTACGTCTCTTCCTTTCCCCTCTGTCCATTGGAGTTAACCTCAGCATCCGCCCATCGGAGTCTGTGGGGCCTGTGGACCCTGCCTTGAATTCCCATGCTCATTTTATCCTCGTGGCCCCATCCTTCCCCCCCCCCCATGCCTGGATCACTGTCCCAGCCTTCCCACCTCTCATCTTGCCTCCAATTTACCCAAATTCCTTCCTGAGGGATTGCTTGACTCAGAGTATCTACCGGAAGATTTCCATCCATTTAAGTGTAGGGGGCGAATGCCTGTAGTCTTAGCACTCAGGAGGCTGGGGCGGGAGAATCAAAAGTTCAGGGCCAGCCTGGGCTACATGGTGAGAACCAGTCTCAAAGGAAATGGAGCAGGGAGGAGAAGGGGGAAGGAGGAGATGAAGATGCTGCCGTCTCCTGCATGGCTGAGATCTCTTTGGGCTCTACTTTTTCATGAGCTTAGCGCTCTCCTTCATTATCTGATGGAGGAAAGATAGTTCCAGGGACCTGGGGTTCATTCTTGACTCTACCACCTCCTCAACTTTCACCATCAGCCAGTTTCCAAATCTTGCTTTGCCTATTGGCAAAATTGTCCCCAGGAATACCTGCCTCTTCTCTCCCCTATTGCTATGTTGTGCCTGACCACACCAGCTGACCCCACCTCCCAGTATCTGTTAGTGTAGTCTCTACAGCAGCCCCAAGTGCTCATTAAAATGCTCACAGAGAAGCCGGGCGGTGGTGGTGCACGTCTTTAGTCCCAGCACTTGGGAGGCAGAGGCAGGCGGGTCTCTGTAAATTCAAGACCAGCCTGGAGGCTGGAGGGGTGGCTCAGGGTTTAAGAACATTGAATGCTCTCCCAGAGGACCCGGGTTTGATTCCCAGCACCCACATGACAGCTCACAACTGTCTGTAGTTCCAATTCCATGGCAAAATACCAATGCACATAAAAAATAAAAGTAAATTTAAGCCGGGCGTTGGTGGCACACGCCTTTAATCCCAGCACTCGGGAGGCAGAGGCAGGCGGATCTCTGTGAGTTCGAGGCCAGCCTGGTCTACAAGAGCTAGTTCCAGGACAGCCTCCAAAGCCACAGAGAAACCCTGTCTCAAAAACCCAGGGGGGAAAAAATGCTCACAGAGGGAGAGGCTGGAGAGATGGCTCAGAGGTTAAGAGTTCTTGCAGAGGACCCGGGTTCAATTCCTAGCACCCCCATGACAGCTCACATCACTCCAGTTCCTGGAGATCCAGTGCCCTTTTGGCCTCTGTGGTCCCCAGGCATGTCCGTGGCACACATATATACATGCAGGAAAAGGACCCATACACATAAAGTAATTTAAAAAAAAAAAAGACTTTAAAATGCTCAAGAAGGGCTGGGAGATAAGTCATCGACAAATGGCTGCAACATAAGTTTAGGGACCTGAGTTCGATTCCCAGCACTTAAGTGCTGGGGAGACGGAGGCGAGACATGCCGGAGGTTGGCTGGCCAGCCAGTCTACCCAACTCGGCACCCGGATGCCAGTGAGAGACCTTGTCTTCAAAAGCAGGGTGAGGAATATGCATGCCTACACATGCATGCATGCACACGCACTTGAACACACCTGCACGCAAGCACGCGCCTGCGCACCCCCCCCCCAGCACACCCACCGTTCACAGAATCCTGTCACCTCCCACTTAAAACCCTTCCTACTGGGCCTGGATTAAATTCTAACTTATTTTTTCTTTTTGGTGCTTTTACACTGCTTATGTGTCCTGAGCAAGTGCTCTGCCTCTGAGCCACGACCCAGGTACCCACTGGGTTCTACCCGTGAGCTGCATTCCCAAGCCGTGAAAGTTAAGATGGCCTGCAAGGCTTGAGTGGTCCAGCCCTGCCCTGCCTACAGCATCACCCTTACCCAGCGTCTTCTCCACTCACAGGACTCCGGCTGTGCCAGCCTCCTTTGCCGCCTTGGGGCCATCACCTCCTCTGTCCCTGCTGCCTGCAAAGTCCTTCCTTCCTCACAGGCTTTGTCTTCTGAATTCTCACCCACCTGACTCTGCCTCCCGAGTGCTGGGATTGAAGGCACGTACCACCACGTGCAGTCTTAAATTGTTTTTAGATTTTATCATTATTTTATGTGGCTGTGTATCTGTTGTGAGGGTGTGTCCAGGTGCCCACGGGAGCCAGAGGAGCTGGATCCCCTACGCTTGTGAGCCACCTGATGTGGGTGCTGGGAACTGAACGCTGGCCCTCTTGAGGAGCAGTGATACTCTTAAACACTGAGCCATCTCTCCAGCCCTTTCAATTTTTAATTTGAGCCGGGCGTTGGTGGCGCACGCCTTTAATCCCAGCACTCGGGAGGCCGAGACAGGCGGGTCTCTGTGAGTTTGAGGTCAGCCAGAGTTACATAAGGAAACCCTGTTCCCACACTGGTATAGGGACCACAGACTCAGCTGTGGGCTGTAGGGGAGGAATCCCAGTGTCGTCAAGAGGGCAAAGGGCATCTCCTTCTGTTGGCTGTCAGATGATGGGAAGGATTTCAAATTCTATCAAAGAAGCCCACAATAAAGAGAGAATGCTGAATCCTAATCCCTAAAACCCAAGGGCTCTAAGAAACCCATAGTACAGAGAGCAAGCCACCGAGAGGAGGGTCTTAGGTTCAAATCCTCACTCCACCAGCCACATGCTGTGTGACTGGGACAGCTGAAGTTACCTCTCTAAGCCCTAATTCTTTAGTAAACTCAGACAACAGACTCAAATCCTCAGATGGTTGGAATACCATCGGCTCAAATAACACAAAACAGGCAGGAATGCCACCCATGCCCCCACCACCAACATCACCACTGCTGAAGAATTTTAAGTCAGTAGCCCTTAATTCGTCTGATTTTTTGTTTGCTTGCTTGTTTTTTGAGACGGGCCTCATGTAGCCCAGGCTAGCCTTGAACTTTCTATGTAGGCTTTGAACTTCTGATCCGTCTCCTTCCACCTCCCAAGCGCTGGCATTACAGGCACGCACCACCACGTCTAGTTTTGCGAGACTCTGGGATCGAAACCCAGGGAGGGCTTTGTACAAGCTAAGAGGCAGCTCTTGATCTGAACTCCACGCCTGGAACCTGATTGACTTGTGCCCCTGGACAAGCAGTACTGAGAGAACCTCACGTCCAGGGGATGAAGAAATATATAAATGAGATATATTTAAGCCGGGCGTTGGTGGCGCATGCCTTTAATCCCAGCACTCAGGAGGCAGAGGCAGGCAGATCTCTGTGAGTTCGAGGCCAGCCTGGTCTCCAGAGCAAGTGTCAGGATAGGCTCCAAAGCTATACAGAGAAACCCTGTCTCGAAAAAAACCGAGAGAGAGAGAGAGAGAGAGAGAGATTTAAGGGGGTGGGAGACGGCTCAGTAGTTAAGATCTGTTGCTGCTCTTGCATAGGACAGGGTTCTGTTCCCAGCACCCATGCGTCGGCTCACAACCATCTGTAACTCCAGTTCCAGGGAATCCAGTGCCCTCTTCTGACCTCTGTGGTCTCCAGGAACACACTTGGCGCATAGACATGCATGCAGAGAAAACACCCATACAACGTCAGATAAAGTAAATCTTTTTAGAATTAAAAGAGCTCAGTTGGAGCCCAGAAGCCAAGAGAGCAGACAAGAGGTGGGCATTTGTTCCGTTTTCCTATTTGTTTAGGCCCCTAAGTCACTTGTCCCTAGACCCCCAGAGGCTGCCCCCTGACCTGGGCTCTGCCGCAGACCAAGGTGTTTTACATCCAGAATGGAGGCTGGGCCGAAGATTGCTACTAGTGACTCTTAGGCCTGAGTTCATCCTCTGTCTCAACTGGCATTTCCGTGGCCTGCGACTCCATCTCTATGTCTCCCACCAGTCTGGGGGTATTCCGGGTCCCCTTGAGCAACTGCATGCCTCAACCCTACAGATGAGAGAGCATCGCCTCGGGGCGAGACCTTTGGAGTCTCTGTGCAGACCAAGGCTAGGTGATAAGATTGCTAAGGATAACAGGAGTCCAGAGAGAGACCAGAGGACTGAGCCACGGAGAGGGTCCCCAGGGGTGGCCAAGAGGAAGAGGCCATGGCAGGGGGCCATGAGGGGTGAAGAATCTCACTCTACTGTCCCCGGTGGGCTGGCTGCTCCCCCCTACGGCTCCCCGGCGGGCCCCCAGGGGACCTCGCTCTAATAATGTATTTGATCGACTCGCCGGCCGCGTACAAGCGATTATTGTCTTGTCGGGAGTCAAACGCATCGATCCAGTGAGAAATATGAGCGGAGCAATGGGGCCCGCGTGTCAGTTACCGGCCCCGCTGGCCCTGGGGAGCCCCCTACGTCTCCTTTAATTACCGCTCAGCCTTGAGCCCAGTCTGGCCTACCCTGTACCACCTCTCTGCAGGCTCCCTGCACCTCGAGTGGCCCCCACTGCTTCCCCAGTGCCTGCCCTACTTGTCTTACACACTGGGGCTCCAGACCTCTTCTGCGGCAGGGAAGCCACTCCCCAAACCTTACATGTTCCATTCCCCTCTGCCATGGGCCCCAAATTCCGCCCCTTTGTTCTTCACCCCTTCTCCAGGGTCCCCTGCATAGGCCTGGAGGCTCAGTCTCAAGTGTTCAGCATGGAAGGAGACAGGGTGGGACCATCGAGGCCTTCCCGCCCCGGCCTCATCATCTGCAGACCCAGGAATGTCTCACTGGAAATGGGTGGCCCTTCTTTCCCTTGCTCGCCGCCGTCTGGGGCCCAGCCTGGTGTCAATGCATGATGTTGGTGTGGTAAAGGGTGGGGTGTGAAGGAGGGTACCTGCTGAGTCTTAACCCTCCAAAATGCCCTAAGCACCTATGCCACTCTGATTTCCAACCAGTCCAAACATAAACCCTAAATGAAAATGGAGCTTACTGGGCAAATTAGGCTCTGAGACAAGAAAGAATCCACTACCCTAGGGCCACCTGACTTCTGCCGGGAAGACCCTCCCCCCCTATAGAAATCCTTGGGCGGGCAGGCTGCTGTGTGGTCTGGGAATGTCCTCTGGAATGGCCTTTCTGATCATGGATGCTGTAGAGTGTAGATCCCTAGACACTGCCCCTGCCATGTGTGTTATAAGAGCCCAGTTCATTCCCATCAGGCCCACCTGCCAGGTCTTGGGGTGTCCAGGTGCACAGGGCTGGGGGCAAAGGGTACTCAGTTCTTTGTGTCCTTCATGGCTCTCTCTGCACATGGGAGTGTGGGCTTGGGCACAGGCGGCCAGGCCTGGGCTGTATCTATGTGTAGGAACCTTGGTCTGGAGGGAGGGTTGGTGTCAGAGACCTGCAGAGATGTGTGTGTGTGCGTGCGCGCGCACGCGTGCACTCGTGTAAAATGCTGGGGGGGGGTCTCCAGTGTGTGTGTGTGTGTGTGTGTGTGTGCGCGCGTGGTTGTAGAAGGATGAATCCAGGCGTCTTGTGTGTGCACGTGTGGTTTGGGGGAACCCCCCAACTTGGGGTGTAGAGTATCCTGGCTGACCCCAGTAGATAGGAGAGCCGTTTGGGAGCAGCCAGGGCAGCTCAGCAACCTCGGCCCCCAGGCGCTGAGAGGAAGAAGGGGACAGTTGGCTCGGGCGAGCCTTTGTCTGCGCCGCTGTGCGCCCGAGTCCTGCGCCTTTGTGTGACCCTCGCAGGTGTGCGCGCGGGGCGGGGCGGGGCGGGGCGGGGCGGGGAGGATGCGGGCTGGGAGGGAGCAGAGGGCGGGGCTCCCTCCTCCTCCTCCTCCTCCTCCTCCTCCTCCGCAGCCGGCCCCGCCCTCCAGCCCATTGGCTGGACGCTGCCGCCCCCTGGCGGGATGCAGGAGAACCGCAGGGCTGAGAGCGGAGCTGCGGAAAGGGCCCCACAGGAAACCTCGGGACTCACGCTCAGCTCCACCTGCCCCGGGGTGCAAGCATTTAGCCTCTGACAGACTTCTAGCTGTCGCTGGCTACGGATCCCAGCCGTCCTCCTCACTGCCGGTGCCCACGGGCACGATTTCTTCCGAGTGGCGGTCCGGGATGCCTTCCTTCCTTACCCGTGCGTGGCACAGGTTGCAGGCCTTGGTCGGACGGTCGGTCCGCAGCATCCTGGTTGTTTTGACTTTGTCGCTTCCTGGCCCTGGGTCCTCGAGAGAGCCACTGTTCATCTCTCTGAGATCCTGTCTTTTCGTTTGCGAAACCAAGAGCATAAAATGCTAACCTGTAACGTGACACCTGCTAGGCGGGAGGGGGGTGCCAGGCCAGGGACTGAGAGAACCCTCCCCGAACAAACCCCCAAACTATGCTTCTGCCTTGGTTACTGTGTGTCCTCGCCCCTCTCGGCCTCACAAGCCCCGTTGCAGATGTGTTCACGCCATGCTGAGTGACAGGAGAGCCGTGTAGACACCTCCTAGTGTGGCCCCTGCAAGAGTCAGCTCTTCCAGTCTCCCCGCTTTCCACCCCACCAAACCCCCACCCCCATCACCCTCAAATGCACTCATGATTTGGGGTCCACTGGGCCGCTGGAGTAGGTCTGTGGGCCAGGGTATTTTCCCTTCCGAAGGGGGCGGACCGACCCTGTGGTTTCCTCCTGGGGTGACTTCCGGCAGAGAGGGCTGGCCCCCAGAGAGGGCGGGGAGATGACACAGTTGTTCCCCAGCCCTGGCTGGCGGGCAGCATGGTTCACTCCAGCATGGGGGCTCCAGGTAAGAGATTGATGCCTTCAGGTGGATGGGAGGACACCCTGCACATTTGGGGCCGCTCTCCCGACCACCCTTGCAGACCCTCTCTGCACCTCCTCTTCAGCTGTCCTCCTTGGTGTTGGGTCCTGTGCCTCAGGAACGCCCCTTTCTAGCCTCCCCTGGTCTCTCTCCCTCCTTAGCTTTCTTTGCTGCTGTTTTGCAGTGGGGGCACCCCGGAGCTTTCAGTCTGTCTTCCCCGCTGAGGAGACCAAAGACAGGAGGGAGTAAGGTGTTGGTTGCTGGACTTGGTGTGGGGGACCAGTGGGCTGGGCAACTTGTGTGAAGCTGCAACACGGTTGGAAGGCCAAGCTCTTGCATTCTCCTCTGAGCTGGTGTGTGTGTGTGTGTGTGTGTGTGTGTGTGGGTTGGTATTCTGAGTCCTGCATTTATCACTCTTGGCTGGCTTGTGTATAAGTCAGTGTTGGGGAGCCGCTATGCGTGGCTTTCCAAGTATGGGCCTTGGCAATGATTTCTGGCCTCACTTCATTGATCTCAGTGGTTCTTTCCTCACGAAAGTCTTCCTGGCCTCCCCAGTGAAAAATGGCACGAATCCCGTCCCTCTGTGGCCTCATCCCCCGCTTTGACTTTCTCCATGCCTGTTTGTGAACTACTACGTACTGGCCCCAGGTGAGCACTGTGCAGGCACCGTACCAGGTGATTTGTGCGTGGTGACTCATTTCGTAGAAGGTGGCCGTCTCCGTCCAGACTGAGCACACCTCAGGGGTGTTCTGGGAACCCTGAGGGAAGATAAGTGACGCCTAGCACAGTGCTGGCTGGGGCATGACAAGAATCACTACTTCACAGTTGCTTGGCGCTGAGTGTGTGTCAAGTCCCTGGGTGACCACAGCCATGAGTCTTGGCTTGGTGTGTGTCCCTTCTGTGTATGTCAGTATGTAGAGGCATCGCTGAGCCCTTTCAGTAACTTCTGCCTCCTGGGCAGTTTTCTATGTTGGATGTTGGTACTGGAAATACAACAGGGCTAGGCAGCTTCAGATCTATCCTGCTGCAGCTCCAGAATCAGTGGGAAAGACAGGCCTGTGGTGGTCAGGACTAGGATGGGGAAAGTCAGGGATGCTAGAGCCCAAAAGGTATCCAATTCAGCTATCATGGTGGCAGGGAGGGGCTTCCTGGAGGAGGTGTCTGAGCTAGGATATAAATGATGAAAGGTAGGAAGATTACAGATTGCCATATCACCAAGGTGACTACGGGGATGTATACATGTATACCTGTTCAGTGTCTATATACGAGGTCCAGACCGTCTATGCACGTATCGTGACCGTTTCACTACTGACTGGTCCTTGCTGGAGGTCAAGCAAGAACTTGTAGGTCCTGGACAAAACGTTAGACCCTTTACTGGGGATTTCTGAAGGGTGGGAAAAAAAAAAAGAGTCCTACCCAGGAACTGTTATGGTTTTCACCATGTAACATCAACAAGAATCAATACATCTCGAGGATGTGATTAATACATTGTGTGGCCTTGGGCGGATCACTCACCGCCTGGTCTCAGGCTCTCCGTCTGTGTCTCAGGGGTCTGCTTGGTTATCTCTCAGACGATCTGAGTCTGGCCATGAGTGCATGCGTGTCAGATGTGTCTGTGCTCGTGTGTGTGTGTGTGCCATTCTGGATATGAGGACCACGCGTGTGTACATGTATCTGGATGGGCTTTTTTTTGTACACCAGCCTGTGGCATCACATCTAAGCGTGTGTCTCCCTGTAGGTCTTGTGTGTGTGGGTGTGCATGATACATGTGTCAAGTCTGTGTGGAGGTCATAGGTCAACCTCAGGATGTCAGTCCCTTACCACAGGCTAGCTGGCTGGCTAGCTCCTAGGCAGTTTTTACCTGGTCTCGTCTTGCCATCAGAGCACTGGGGCTACAGGACAAGCCTTACTGAACCTGGATTTTTGAAAACAGGGTGCTAGGGACTTGAACTTAGGCCCTCTTGTTTGCATGGCAGGTGTTTTGCCCACTGAGCCATTTCCCCCGGTTCCTCTATCTACACACTTAAGGAAGGGCTGCTTTGGCATCTCAGGATGTGATAGACAAGACCAAGCCCTGAAACCTGTGCCGTATGTAAGGCGCCCGGGCCACTACTAGAAAATACGGTGCCCGTCGGCAGTGGCAGATGGCTTGCGGCTTGCTTTGGATAGCATTGACTCTCGTCCACCGGGGTCTCTCATGCATTCATTTGTTCCAAACACACATTCCTTCCAGACTGAGGCCGTGAAGGGTGGTACCTCTGATGTGCACTGCTCTCTGGGATCTGTACACACCCACGTCGGGGAGAAGAGGTTGTCCTTGCTGGATGTGGCCACGCTGTGCGCCAACCCTCTTGTTGTGTCTGCTATCTGAATCTCCACCCTCCTGACAGGACAGAAGCGTTCAGTCCCTTGAGGTTACCTGGGACAGCTGTAGGGGTGGAAGGTGTGAGATGCCACTCCTGGGGAGGCAGGGGCTGGGCCAGCTGGGCCTACAGAGGTTCCCGGCAGCGCCCAACCCTGCCCACGGGGGCTCCCAGGCCACAGACTTGATGAAGGCTGTGGAGGCAGAGGACCCAGGGGACAGGCCAGGTGGGTGAGGGGCAGTCCTCGGGCTCTCTATATTTAGCCCCATTTTCGGTAACTACTAACGAGAAGCTAGCCTAAGTCTGCTAAAAACTGGCTGGGGGAAACGCAGAAGAGAAGTGAAAGTCAGAGAGGGAGGGCTAGGGAGGGCAGAAGGGACCTAGGGTCCCAGGCCTGGGCCATTTGGGCCAAGTGAGGGTGAACTCAGCGCTTGGAGAGCCTGGGGGTGGGTCTGGTCTGAGGGTGGCAGAATTTAAGGGACAAGGCAGCTCCAAGAGAGCCTGGTACATTTCCTTGCCAGTTCCTGCGAAAAGTCACACATGACCTGGGACGACAGGGAGGAGCAGCCATAAAGAGCCACATAACTTTTCCGTGTGATTGAGGCTTCAGGGGGTGCCAGGGTTCTGGAGCTCACTGAAATCGCTTGGGGACGGGGGTTTAAAATCTCAGTGCCAGGACTGTAGCGGGGTGGGGGGGAGTGTGGTTCAGTGGTAGAGCCCTCACTGAAAATGCACAGGTCCTAGGTTCTGGCCTGACAGCACACAGACACATACATGGACATGTATATATTAAAAATAAATCTGGGCTGGGCAGTGGTAGCGCATACCTTCAATCCCAGTACTTGGGAGGTCGAGGTAGGAGAATCTCCAAGTTGGAGGCCAGCCTGGTCTACAGAGCAAGTTTCAGGACAGACAGGGCTACACAGAGAGAAACCCTGTCTGGAAAAACAAACAAACAAACAAAAACAAAACAAAAATCTGGAAGCCCAGGTCACCTATGCGCCTCTGAAACCAAAGTCTGAGCGGTAGGTAATGGCAGCAAATGTCTGGAGAGCGAGGGCGGTGATAAGGGCTCCCCTGCCTGGACTGGGGCTGAGGCAGAGCCTTCGGTGGCTGATGTCCCGATCCCCGACCCTGGGCGTCATTTGGTGAAAATGGAGCTCTAACCACGTGTTGGTTCATGCTCGTTTATTGGCCGTTGGCAGGTTGATACAAGAGGAATGTCGAATTTGAGGCCAGCCTGGTCTACATAGTGAGTTTCAGGACAGCCAGGGCTACACATAGAAACCCTGTCTCAACTCCCACATCCACCCCTCCCAGCAAAGTCCCCCAAACTAGCAAGAAGACCTGAAACAGTGCACAGGCCGTAATCCAAGCTACCTGGGTGGCTAAGGCAAAAGGATTGGAAGTTCAAGGCCAGCCTGGACCAATTATCGAGACCCTGTCTCGAAATAAAAAGTGAGAATCAGGGCCGGGGTGCAGCTTAGTTGTCAGGGTGCTTGCCTAGCGTGGGTTTGAACCCCAGCACCGCATAAACTGGGCATTGGTGCCTGCCCAGAATGCAAAGCAGAGGCGGGAACCTGGAGTCCAAGGTTATCCTTTGAGTGTAGTGAGTTTTGAGGCCAGCCTTTGCTGCATGAGACCCTGCTCCAAAAAGGGGGAAGCCTGTGACTATAGCCCAGCGATAAAGCACCTGCCTAGCGTGGCTGAGGGCTTCAGTTGAATCGGTCCATCTGTCAGTGGAGCTCTGTTTACCCTCCATGGGAATAACTTGGCCCTTTTCTTGCCAGGTGTGGAGTGCTGGGTCATGGTATGAAATTTTAGGAAGAATAAGTAAGGCAAATGGAATCGTGGTGTTTTCCCTCAGACTACATTCCGTCCCTAGCTACCATCCCCTCAAAGGGCAGGGGCAGGGTCACTTCCTTAGGTGGACAGGGTATGATGGGGGCATAGTGGCCCGACAGGAGAGAGATGGTGACCTCGGCAGAGGGCCAGGGAGAGCCGTACAGTCCAGGTGATGCTGATGGAGCCTGAAAGAGAAACTGGAGGTCCTGGGAGAGGAGGGGAGGGGAGGGAGGAGCAGAGGGAAAGGTCTGGAGGATGGGTTCGGGGCCTGGGGTCACCATCAGCTATGATGACCCCAAGATAAAACCAGACCTGCTTTGGGGGTGTTCCCAGGCTAATGAGAGAGACACATGGGGACCAGAAGGCTGCAGCCTCTGTCTGGTGATGGAAGATGGCCATGCAGAGTACAGGGAACTGGAGTACAGACAACAGGGAAAGAACCCCGGCTCCCAACCAGGACCATCAGGATGGTGGCTTCATAGAGGACACCTGTGCTGGATCCCGAAGCACGAATATGGATGGCAGGCAGACAGAGAGGGGGGTCATTGTTCCAGGCAGAGGGACCCATGTACATCGAGACCTCAGGGGAGGACTATGGGGAGGAGGGACAGGGACCTGGAAGAAAGAGTTAAGTCCATGGAGCAAGGACCCACAGCAGACAGGACCTGCTCTGAGCTGGTGGCAGTCAGAGCAGATGGCCCGGTCAATGGGAGAGGGGCCTGGACGAAATGACACAGTCCTGGGACTCAGTGCAGCCCTCGGGGAGGAACCATGTGGTGCTTGGATCGCTATAAGAAAGTGTCACAGAGTAGGCAGCTGAAGGGACACTGATATATATGTTCTCCTTAATTCTAGAGGCTAGAGATCCAAGATGGGGTTCTGGGGGCTGGGTCGGGAATCCATCCAAGGCCAGTGTCTGTGGCTTGCAGGTGACTGTGTTCTCCTAGTGGCTCCGTGTGGTCTTCCCTCTGTGTGTGTCTCTGTCCCCTCTCCCCCCTTTTCAACTCTCAGGGATCCTCCTGACTTGGCTTTCTTGGTGCTGAGGTTCCAGGCCACATTCCTCCTCTTATGAATGACAGCGATTGGCTTAGATAAAGGCTTTGCTTTACCTTATGCATTTCATTTAATACCCTACTTTTCAAATCAGGTGTGGTGTACACCTGTAGTCCCACAGCTGGGTGAGATTGTGCCCGAGGATTGTGAATTTGAAGCCTTCTGGGGTTAGTGAGTCCCTGTCTCAAAAAAAAAAAATTAACTTGGTTGGAGATGTATTCAGTGGATAGAGTGCTTGTCTAGCAGGCATGAAGCCCTGGGTTCCATCCTCAGCCCCTCCTAATGTCTGTGGGTGCAGATAATCCCAGCTCTCGGGAGATGGTGGGAGCAGGGGGATCAGAAGTTAAAAGTCATCCTTGTCTACATATTGAGTTCAAAGTTAGCCTGGGCTACAGGACACCCTGACTCAAGGAAAAAAAAATTAGGGGCAGCAAGATGGCAGAGAGGCATGCCTGATGCCTGAGTTCCTTCCCTGGAACTCACACATGGGAGGAAAGAAGCAACTCCTGTGAACACACTCACCTGCTGTAGCCCGTATGTGTACAGCATATGTGAATAGAATTAAATATTTTGAAATGAAAATAGTTTTTAAAAAGATTCTGTCTCAAAACAAAAACAAAAACAAAAACAAAAACAAAAACAAAAACAAACAAGCAAAAAAAAACCCTTTGGCCAGGTGGTGGTGCACGCCTTTAATCCCAGCACTCGGGAGGCAGAGGCAGGTGGATCTCTGTGAGTTCGAGGCCAGCCTGGTCTCCAGAGCGAGTTCCAGGACAGCCAGGGCTGCACAATGAAACACTGTCTCAAAATAAATAAATAAGAGAGAGAGAGAGAGAGAGAGGAGAAGGGGGGGGGGGGAGGAGAGGAGGAGGAGGAGGAGGAGGAGGAGGAGGAGGAGGAGGAGGAGGAGAACTCCCATCTCCAAATACAGTTGCTTTCAGAGTAGACCAGACATGTAATGTGGCCCTGGGACAGGGACTAACCTCACAGCAGAGGGCAGGGGTGTGTGTGGAGCTGTGGGGTGGTGGGGTCAGAGGCTGCTCCGTCTATGGGTGATAGAGTCATTTGGCAGGTGGGAGTCCCAGAGCCTGCCGACTGTGGCCCATCAGGTGGATTCCTTAAGCAGGGAGAGATGCTCTCTGCAGTGTTGAACAACCGTGGGGAGCTGGATGCATGGTGGGGGGGCGGGGTGGAGAGAAGTGGACAGCGGTGGCCACACCCTGAAGGCCAGGCTAGGTGGCCTGGATATTTCTTGACGAGGAGCTAGACGGAAGGCTGCTGTCTCAGGGATGCTACGAGGGGTAGGATTCTGGACCCAGGGAGGGTTAGATGCTGCCTGGAGAAGGGCTGAGGTGGGTGAGTTATGAGTCACTTTAGTCATTGCCCGACTCTTGCTTCGTCTCCGTATCTCGGTGCGTCTCTCATCATTCAGTGCCTGAACACGGGGCCTGGGCTTCTAGAGGGTCCTGAGCACCTATGCCCCTCTCCAGCTCTCCCCTGCCCTCTTCAGTCCTCCCCAGCCCTCCCCTCTTCAGCCCTCCTTTACCCTCCCCAGTCCCCTGCTCGCTATCCCTTCCAGCCTATGCCTTCATAGAAACACTCAGTGGCTTGTTTTTAGCTTCTGTTACATGTGCGCATGTGTGCCAACACACACACACACACACACACACACACACACACACACACACACACATATATGCCCCTGTTTGTGAAGGCCAGAGATCAAACTTAAGTGTCACTCCTCACTCAGGGTGAGTCCTCCTTGTTTTTCACTTTTATTTGGGGGAGGCGGGCGTTTCGAGACAGGGTTTCTCTGTGGCTTTGGAGGCTGTCCTGGAACTAGCTCTTGTAGACCAGGCTGGACTCAGGCTTAGTGGTGAGAACGGAACATTTATCCCGAGCCATCCCGCCAACCCTTCAACTTACTTTTCCAAGCCGGGGTCTCTCACTGGAACCTGGGGCTTGTGGATTAGACTGGGCTGACTGACCAGTTAGCCCTAGGGTGCCCCCGCCCCGTCCTCACAGTGCTGGAATTAAAAACACGTGCCTGACTTTTTACATGGGTGCTGAGGACTGAACTTGGCCTTCATGTGTGCACAGAGAGCATTTTACTGACCCGGTAGTCTCTCAGGTCACTTATTTTTGGGGGGTGGTAATAATCTCACCAATGGCATGCACACAAAAGGCAAGCACCATCCCACTGAGAGGCCAGCCCAGGCTCTGACCTTTCTGTGCTTTGTTGAAATATGATGTCCAAGCCGGGCATTGGTGGCACACGCCTTTAATCCCAGCACTTGGGAGGCAGAGCCAGGCGGATTTCTGTGAGTTCAAGACCAGCCTGGTCTACAAGAGCTAGTTCTAGGAGAGCCTCCAAAGCCAGAGAGAAACATTGTCTCGGAAAAAACAAAAACAAAAACAAAACAAAACAAAAAAAAAAACAAAACAAAAAGAAAAGAAAAGAAAGAAAAAGAAATATGATGTCCAAACTAGGCATGGTGTGGTTCACCCCAGCCATCCCAGCACCCCAGAAGCTGAGACAGGAGGATTGCTGTGAGCCTGAGACAAGCTTGGACTGGAGAAGTTCTGCTTCAAAACAAACAAACGAGAGACTGAGGGTGTAGCTCAGTTGGCGGAGAGCTTGCCTCGTGCAGAGTCCTGGGTTCCATGCTCAGCGCCACATGAACACGGTGTGGTGGTGCACACTGCAATCCCAAGGCTTCTGAGCTGGGAGCAGGATGATCGGAAGTTCAAAGTTGTCTTCAGCTACATAGAGAGTTCAAGGCCAGTCTAGGCTGCGTGAGGCACCATCTGCAAACAAAACAAAACAAGGTGGATCTCTGTGAGTCTGAAGCGGACTGAGTTCTAGGACAGCCAAGGCTACACAGAGAAACCTTGTTTTGAAAAAACAAAGCCAACCTGTGACAGAGTTAAGTGCTTGGATTTTAAGCAGCCAGCTTGGTGAGCTCTGAGATACGAAGACCCTGCTGGCTCCCTCAGGTCTTTCCTGGTAAGTGCTCCTCAGAGGTGCTTCCCCGGGAGACTCTGGTGACCTGAGCACGGGGTCTGAGCGCCTCGGGCTCAACCTGTGGTCTCTACCCCTTTGGGGAGTTGAATGACCCTTTCCAAGTGGTCACTCACATACCAGATATCCTGAATATCAAATATTTACATTATGATTCATGTAACAGTAGCAAAACTACAGTTATGAAGTTGCAACAAAATAACTTTATGGTTGGGGGTCTGTCTCCACAGTATAAGGAACTGTATTAAAGGGTTGCAGCATTAGGAAGGTTGAGATCCACTACCCTAGGGAGAGGGGGCCTAAGCAGTTGGTTTGGTTTGTATTTTTGTGAGGGTTTTTTTTGGGGGGGGGCAGAGTGAGACAGGATTTCTTTGTGTTGCCTTAGCTGGCCTGGAACTAACTCTGTAGATAAGGTTGGTCTCAAACTCAGATCCATCTGCCTCTACCTGTGTTACCATCTGTAACCCCAGTTCTGGGTGCTCTGATGCCTCTCCTGGGCTCTTTGAGTTCCTACACACACACACACACACACACACACACACACACACACACACACACACACACGGTTTTTGAGACAGGGTTTCTCTATGTAACAGCTCTGGCTGGTCTGGGACTCACTCTGTAGACCAAGGCTGGCCTCAAACTCACAGATAATCCATCTGCCTCTACTCCCCGGACACTGGGATTAAAGGCGTGTACCACTGCTGCCTGGCTTGTTTTTGTGAGTTTCTAAAAAATTATTTATGCCGGGCAGTGGTGACACATGCCTTTAATCCCAGCGCCCAGGAGGCAGAAGCAGACAGATCTCTGTGAGTTCAAGGCCAGCCTGGTCAACAGAGCTAGTTACAAGACAGCTAGGGCTACACAGAGAAACCCTGTCTGGAAAAACAACAACAACAAAATTATTTGTTACTACTGAAACACGTGCTCTAAGGTGTGTGTGGACAGAGGACAACTTTCAGGAGTCCCCCTTTCCTTTCACAATGGGTTCCGGGTATTGATCTCAGGTTGCTGTGGCAAGTCCTTTTTATGCAATGAGCCTTCACCTCAGCTCCAGTGACTGGTTTGAGGCAGGATCTCTGGTAGTCCAGGCTGGTTGCAGACCTACTGTGTAGCTAAAGGTGATCTTGAGTTCCTGATCCTCCTGCCTGGACCTCTCAAACCCTGCGGTTACCAGCCTTTGTCACCATGACCAGACGAGTTTGCTACGTTCTAAGATCTGAGTATTACATTAACAGCTGTATGTTTGCATCTGTGTTTTGTTGATTATTACGTGATGCGTGTGCTCAAAGATGATCCGTAGTCCGTAAGGCTAAGATTTCTTTATTCAGATAAACAGCAGCCCAAACACAAGCCAGAGAGTGCCCAGAGGTCGCAAGCTAGCGAGGCCAGAGAGAAGGGCTATCCACGTGTGCACAGTCCCTTAAGAATTGTCCCTGCATCGGCGGATCTCTGTGAGTTCGAGGACAGCCTGGTCTCCAGAGTGAATGTCAGGATAGGCTCCAAAGCTACACAGAGAAACCCTGTCTCAAAAACCAAAAACAAAACAAAACAATTGTCCCTGCATCTGACCTCCCCTGTCCACACCCTCACGGGCGTGGCCATGCACACCTGTATGGGCTACTAGGAGATGGGGCTACAGTGTCATCCCTACAATGTTTGGCCACCCTCACTCAGCCAGCAAGACTCAGTGGTGTGTCTGAAGCCTGACTTTGTTTTCACTGGTGTGGTGTACTTCACTGGGGACATACCACACTTTGGTTATCCTATCCACTGATAGGCTCTTGAGTTTTTTCCAATTTGCAGCCACAGTGCAAAGTCTGGACACTGGGGCCTGGGCCTTCCATGGCAAGTTATTCTCTTTCCTGTGTGTGTGTGTGTGTGTGTGTTTGTGGTTTTGCTGGGAATGGATCCTAGGGCCCTGTGCATGCTAGAAGAACCCTCTGCCACTGAGATACATGCTCAGAGTTTGTTCTGTTCATTGGCTACGCAGAAGTTGAGGTCCTGGGTCACAGCAAGTGGCTGTCTCCCCAGCTGTCCCTAGAGCGCTTGTATTATTTACACATGCACAATGCCCAACTTGACTTTTTTTTTTTTTTAGTTATGTATACGGGGAGGGGGCAGTATGCGCTCAGGCTTGCAGGCTTTAGATCTCCTGGAGTTGGAGTTACAGGCAGTTGTGAGCTGCCAGATGGAGGTGCTGGGAACTGAACTCCAGTCCTCTGTAAGAACAGTACTTGCAGGACAGGCTCCAAAGCTACACAGAGAAACCCTGTTTCGAAAAAACCAAAAAACAAAAAACAAACAAACAAACAAAAAACAGTACTTGCTCTTTTTTTTTCTTTTTGGTTTTTCTTTCTTTCTTTCTTTCTTTCTTTCTTTCTTTCTTTTGGATAGATATTTCTTTTTTTTTCTTTTCAGATTGTTTTACATGCCAATCCCAGATCCCTTCTCCCTCCCATCCTCCCCTACCACCCCACCCCCAACTAAATCTTTTTGGTTTTTCAAAACAGGCTTTCTCTTTTTTTTTTTTGGTTTTTTGGGACAGGGTTTCCCTGTGGCTTTGGAGGCTGTCCTGGAACTCGCTCTTGTAGACCAGGCTGGTCTCGAACTCACAGTGATCCACCTGCCTCTGCCTCCCCAGTGCTGGGATTAAAGGCGTGCGCCACCACCGCCCGGCTCAGTACTTGCTCTTAACCTCTGAGCCATCTCCTGCCCCCCTCAGACCAGCTTTGAATTAGGAATCTCCAACAGGAGTGGGTTATCTTTCACCTCATCCTCAATTGCAAAATTCCTAGACTCCTACTGTTTTCCTTCGTGCAGAGTTCCTTCTGCCACCATATGAGGTGAGGAGCATGCTGGAGTTGGGTGCCTTCTTTGATAGGGCAGGATTTCGTGATTCTGGTGGGGCTTTTGGGTAATCGAGGAGGGGTGTCGTGAGTAAAGTCTTGAGACCATTGAGAGTCGAGGTCGTGTGCGAAGGACTTGGAGTATGGCTTGAACATCTTGGGTATGGGTTGAGGTCAGGGAACTCAGAACAGGTGGGGCTGAAACCCAGCTCCGGCCCAGGCCCCGGGCAGGGCAGGAGTTGGTGCCATGATGAACACAGGCTTCGGACTGTTGATGAGGCCGAGGACTGTTATCCTAGAGAGGTACAGGTTGGAAGCAGGGGCCTGGATCTAGGAGCACCAGGGTGCAATCAGGATACCCACGGCTGCTGGGGTAGCAGCTTTGGTTTGGTGGGAAAGCCCTGGGAGCCTCAGCGTCCTCCATGTGAAATCTTTAGTGTCAGTGGCTTGTGTGTCCTGCTTGGCTCTGTGCTGGGTGGTGGCAGTCATGCACCTTTGATGACAGGTGTCAGCACTGGGAGGACTTTTGTGTCCCTGCCCACTTCCCTTGGGTTCTGGAAACTATAGAATGTGCGTAGATTTGAGAAGGCAGCTGGGATTCGGGGTTGTGGGAGCCATAAAGTCTAGGGTTGCTTTGAAGACCAGGGTCAGGGTAGAGGTGGATGGTGTTGGGCTTGGAGAGGCGTAGGGTGGGGCTGCCAGGCTTGTGACATCATGCAAGACGGAGGAAGCCTGGTGGGAGACACAGGGACAGGGAAAGTGGTGGCTCAGAGGATGACTGAATCACACCCTGATATCTGACAGCTCTCTGCTTGGGCGTTCCGGCAAGCCCATCACATCTCACTTGCCCTACTCAGAGTGGAAAACATGTCTCACCCGACACCCGGTACGGCAGGACTAGAGCTTCAGCCACCGGCCAGGGGATGCACTAGCTCCTTTATGGAACGGCTCAGCTCCTCCCAGACAGCTGATGCCTTCTTGTAACCATATTCCACCCCGCCCCAGGGCCTCGCCGTAGGTGACACCTCCTGTACCACTGTTTGGAGGTGCCCCTCTCTTGTCCTTCCAGGGGAAGGCAGAGGCCCAGAGCCCTTTGAAAGATACTCTCAAGTCTCAGGGGTAGGAGTGGGGTTTGGAAAGACTGGGGGGGGGTGGGCGTTGGCAGAAGGAGGACCTCTGAGCCCTCCAGGCTTCCTCTCCCTTCCCTCCGTTTTCACTCCTTCTCTGTTCCCAGAAATAAGAATGTCTAAGCCCCTGGAGGCCGAGAAGCAGAGTCTGGACTCCCCATCAGAGCACACAGGTGAGTGGGGGCGGGCCGAGGTAGGGAAGCGGGCAGGTGGGGACGGGAGCAGTGTGTAGGAACAGCTGGCAACATGCCCTTTCTCTCCCTTTACAGACACCGAAAGAAATGGACCCGACATTAACCACCAGGTCAGGATGGCCCAGACTCACTAGAGGGTGGGAAGGGAAGGGCAGAAATGTCAGTCCAGAACTTCTCACGACACCATCCTCATCTCCTTGCCCCAACTCTCTCTTCACAGAACCCCCAGAATAAGGCTTCCCCATTCTCTGTGTCCCCAACTGGCCCCAGCACCAAGGTAAGAACCCTCAAGACCGTCCCGGGAAGGGGGTGGTACGTGGGACGAAGGACATCTTCAGCTTGTCTGCCATGGACCCAGATCCTGCAAGAGGACCTGGTGACAAAGTTCCTCCTGCCCCTTCTCACCCTTGGGTTCCCGCCCCAGGCTTGTGTGACTCACCCAGTCTCCTTCCCCTTCCCTAGGGGGTGGGGGTGGCCAGGGAAATCCCCCCCAGAGCCCCAGGGCGATAACAACAGGAAGCCAAGGCTCCTCCCCCATCCCGACTTCCCTGGCCAAAGGGGCCTGAAGCACCCCTGTACCCCATCAGAGAGAGACAGAGACAGAGATACAGAGAGAGAGAGAGAGAGAGAGAGAGAGAGAGAGAGAGAGAGAGAGAGAGAGAGAGAGAGAGAGCGAGCAGGGAACAGGTTGAGAGAAGGTGGCAGACCCGGTAAGGCAGTCGTGGGATGAAGGAGAGGGTGATGGAGAAGAGAGGCTCTTAGGCTCTGTGTGACTTAGGGAGCTTCTGGGGCCCAGGTTCTGTTTAGCCTGATGGTGGTGAGGGCCACAGGACAGGTTCAGACACCTAAAAGGAGAAGCAAGATTGTGGGGGCATGGACAGAGCCCTGACCCGGGTGGCTGAAGGACGAGGTTCAGCTTTGCTCTGTGACCATGGGAAAGTCACTTCCCCTCTCTGGGCTTCTTAGTTTCCCCTTCTCTAGCACTGGGGGAGGGGAGCGCCGTCAGACTACAGATTGGGTGGCCTCTGAGGTCCTTTCCATGTCTGCTCTGTCCCCAGTGCTGGGAGGACAAGATGCTTTGTGAGCAAGCGTCTTTTGGACTCTGCACTTGGACGGAGGGCTGGGGTCAGAAACACACCCCACCCTCACCCCCACAACTCTTGAGCTGACCTTAGGCTTAGTGTGTGCCTCGTCTTTGGGCTGGGGTCAGAAAGACACCCCACCCTCACCCCCACAACTCTTGAGCTGACCTTAGGCTTAGTGTGTGCCTCGTCTATGGCGTTTCCTCCGCTCCCAGCAGCAGCTTTCTTTGGGATGGCAGTGAGAGGCGGTGAAGGGACCTTCCTCCTCTTCCCGGGCCAGGAATTTCGTCCACACTTTACCGTGGCCTTTACCTCTCTACCTCTCAGAACCTCTCCCCACCTCCTCTGCACTGGAGTACTTCTATCCCTGACGTATCTATGCACCGCTGTGGATTATTATTTACATAATAATTTTGTTAAGTGGCTCAATTTTTTTTTTAAAAAAAACATTTTATTATGGAAAATGTGATACAAAAATAGAAGCGTGTAACCAAAATACCAACCCCCAGGAACCCATCAATCAGTTTCAACAATGACGGCCTCATGAACGGCTTCGTTTTTCAACAGCTTGAATAAATGGGTTTTAAATGGAAATTTCATGAATGGAAAACCAGAATCACTTACCATGGAAATAAATACAACGATTATTAAATTCTACCCAGAGTCCCTCATATGCTGAAGGGTCTAACCCCAGGGCCTCTTCTCCACTGGTTGAAAGGGAAGATTAGCTGACATTGGTGAGATGCTTAAAATGTCATCTCGGTCAAGTGTGCTGGGGCGGGCACTCAATCCCAGCTCTCTGGAGGTCAACCTAGGCTGCAATACTAAGTTCCAGGCTAGTCAGGGCAACTTAGCAAGACCCTGTCTCAAAACAAGACAGTAGGCCAGGGAAGTGGCTCCACTGGCTGAGTGCTTGTCTAGCATGCATGATGGCCCTGGGTTCGATTCCCCAACACTCCATAAACCAGGGATGGTAGTACAACCCTGAATCCTAGCACCAGGAGGTGGAGGCAGGAACATCAGAAGTTCAAGGTCATCCTTGACTACCTAGAGAATTTGAGAGCAGCCTGGGCTGCTTGAGGCCTGCTTCAAAAATAAAAGCTGAGCATGGTCATGAACGCCTTTAATCCCAGCACTGGGGAAGCAGAGTCAGATGGACCTCTGTGAGTTTAAGGCCAGCCTGGTCTACAGAGTGAATTCCATGCTAGCCTATCTCAAAAAACCAAAACAAAAACAAAAAAATGTTCAGTGTTTAACTGCATATTAAAATTATATATATATATGGGTTATTAATATGTCATTCAGAATTTTCCCAAATTATGCACACCCCAAGAATAGTGAGACATGCTGCTAATCCCAGCCCAAAAGAGACTCAGGCAAGAAAAGTGCCCTGAATTTGAGGTCAGCCTGGGCTATATAATGTAGCAAAACCCTGCGGTTTTGCTTTTTTGTTTTGTTTTGTTTCATTTTTAACAAACTAAGAAAGCCAGTTGTGGTAGGATTTGCTGAAGGAGGCAGAGGCAGGAGAATCACAAGTTCGAGGCCAGCCTGGGCTACACATTTTAAACCAGGCATTGGTGGCGCACGCCTTTAATCCCAGCACTGGGGAAGCAGAGGCAGGCGAATCTCTGTGAGTTCAAGGCCAGCCTGGTCTCCAGAGTGAGATCCAAGATAGGCTCCAAAGCCACAGAGAAACCTGTCTCAGAAAACTGAAGGTGGGGGGGAACAAACTAAGTAAGCACTTTGATGGTAGGTAGAATGACAGGGCTCAGTGGGTAAAGGCGCTTGCGGCCAAGCCTGATGAACTGAGTTCAATCCCTGGAACGCAGAGGATGGAAGGAGAGAAGTAATTTCTGCAAGTTGCCCTCTGATGTCTACATGTACATTCTGGCATGTGTGTACCTACACACACAAATAAAATAAAAATAAATATTTGTGCCAGGCGTTGGTGGCGCAAGCCTTTAATCCCAGCACTGGGGAGGCAGAGGCAGGCGGATCTCTGTGAGTTCAAGACCAACCTGGTCTACAGAGCTAGTTTCAGGCTCCAAAGTTACACAGAGAAACCCTGTCTTGAAATATATATATATATATATATATATATATATATATATATATATATAGATTAAGCTAGCCCTGAGAGCCTTTAATGTCCTTTCCAGGAAAAGTCCTTATCTCCAACTTTTTTTTTTCCCAAGAAGGGTTCCTCTGTGTAGACCAGGCTGTCCTGGAACTCGCTCTGTAGACCAGGCTTCACTAGAACTCAGAGATCCGCCTGCCTCTGCCTCCCAGGCGCTGGGATTAAAGGCGTGCGCCACGGCCCGACTCATAGCTTCAACTTCTAATAATGTCATTCCCTGCCTCTTCCTTTTATCCCCATAACTCCTGACATTCAGTCCCATAATCTGAGATGTCAGGGTCTGTCATTCAGCTTTCCGGAGCCTCTGTGTATCAGATGCCAGATGCCGTTCCCCTGTCAACCTGCTGTGTCAGCTTGCATAAACTCTCTCTTCCTCACTCTCTGGCTCTCTGGCTCTCCTTTTGCAAAATGAGATACCGAGCTGAAAGATGGCCCCTGATGTCTGGCCTGGTCCAGAAAAAATACGTTATTCATCTAACTGGCCGTCTCTGAAACCCTCCCCGGCACCCTCGGCCGGCAAGCCAAGGGTCCCTGCTGGTGGGTGGTTTTGGTTGTTGCTGTTGTTTTGTGGAGGAGAGGAAGAAGTCAGGTATGGTGATGGAGACGGAGAAGCCAGGACAGGACCAGTGGCGCTCTGCTGTGACTCCATGTTTTCCTCTCTGAAGTGAGTGACTAGTAAGAGCAGGGTGTAGGTAGGGTCTCCAGTTTGGGCCGCCCCCTCTTGCTCATATTTCCTGTGGGTGTTGTCTGCTTGTCTCCATAATCCAAGCTGTTCGTTTTTGGAGCTAGGGCATCAGTGTGTAGCACAGGCTGGTCCTCAAACTCACAATCCTCCTGCCTCAGCCACCCCAAGTTTTAGGATTACAAGCACTCACACCATACCCACTCCAGCTGGTAAGGTTTTATTGTTTTGAGTTTTTTTTCCAGAATAAAAAAATATTTATTAGGTTTATTGTTTTTGTTTTTGTTTTTTTGATACAGGGTTTCTCTGTGTAGTCCTGGCTGTCCTGGCACTCGCTCTGGAGACCAGGCTGGCCTCGAACTCAGAGATCCACCTGCCTCTGCCTCCCGAGTGCCAATTTTTGATATTATAATGCAATTACATCATCTCTCCCTTCCCTTCCCGTCCTCCAGATCTTCCCATATCACCCTCCTTATTATTTTTCAACCTTATGGCTGCTTTTTTAAAAATTAATTTTTATTTAAATTAACAACAATCTTATTTTACATACCAATCCCAGTCCCCCCCCCACTCCATCCTTCTGGCTACTTTTTTCATTAGTTGTTGTTACATCTGTCTATCTATCTGTCTGTCTGTCTGTCTGTCTGTCTGTCTGTCTGTCTGGCCCTAAATACATGTGCAGCCTTGGTTACCCTGGCTCTCACAGTAATCTTCCTGCCTCTGCCTCCTCCTGAAGTGCCTGAATCACAGGTGTGCACCACCACGCCCAGTTTCTGGTGGTGATTTTTTTTTAAAACACGTAAAGCCCTTCTTTTCAACAACAAAGAAAATTACTTTTATTCTATGTATGTGAGAGTTTGCATGCATGTTTGTCTGTGAGCCATGTGCACAAATGCATGCTTGGTGCACACAAGGGCCAGAAGAGGGTGCCAGATACCCCAGAACTTGAGTTATTAATCCATGGTTGAGCTGCCATATGGGTGCTGGGAACCAAATCTTGGTCCCCGGAAAGGGCAGCCAGTGCTCTTGATCTCTGAGCCATCTCTGCAGTCTGTTTAACAAAATTGTATTCCAATGGACAAATAAGAATTGTAACACCTGGCCGAGACGTGGTGCGCACGCCTTCAATTCCAGCACTCAGGATGCAGAGGCAGGTGGAACTCCATGAATTCCAGGCCAGCCTGGTCTACATAGTGGGTTCCAAGACAACCAGGGCTACATAGTGAGACCCTCCCTGTCTCAAAAAACACAAAGCAAAAACAACAAAAGAGTGTACCCCCAAGCTGAAGCTAAGGGAGGCATGTGTAAGTCCGAGAGACCTCCCCAGGGTCCTAGCATGGACACTCCCACTATATAGGTGGGGAGACTGAGTCCTGGGAGGTGGCAGGTGCTTTCCAAAGGTGGCCTCTCCCGTAGGGAGAGAACACTGCGGCCAGAGAAGTGGCCAGAGGCCTAAAGCCACGCACGGCCTTGCCACTACTCTAGCCCACACCCCTGTGCCAGCCCAGGGCTGCCACAGCCACACACATACCCTCTTTTTGGTTCACAGGTGGGCATTCTCTCTGGCCTCCACTTAACATTCTGGGGTCCCGGACCCTGCCTCTCTCCTCCCCAGATCAAGGCTGAAGACCCCAGTGGTGACTCAGCCCAGGCAGCACCCCCGCCCCCCCAGCCGGCTCAGCCTCATCTGCCCCAGGCCCAACTCATGTTGACGGGCAGCCAGCTAGCTGGGGTAAGTATTTGGTGAAGGACCCCCCCACCCCTGGCAGAAGGCAAGAAGCTCCCCATCTGCCTCAGGCCATGCCGGGTGACAAGTTTCACCGAGGCCACAGCCACTGTCTCACGTTTGCCTCTTCTCCTCTGTCCTCTAAAAGATGTGTCTCCTAACGGCTCGACTAGAATATTAACCCCTTTCTGCCTTCTCTGTCCCTGCCACCGCTGCCTGCTCTCTGCCTGCCGCGGCCACCGCAGCTCACAGCTCTGATGCCTGCTCAGCAGCAGCTCCTCCTGCAGCAAGCCCAGGCCCAGCTGCTGGCTGCTGCGGTGCAGCAGTCCAGTGCCGCCGCCGCCGCCAATGCCGCCGCCGCTGCAGCTGCTGCCTCCTCCTCCTCCTCCTCTGCCTCCTCCTCCTCCGCCTCCTCCGCCTCCGCCTCACAACCCCCAGCCTCCTCCTCCGGGGGAGGCGACCTGCCACCGTCACAGCCCGCCAGCCAGCCCCCAGGGACCCCACAGCTCACCTTGTCCCAACCCATCCAGCTCACAGCACAGGTAAGGGCAGCCACCAGGCACCCTCCTCCTTGCAGCAAAGGACCTGTAGAAGCAGGGCGCATGCACAGGGTGGGGATAACTGGTCCACCAGGGTCCTTCTGACACCAACCATGTGCCGGGTGGGGAGCCTTGGGAGAGCGTGCTTTCCCATCCTAGAGATGGTTAAAGCAAGGCTTGAGTGCTCTTCAAACGGTGGCTTGAGCTACACGTTTTTCTATGCGTGTCTGTGTGTGTATAAAACAGAAAGGCTGGCCTGCTCTCTCTTCCAGAGGTCCCGAGTACCATTCCCAGCACCCACACCGTGGCTCACAACTATCTATTATGAGATCTAATGCCCTCTCCTGGCCTAAAGGCATACGTTCAGGCTTAGCATTGTACACATAATAAATAACTCTTAAAGACAAACAAACCTAAACGAAAAGGCTGGGAATCAGAATTAGTGCTCCAGAATCAGTGCTTGGGAGTGTAGCTCAGTTGATAGAGTGCTCGCTTGGCATTCACAAAGCCCTGGGTTCAAAACCCAGCACCTCATAAATCTAATGTGGTGGCACACACCTGTGACCCCAGCACTCAGGAGGTGAAAACAGACGGATGAGAAATTCAAAGTCAATCATGGCTACATAGCGAGTTCGAGGACAGGCTAGGATACATGAAAAGCAAAACAAAAATGCAAATTAACGAAACCCCTCAGAATTAGTGCCCCACTTCTTGGTTCATCCCACAAGATGATTCTTCCATTTAAGAGGTCTATGAACTGAATTTAAAAGCATGTTTCAGCCGACGGTAGTGGTGCACGCCTCTAATCCCAGCTCTTAGGAGGCAGAGACAGGTGAAGCTCTAAATTCGAAGCCAGCCTGGTCTCCAGAGGGAGTTCCAGGACAGCCAAGGCTACACAGAGAAACCCTGTCTCAAAAAACAAACAAACAAAACAAAACAAAACAAAAGCCATGTTCCACACTCCTGTGCTGGAGTTGACACATTTTCCCCAAATCACGAATTTGTGGCTATGTTTGTTTCATGGAGTCGCCTTTACAAAATGCCATCAACGGAATGATTAAACACAAACAAACAACAAACAGAAATGGTACTCCATGTATTGGAGCATATCTGCAAACCCAGCACTCAGGAGGCTAAGGCAGGAGGATGGCTGTGAGTCTGAATCCAGCTTGAGCTACCTAACAAAACCCTGTCCAAAAAAAAAAAAGGAGAAAAACAAAATCCACTGACCCACAAAATCTAGACAAGTATCATCTCAGGCGGTACTGCTGAAGTTAGCAGCAGAGCCATGCTCTGTCCGAAGGTTTAGTTAAAAAAAAAAAAAAAAAAAAAAAAAGCCATTCTTGTATACAGCTCCTGGTGACAGCAGAAGTCTTTAATGTCCAAGTTGTAGATGTATCTGGTGGGTCACTCTGGATCCTGGACTTGTTTCTCTGTGTATGTCTGTGTCCTGATTGCGTGCTCTGATTAGAGCACCAGGCTTACTTTATGACCTGTTTCGAAATAAGGTCCTATTTACAGTTACCAACGGTCCGTCCTTTAACCTTTCTTTTGGAGGTGGGGCATAATTCAACTCAACAGAAATGGATACATTGTCCATGCAGTGGTAGCCTGTAGCAAGTGATAAGACTTAGTGCATGTCTTTAATTCCAACCTCCCGGGAAGTATAGGCAGGATCTCTGTGAGTCTGAGTCCAGCATGCTCTAGGTAGTGAGTTCCAGGATAGCCAGAGCTACATAGTGAGACTCTGTCTCACAAAAACAAAAAGCAAAGTAATGAGACTTGATCTCAAGATAAAAACTGAAAAGAAGGCTGGGGGTGTGGCTCAGTGGTAGAACCCCTGCCTAGAATCCCCCAGTGAGGGGCTGGGGGTGTGGCTCAGTGGTAGAGCCCCTGCCTAGAATCCCCCAGTGAGGGGCTGGGGGCGTGGCTCAGTGGTAGAGCCCCTGCCTAGAATCCCCCAGTGAGGGGCTGGGGGCGTGGCTCAGTGGTAGAGCGTTTAGCTAATATGCATGCAAGAGGATTAGGTTAAATGCCCAGTAAAGGGGAAAAGAAAGTCAGTAGAGAAGCCCGGTATTGCCTTTCTGTGGGCTCATCCTCTGCAGCCCCCTCCTGCCTGTCTTGTTTCTACAAGCACTTGAGTTCACACATTCTAAGGTGATGAAAATCTTGGGAAATCCTGTAGCAAAGAAACCCTTTCAACTTGCCTCAGGGTAGCTTTCACCACTTTTCTCTCAATGCATCTTCCATTCCCCCCACCCCCCGCCACTCCTGGGGAACTGTCTATGATGGGAACTGTCCAGCCCTCGTGGGACTGCCCTTACTGGGAGTTTACCCATTTTAGGAGGTCCATCTCATTCTGGCTGCACCCGGACTTTCCTGAACACGAAGCTGGGCCTGCCCGTGGGCCTGGTTCTGCAGCTTACCCTGCTCCATGAGGGCTCTTCCTAGCACAGCCCACTCGGGGCAGGCTCAGCCCATGGCAGTAACTGGGAGTCACATCTGTAGCAGACCCCACACCAACAATGACCTCTAAAGCTCAAGCTTCATTCCTCAGCCAAGGCAGGATGCTGGAGAGTCACAGTGACAAAAAGGCATGCCTCAGGTCACAGTGTGAGTAGGATTGGCAGAGCTGGCCTGGGAGCTCAGGGCTCTAACCACATGGCCTGCCTGTGGTGGCTGTTGCTTCAGCCCTGCTTCACGGGGACATGGTTTCCAGTCCCCTCCCACCAGGGCCACCAGAGACCCCGCAGCAGGTGTGCCTCATTCGCTTGGTAGCACACAGCACAGGGACTTGGGGCTCCTCTCACAGGGCATTGGCTCTGGTCCCATTTTCCTCCCTGAGTTACTCTCTTCCTCTTCATCCATCACACCCAACTCAAATCCCCCACGTTTGTGTGAGCTTTCCTGTTAAGGTTGTGTCTGCGTATGACTGGGAACTACCTTTCAACAGAGTACAGGAAAGAGGAGAGGTAGGCGCCTGGTGTGAGACTGGCCATCCCATCACCTCGGGAGTGAACCGTGAGCACTTCCTGCCTTTGTGCAGCCTCAGGACCACAGCCAGGCTTGATGCTCAGCCACCTGCTGTCCCATCATATGCTCGTGGCTAGATCTCCTTGTCCTTCTCCCCGCAAGCCCTTTCCTCTTGCTCATTTCCCTCCCTCCTCCAGAATGAGCCACCCTTGTCCTGGATCTTTCCACTCAGTCCCTCAGCAGGTGCAAAGCTGAATGCAAATTCTAAGAATTCATTCTCATGGGCTGAGTTGCCCTGCGGCCTCATTTGCTCAAGAGTAGTTTGTGCCCCTGTACTGGGCAGCACACAGGGACGGCTCCTCCCACCCTGGCTGGCCCATGGACCTGCTGCTCTAGACCAGCTCCTCTACAGCTTCTGCTTCCTTTGCCCGCTCAGCTCTGTCCCTGCAGTCAGCTCACTAACATCCCTAGGCCTCCCTGGGACTTAGGAATGAGTCACAGGCATCTTTGACTCCCAAGAGACTCCCTGGCTTATAGTGAAACGAGAATAACTGAAATGTGTTGCATTTGAAAATACTAAGAAGTCCCACCAAAGCAGTTTAAGAGCTGTGGATATAACATAATAGTAGAGCCCCTGCCTACAATCCCCCAGTGAGGGGCTGGGGGTGTGGCTCAGTGGTAGAGCCCCTGCCTAGAATCCCCTAGTGAGGGACTGGGGGCGTGGCTCAGTGGTGGAGCCCCTGCCTAGAATCCCCCAGTGAGGGGCTGGGGGCGTGGCTCAGTGGTAGAGCCCCTGCCTAGAATCCCCCAGTGAGGGGCTGGGGGCGTGGCTCAGTGGTAGAGCCCCTGCCTAGAATCCCCCAGTGAGGGGCTGGGGGCGTGGCTCAGTGGTAGAGCCCCTGCCTAGAATCCCCCAGTGAGGGGCTGGGGGCGTGGCTCAGTGGTAGAGCCCCTGCCTAGAATCCCCCAGTGAGGGGCTGGGGGCGTGGCTCAGTGGTAGAGCCCCTGCCTAGAATCCCCCAGTGAGGGGCTGGGGGCGTGGCTCAGTGGTAGAGCACTTGCCTGGTTTACCTGGTACGCAGCATACAAAACCAGGGTTCAAACCACAATAATAAGCAAAAAAAAAAAAAAAAAAAAAAAAAAGGTTTATGACCCATCACTTTAAAATTATGTAATAATATAAAATAAAACGGGGAAGTTCCCGTTAGTTAAACTGTTTGGTCCGATGTTTCCCTGCAGTTTCTAAGCTGTGTCTCTGAAAGGACGATTATATTATATACAGTTGGATAATTGGCCTGTATGGTGCCTTCTACAGAGGGAGCTGTGTGGATGTTTAAGTAATCAATGAGGACTGTTTTGTTGTTACAGTTTTTCAATCAAGGAAAAGGGAAGGCATCTCTTCGGGGGAGTATTTCAGAACGCCTGGAGTAGGGGTTGGCATTGACTGAAATTAACTGTGAAAACATTTTGTATTTGTAGACTGGGAAAGGACTGTAGAATGGTACTTAGCAAAAATCTCCTAGGCTGAGAGGGTGTGGTGACTGGCAGTCCCCCCTGTGGGTCTGGTGGAAATTTGGAACCAGGGACATGTCTAGTGTGTGAGGGACTCAGGAAGGCTTTTGGTAGGTGATGGTGGAAGTTCATTGTAGTGAGTCTTTTTCTGTTCTGCCAGCCAGCTCCCAAATAATGACATGAAGACTTCTTATTAATTAGGAAAGTTGGGCCTTAGCTTATGCTTGTCCCACTAGCTCTTGTAACTTAAATTAACCACCTACATACTAATGTATCTTAAGTGATTCAATTATTCATCTACGTTTTACCATGTGGCTTTTACCTCTCTCCCAGTCTCTGTGTCCAACCCGCTCTGCATCTCCATAGCATCTCTGCCCATCTGCTTCCCAGAGTCCTCTCTGTGCCTGGAAGTCCCGCCTATACCTCCTGCCTAGCTATTGGCCATTTAGGCCTTTATTAAACCAATCAGAAAGCGCCTTGGCAAAGACACACCTTCGCAGCATACAAAAAGATTATTCCCCAACAGTTCATAGTGGGTGAGCAGAAGGAAAGATTTGCAGACAGTCGGGAGTGCAAGCATGACTCAAGAAAGCGGGCAGGCTCTAAGGCGGGGCCAGGGGGGTAGGGGAGGCAGTAGAGGCTAAGGACATTGGGCATCATCCAGTCCAAAGCTGAACGCCAGGCAGCTGCAGGACAAGGGGAATGTTTGCCTCAGACCACTGAAAGGGCCTGCTGTAGAATATTGGGCCCAGCTCCACGAATATCTCCTTAATGCCATTCTGGGGCAAGTGAAATGACACCTACATCTCCCTGCTCAAGAGAACAGGTGCACTGGCCTAGTTCGAATCTGTGCTTGGGGACTTGAGATGACAGAACCCAAACCCCTTCTAACTCCTGGGACCTGAGCATGGGGCAAGACAGGTCCCCAGATAGAAGAGCCGAGCCGTGTTGTTTTAAGACAGGATGGTGGTGCCGGACCTGAAGGTGTGGTGTCAGCACACAGACTTTGCCATGGAGTTCTGAACTTAGTCCCCGCCTACTGATCCCTGCTTCAGAATATGCAGTAACCTGGGAATTTAGTAAGAGGTGACGTGGGCTAGACGACTCAGAACACAAGTTTTTCCACCTGTTGACTGAGTCTCCATTGTTTGTTCTGTGACCCAGCCAGGACCTCACTGGATACTGCTCCTTTAGTGTTTCTTCCTTCCCCAACCCCCTTTTAAGGCAGGAGTCGTGGCAATGCCTTTTTTTTAATTAATTAATTTATTTATTACATATACACTGTTCATGCCTACATGCCAGATCTCGTTATAGATGACTGTGAGCCACCATGTGGTTGCTGGGAATTGAACTCAGGACCTCTGGAAGAGCAGTCAGTGCTCATAATCTCTAAGCCATCTCTTCAGGTGGCAATGCCTTTAATCCCAGCATTCAGGAGGCAGAGGCAGGAAGATCTCTGAGTTTGAGTGCAGCCTGCTTTACAAAGCCAAGGACAGCCAAGTTCCAGACAGCCAAGGCTACACAGAGAAACCCTGTCTCAAAAACCACACACACACACACACACACAGAGAGAGACACACATGCAAAACAAACAAAAATACTTTTCCAGATTTATTTTTATCTTATGGGTACCTGTGTGCATTTATGTGACTATATGCCTTGGTGGGGGCTTGCCTATAGAGGCCAGATGTCCGGAAGCTGAAGTTGTGAGATGCCCTGCTGGGTACAGAACTTGGGTCCTTCTGAAAGAGTAGCAAGTGCTCTCAACCTGAGCCATCTAGGCCGGGTATTGGTGGTGCACGCCTTTAATCCCAGCACTCGGGAGGCAGAGGCAGGCGGATCTCTGTGAGTTCGAGGCCAGCCTGGTCTCCAGAGCGAGTGCCAGGATAGGCTCCGAAGCTACAGAGAGAAACCCTGTCTCAAAAAAACAAGAAAAATAAAAAGACTTGAGCCATCTCTCCAGCCACCTTCCCTTTTTGTTTTGAAACTGAATCCCCATACGTGGCTCAAGCTAGCCTTGAAACTCTTTATAGCCCAGGCTGGCCTTGAACCCTTGCTCCTCCATCTCAGCCTTCCAAATTCTGGGATGGCAGGTGTATATATACCCCTGCTCCTGCCTCCTCCCCCACTCGGAGCTCTTCCTAGTGGAGTGACTGGAGTCATCACTTCCGTTCAAGTGGCATTGGTGAAGTCCCTTGTGTAGATCATGACTGCTCATGACTGGCGGCCCTTGAGGGCTGTGTGCCCTGGCAGGGAAACAGACTATAAACCAGCGAGAAGATGGGTGATGTGGAGAGGAAACAAGGCCTCGTGGGAAAGGGAGGGGCCCAGTCTAATGGGTGGTTAGGAGAGATTTCACTGAGAAAATGCCCTTTGAGAGCCGAGGGCTGAGTGAGTCAGTCTTGAAAGAAGCTTGGGGGGCAGGGAGAGGGAACACAGGCAGAGGGAGAAGCAGCTTGACTTGTTCAAGGCTCATGGGAAGCTTTGTGGCTGGAGTGGAGTGGGTAGCAAGGCCAGCCTTAGCTATGTGTGAGACACTGTTTCAAAACAAACAAAACAAAACCACTCCAGGCTGGGGATATGGCTTGTTCTATGAAGCACTTGCTGGGAAAGCAGGATGAAGACTCGGGTGGGTCCCCAGGCCCCTTGTAAAATCGCCAGGCTCAGCAGTTCTTACCGGTGTGGCAACAGGAGAGTCGGGACTCGCTGGCCCGCCAGCCTAGCTGAATTGTTGAGCTTTTGGTTCAGTGAGAGACCCTGTCTCAAAAAAATGAAGCAGAGGGGCCGAGGAGATGGCTCAGCGGTTAAGAGCACTGGCTGCTCTTCCAGAGGACCCAGGTTCAAGCCCCAGCACCCACAGTTCACAACTGTCTGTAACACCAATACCCTCACACAGACACACATGCAGGCAAAAAACACCAGTGCTGCACATGAAATAAAAATAAATAAAATTTAAACAATAATAAAGCGGAGAGCAAATGAGGTAGATATATTTATCATTGATCTCCCTCTGGTCCCTACATGCATGTATGCACATGTATACAGGCGTGTGTACACACACACACACACACACACACACACACACACACACACACAATAATAAGTGCGTAGGGAGGCAGGCACAAGGGAGAAGATTAAGAGAAAGGGACTGAGGCTTTCTAAGGCTAGGAATGGCCGCTCTTCTCTGTAATTCTCACACTCAGGATCCTGATGCAGGAGGAATGCCCCGAGTCTGAGGCCACCGTGGCTACAGTTTGAGAGCCTAACTCACAAAACAGAACACAAGTGTTTTAGCTGGGGGTGTGGCCGGTGAGCATGAGTGTTTGTGTGAGGTCCTGGGTTCCATCTCCAGCACACCTGTAATCCCAGAACTCCCGAGGTAGATAGAGGCAGGAGGACCAGAAGAGTTCAAGACAACCCTTGGGGCAGCCTGTGATGGAACCCAGGTCTAGTCACATGCCGTGCAGGGGGTCTGATCCTTTATGGAGCCATGCTTGCGGTGAGAGGAGGAGGGCCTCTAGAACCCGGAAATAGAATCAAGAGGAGTCATAGGAAGTGGACACATGAGTGGTAGGGGAGGCTTGCACGGGACGGTGACAGTTCGGGAACATGGATTAAATGGGCTAAAAAATGACTCCTGGGATTTTGGCTTCTGGACCTAGATGATTTTCTGAATTAGGAGAGAATCAAGTGTTTCCTGGGACCTGTTGGAACTTAAACCCCACCCACCAGGATCTCACTGTGTAGCCCTGGCTAACCTCAAACTCACTAAGGTCCACCTGCCTCTGCCTCCGGAGAGCTCGGATTAAAGGTGTGCGTCACCACACCTAGCCAGAAGAATCTCTTAGTAACTCAAGTGGACACGGGAAGGTGGAGATCCCAGGCCACCGCTCAGGGGAGCCTGGGTGGGTGCTGGACCTTGTCAGTGATTAAGAAGGGGACAGATAGGAAAGCCAGATGGGACTTCCACCATTGACAGCCCATGATGGGGTACAGTGTGTGAGGAGACAGTGTTGGCTAGAGCCTGTGTGTAACTAATGTGTTCATGTTTCTAAAGTGACATCACTCAGGCCCCAGAGAAGAACTACAGTTTATTCTCATTCTGCAGATTAGAAAGCTGTGGTCCAGATGAAGGGATGACTCAGGACTCCAAAGTCAGACTATTTAACACACCCGTGACCACAAATATTTATCCTTACATGGTGGAAACATGTAAGGTCTTTAGGGGGTGTGTGGCTGGGGTACAGCTTTGGTGGTAGAGCATTTGTCTGGCACGCTTGAGGTCCTGGGATGAACCTCCAGAACTGACAGAAATCATTGTTCTTATTGTTGTTGTTTTCAGTCTCACAAAATCCAGTCTGGGCTGGAAGTTGAAACGTAGCCCAAGCTGACCTCCTCTAACTTTTTATCTTCCTGTCTCTACCTCCCAAGTGCTGGGATCTCAGGCTTATGCCAACACGCCTCACCCTTTCGGCTGTTTGGAAATATGCGACACGTTACTAATTACATTTTCCTGCCATCTAACCGAAACTGTGTACCCTGCTCCCCACCCCCCATGTGCCCTTGTCTAGAACATTATAATAGCTCTTATTCGCTTGGTTCCCACAGTCCGCCTCTCCCTCCTCCTCCTTCTCCTCCTCCAGTCTAGACTTAATTCAATGCCGCGTCCAGAGCTGGTCACAATGTGCCATATTAAAGATGGCCCACATGCCACCGCCCTCCAGCCATGGTGGGGCAGTGCGGCTTTTCGGGGGCGGGAGCCCTGGAGGACAGGACCTTCTGTCCTGTGCACTGGGGTGAGGCGAGGCACCTGGGCCGTCGTCGCAGCTGGCCAGCTCTGGGGCTCTGGACTCCTCCCATTGGCTCCCATATCTTTCATTCTCCCCCCACCCCCGGGGGCACCAAGGCCTGATGAGAAAGTGATTGCTTACACCCCCACCCCCCTTCACCCATGTAGCCCGTTAGCCATGTATCTGTCTTTCCGTCTGCCTGCAGCAAAGCATAGTCAGTCAGTCTGTCCTGTTGCCTGTTAGGCATGTGCACTGGAGGCTAGAGTTGGTTCCTTCCCAGGCTGGGTGTGGTAGAACCTACCCATTACCCCAGCACTGAGGAGGCAAAGGCAGGAAGATTAACACGTGTGAGGGCAGCTCGCGCTGTATAGTGAGTTCCAGACCAGCCAGGGCTACATAGTAGACTGCGTCTCACAAAAAGGAGAGCAGAAAGGGGCTAGTCTCTTCCCTTTTCAGCTTCAGTGGGGTATGCTAACCCTCCCAGCTGCTTAACCCTCCCAGCTGCTTAGAGGGCAAAGTCGACTTAGGAACTGTGCTACTCAGCATCTCTGACTTCAGCATTTGATGCTGGAGTAGCACGCCCCCAGGTGGTTAAAGAGAGCCGTGCGGCCTCTCTGGGCTGTGGACAGATGGGGCCTCCTACTGGCTATGCCCAGGCCAGAGCCTGCTGGCCACACACTACAATCTCTTTCTTTCACTCCTTTGTTCAGCAGTTAGAGGGAGACCTCCCCAGGCACAGGTGACTTTCTGGTTTTTGTTTTTTGTTGTTTGTTTGGTTTTTTGTTTGTTTGTTTGTTTTGTTTTTTGAGACAGGATTTCTCTGTGGCTTTGGAGGCTGTCCTGGAACTAGCTCTTGTAGACCAGGCTGGTCTCGAACTCACAGAGATCCGCCTGCCTCTGCCTCCCGAGTGCTGGGATTAAAGGTGTGCGCCACCAACGCCCGGCAGCATGGGTGCCTTTCTAGGTGAGGATGAAGTGGACAGTTCTGAGCATCCGTGTTAGCCCGAGAGACAGACAGGAAGCAGTTCCAGCAGGACAGAAAAGAATATGGTGACAGGAAAAGGAAGATATGGGAGCAGGTGGCCGCTCAGCAGAAGAGCGTCTGAGGGAGACTTAAATGCAGTGGGAGGGGTGGTCCTAGCAGGAATAGCAAAGGCCTGGAGGTTTTTTCTGGGTTGAGTGACAAGGAGGAGTTGGCGTGGCTGGACTAGGGTCAGAGGGCAGGAAAGTCACGAGGAGAGGCCTGGGGTGAGCTTGGCTGCGGCAAAGTGTTTGGATTCTGCCTGGTTTCTGCCACATGTGAGGATAAAAGATGGTGGAGGCTGGTGGATTGTGAAAATGCTCTCCTTTGCTGCTGGCATCATCGTAGCCTGTTCGCCACGTTCATAGTAGAAGGAAAAGCCTCATCCACAGCCAGAGGGCGGGAAACAGCAACGTTTCCCATCCAACTTCATGGCTACCTCCCAGTGTGGCTGTGGATGCTTGCTGTCTGTCTTTTTAATTTAAAGAAAAAGTTTATAGATTTTATTTATTTTATGTGAATGACTGTTTTGCCTACATGTACGTCTATGCACCATGTGCGTGCCCAGTGCCCGTGGGTGTGAGAAGAAGGCATCAGATCCCCTGGAACTGGAGTTACAGATGATTGTGGGTGCTGGGAATTGAACTCAGGTCCTCTGGAAGAGCAGTCAGTGCTCTTAACCTCTGAGCCATCTCTCTAAGCACTCTTTTCATTTTTCATTTATTTATTGTTATTACCAGGTGTTTTTCAAGATAGGGTTTCTTTGTGTAGTCCTCTGTAGACAAGGCTGGCCTGGAACTCACAGAGATCTGCTTGCCCTGGGTGCCGAGTGCTGGGATTAAGGACATTCACTATCACCACCTGGCTGTACCCCTCTTTTTAAATTAATTATTTTATTTTATGTGCCTGGGTGTTTGGTCTGCATGTGTGTCTATGGAGCATGTGTCTGCAGAATCCAGAAGAGGGCATCAGATCCCCTGGAACTGGAGTTACAGACAGTTGTGAGCTGCCATGTGCTAGGTGCTAGGAATTGAACCAGGGTCCTCTGGGAGAGCAGTCAGTGCTCTTAACCACTGAGCCATCTCTCCAGTCCCTAAACCCCTCTTTAAATAAATTAAATTTTTTTCATCGCTGTTTTGCATTTTCCCAAAAACTTTTTTCTTTTTTTTTTTTTTTTCTTTTTGGTTTTTGGTTTTTCTAGACAGGGTTTCTCTGTGTAGCTTTGGAGCCTATCCTGGCACTCGCTCTGAAGACCAGGCTGGCCTCGAACTCACAGGGATCCGCCTGCCTCTGCCTCCCTGGTGCTGGGATTAAAGGCGCGGGCCACCAACGCCTGGCAGAAGATTGGTTTTAAAATTAAAAAGATGATGTAAGGGGCTGGAGAGATGGCTCAGGGGTTAAGAGCAATGACTGTTCTTCCAGAGGTCCTGAGTTCAATTCCCAGCAACCACATGGGCGGCTCACAGCCATCTGTAATGTGATCTGGTGCCCTCTTCTGGCACGCACTGTATACATGATAAATTAATTAATTAAAAAAAAAAGATGATGAAAAAAATTTAGGCTCTGAGCCTTGGAAGGCTCCACTATCAATGGCCGCTTTAGCCTCCCTGCTGGAGGGAGATGGCCATGGAGCTTTTATAGAGTCAGGGTATCTAGGGCAAGGGGGTGGATAGAGTCGATTCAGCCTCAAAGGATGCAGTACCCTTTACCAACCTAGGAAGGATGCAGAAAGGTATGTGACGTCATATGCACGCCGCTTAGTGGGTCCCCCACCCGTGTCAAGGCACCCGGAAGCCTGTTCAGTTTGTAGCATGCTAACGGTGTGTAAACAGTATGTAGGATGCCATGACCCAATGTGGACGCTTGTGTCGTTGCTGACTCCGGGGGATCGGGTCATTTATCTGTTCCCCTGCGGGTGGGCACGCGGGCTGGAGCGGAGGCTCTGCGTGGAGAACCCAGCAGCGGGCGCACTGGTGGTGGCTTTGCACCTGGGAATGGAAACGTTGGGCATTAGGGAGGGGCGTGCCCGGCTGTGTTAGTTTGCTAGCGCTGCTGTACCGAAGAGCCACAATCTGGCCACGTTAGCAGCAGACATACAGTCTCTCGCAGCTCTGAAAGCCGGGCTGTAACGTGGAGGGGCGGGCAGGGGCGCTGGTCTTCCTTGGCTTGTGGACGGTCTTCTTTCTTGTGTCTGTTTATATCATTGTGTCTATAGCAAAATTCTCCTCCGCCCTGTAAAACAAGCATATATTTTGTGTGGGGCAGGGAGGGTTGTGGAGGTCAGGGGTGGGTTCTGGGGATCAGTTGTCAGGAGAGGCAACAAGCACTTCTACCCACTGAGCCATCTTGCCGGCCCACCCTTCTTCTTTCTTCGCAACGGTATTTGGCAGTTAAGTCACGGGTCTCACACATATTAGGCAAATTCTCTACTCTGCCACGCCCCAGCCCCTCACTGGGGAATTCTAGGCAGGGGCTCTACCACTTTCAGCCCTTTTCCTTTTTCTTTTCTTTCTTCTTCTTCTTCTTCTTCTTCTTCTTCTTCTTCTTCTTCTTCTTCTTCTTCTTCTTCTTCTTCTCCTCCTCCTCCTCCTCCTCCTCCTCCTCCTCCTCCTCTCTCGTTTTGTGGCTGGAGAGACAGCGGTGGAACCAAACTCTTATATTTTTGGTTGTGAGTCTAGCCTTTAATGGCTGAGCCATCTCTCCAGCCCCAGCCCTTTTCTTTTTATAAGATTTTATTTTTGAGCTGGACGGTGGTGGTGCACACCTTTAATCCCTTCACTTAGGATACAGAGGAAGGAGCATCTCTGTGAGTTTGAGGCCAGCCTGTCTACAGAGCAAGTTCCAGGTTAGACAGGGCAGTTACACAGAAAAAACGTGTCTTGAAAAACCAAAACAAGGGCTTGGTGGTGCATGCCTTTAATCCCAGCCCTTGGGAGGCAGAGGTAGGTGCATCTCTGTGAGTTCGAAACTAGCCTGGTCTACAAGAGCTAACTCTAGGACAGCCTCCAAAGCCACAGAGAAACCCTGTCTCAAACAAAAAAACAAAAAACAAAAAAAAAAACAACAAAAAAAAACCACCAACCCTCCTCCCGCCAAAAAAGATTTTGACTTTAGCCAGGCATTGGTGGCGCACACCTTTAATCCCAGCACTGGGGAGGCAGAGGCAGGCGGATCTCTGTGAAAACCCCTGTCTAAAAAATATATATATCTATTTTAATTTTTTTATTTTTATTTATGTGTACATGTGTGGCTATGTATGTCACATGTGTGGTTGCTCATGGAAGCCTGAAGAGGGTGTTGGCTTCTCCAGACCTGGAATTACAGGTGGTTGTGAGCTGCCAGGTGTCAATGCTAGGATTTGAACCCAGGACCTCTGGGAGAGCAACCAGTCCTCTTAACCACTAAGTCATCTCTCCATACTCACCCCTCCCCCTTTAAATGTTTAACTGTAGGCACGCACCACCACTCCTGCCTGGATTTTCCTTTTTAGGTTTGCTTTGCTTGGGGATTTTTGTTGTTATTGTTTTGTTTTTGGAAACAGGGTCTCAGTGCGTAGCCCTGACTGTCCTGGAATTGGCTCTGTAGATCAGTCTGGACTCAAACTCACAGAGATCCACCTGCCCCTGCCCCGAGAGTGCTGGGGTTAAAGGTGTGCGCCACCACTGCCCAGTGAATTTTTCCCTTTTAATGATGCTATCAGCCACAATGCATTGGAAACCACTTTCATGGCCTCGTTTTAACTTGATAATCTGCAAAGACCCTATCTCCAAATAAATCGACATTTTGAGGTCTTTCTTCAACCTGAATTAGTGCTGAAGCTTTTCTCCAAGTGTGCGTACCGGCGAATACGCCTGCTATTTGCTGGAGTGCATTAGAGGTAATTCCAGACATCATACCACATGCCTTGGGAGCATTTTAAAAAGAGAAGAAAGACTTAGCCTGGTTTACATTTTTAAACAAGTCTATTTGTTCTGTGGGAATGTGAGGCAAGGCAAATATTTCACCAGGATGACAAAGGCAAAGAGCAAGCCCTCCCGGGGCAGCATGGAAGGAAGGGACTTCCAGGTGCCCCACGGTCAGCATGCCGTTCCAAGTCCAACAGACCACAGCTTGCTATGCCAGGTTACATGGCTTCAGTGGGGGGGGGGGGGCTCGCATGCTGCTGAAGGCGGAGATCAAGCCAGGATTCAGTCTGTGTTTCTGTCCATCCCCTCTCTGCCAGGACATACAGCAACTCCTCCAGCTCCAACAGCTGGTGCTTGTCCCCGGCCACCACCTCCAGCCACCTGCGCAGTTCCTGCTGCCACAGGCCCAGCAGAGTCAGCCAGGTGAGGTCCCAGCCCAGCTGGTGTCCCCCCACGTGCCTCCAGTCCTCCATCACCTGGCCCCACCCACTGACCTCCTGCCTTCTTGTCTCCCCAGGCCTGCTACCGACGCCAAATCTATTCCAGCTACCTCAGCAAACCCAGGGAGCTCTCCTGACCTCCCAGCCCCGGGCTGCACTTCCTACACAGGTGACTGTCCGCTGAGTTTGTCAAGCCTCTGGCATCTGAGTGAGCGAGGGCTGAGTGGATAGGGAGTTGGTAGAGGCTGGGAAAGTCTCTGCTCCAGGGCCCACCCCACATTCGTGAGCAGTTAAGGGAATTGAGGCCCCACCCTACCCTGCCACCCACTTGCTGTGTAAGAACTGGGGGAAGCCAGCTCCATGTCCAGGTCAGCTCCATTCTTCGTAGAATGAAGGGAATCGAACCAGAGTGGCAAAGCCTTTCTGAACACGGAAGCCTTTGCAAATCTGATGAAATATTATCTCAGAGGCTGGGAAGGTGGCTCGCTTGGTAAAGTGTCCACTGCATAAGCACAAAGACCCGAGTTTGAGGAAGCCTCCGAACCCAGGCTAAGAGCCGAGCATGGTCGTAATTTCATTCTAGGGGCATGGAGGTTGATGATATAGGTGGATCCTTGGCCAGCCAGCTTTCAGGTTCATTGAGAGACCCTGTCTCAAAAAGAAAAAAGAAAGGAAAAAAAAAAAGTAGCCTTAAGCAATTGAGGAGAAACACCTGCCTAATGCAGACTTCAGCTCTCCACATGTACAGACACAAAAGTGAACACACGTGCTCACATGCTCTCACGCACACATGCACACACACACACACACACGTATGTGTGAATTCTGTCAGAAAGACTGAAAAGTCCACAGGCCAACACAGGTCTTGGCTGCTAAATTCCAAATGCCCTGAAAGGCTAGGTGTTCTTGTGACAACAGCGTCAGAAAACCCATTTGTCTGTGAATGCTGTGTCATCTGCTGTGGGGTGGCATCCTTATTCCCCCCAGGGAAGACAGTCCTGCTGCTACCAAAGTGCTAATGTGTCCTAAAGTGATGGCTTGAACTCAGCAGGGGGCTCACATCAGCGTGACTTCCCAGACACACACGCCCAGAATTGTAGACCATCCAAGATCCTTGGGACAGATATCCCTCTACCAAACACCTGCTTCCAGGCTTTCAACTTTAAGGCAGTGAATAACCCCAGAGGAAGGTGTTGCTTCTTGTCCATCCTCCAACTGTCCTCCTTACTCGTTTCTGTGCTTTTCCCTTTCTTTGCAAGCTATTCATTTTAAGACTTTGTTTTATTTTATTTATATTTTGGTAATATTAGAGAGGTAAACCCTCTAATGCTAGACAGGGGCTCTACCACTGAGCCACACCCCCCAGCCCCTCACTGGGGGATTCTAGGCAGGGGCTCTACCACTGAGCCACACCCCCAGCCCCTCACGATTCTAGGCAGGGGCTCTACCACTGAGCCACGCCCCCAGCCCTCTTTTCACATTTTTATTTTGAGATGGTCTTTCCAAGTTCCTCTGGCTGGCACTGAACTCACTCTGACCTTAAAATTAGAAGCCTCCTGTTTGTTCTCCTGAGCAGCTGTACGTGTGCTATCAGGCCTTTAATTTTTTTTTAGAGCAGTTTTAAATGCACAGTGAAACTGAGCTCAAGATAGATCCCATATGCCTCCTATCCTCCGCGTGCACCACCCGCCCCGTTTTCAGCATCCTCAACCCAAATAGTACTCATTTGTAGTCCAGGCAGCCACACGGCATCACCACATCTGTAGACTGAGCCTCAGGCTTCACCCTAAACCTATGTTGGAGGAGGGTTGGACAACTTGCTAATTAGTAACCTTAATCCCCGAACAATTCAGTGGGCAGCCAGAGTCACAGTGATGGTTTCCATGTAGGGAATGTAGGCCCAAGGAGGAGGCTTAAGACTAAGAAAGACTGAGCTACCCCAAAAGGTCAGTGGCAGAGGATACTGGAGGTGGAACCCACTGCCCCCAGCTCGAGATTTGAGCCCATTGAGCCATCAGCTAAAGACTGGGGGCTCCTTCCGGGAGTTGGGGGTCTCTAAGGGAAGGTGAAAAGTTCTGGTAATTGATTGCAGCAAGGCCATGAGAGAAACATTTGCAGGGTTAGCGATTAGTGCGCGTGTCCTGGGCAGTGAGGGGAGTCGGAAGAGAGCAGGCACACAGCCACTGGCCAGCCACACGCGGGTCCTCCACCCTGCATCCCATCCGCCCGCCCACCCCACCAGGCTGTGACTCGCCCCACGCTGCCCGACCCGCACCTCTCACACCCGCAGCCCCCAAAATGCTTGGAGCCGCCATCCCACCCGGAGGAGCCTAGTGACCTGGAGGAACTGGAACAATTCGCTCGCACCTTCAAGCAACGCCGCATCAAGCTGGGCTTCACACAGGTCTGGGGGGCCACCTTCTGGGGTGGCAAGGGTGGAGGGGGTGGTGACGGGGGTGTTTGGATCTGGCCTTGGACCAGGAGACACCACCACCCCCCCATCCCCGCTGCCCTCCTTGACTTCCAAAACCCCACCTCCTCCTCTCTGGACCAGGGTGACGTGGGCCTGGCCATGGGCAAGCTCTATGGCAACGACTTCAGCCAGACGACCATTTCCCGCTTCGAGGCCCTCAACCTGAGCTTCAAGAACATGTGCAAGCTCAAGCCCCTGCTGGAGAAGTGGCTCAACGACGCAGGTGAGCCTGGACAACCCGGGGCACACACACGGGGGAGGGGAGGGGAGGAGAGGGGGGGCGGGAAGTGATGCTCACACCCCTGTCTCCCTCCCTGTCTCCGCAGAAACGATGTCTGTGGACTCAAGCCTCCCCAGCCCCAACCAGCTGAGCAGCCCCAGCTTGGGTTTCGACGGGCTGCCGGGGCGGAGACGCAAGAAGAGAACCAGCATCGAGACGAATGTCCGCTTCGCCTTAGAGAAGAGTTTTCTAGCGGTGAGCTTCGCCCCCTGGCGACCGGCACGGGTACCGGGCGGAGGGACCCAGCTCAACCGCCCTCCCTCCCTCCCTCTCCCTCTGCCCGGCAGAACCAGAAGCCTACCTCAGAGGAGATCCTGCTGATCGCAGAGCAGCTGCACATGGAGAAGGAGGTGATCCGCGTCTGGTTCTGCAACCGGCGCCAGAAGGAGAAACGCATCAACCCCTGCAGCGCGGCCCCCATGCTGCCCAGCCCGGGAAAGCCGACCAGCTACAGCCCTCACCTGGTACCCAGAGCTGGGGGTGGGGGGGACACGCCAGGCATCGTGTAGGGGTCAGGGATGCTGCCTGTAGGCATCTGAGTCAAAGAGAGCCCACAAGAGAGCCCAGAGGAGTTGATTCTGGGAACAGTATGTCACATACAGAGCACAGCCACCAAGGGACACAGTTTCCAGGAAAACATGTCACCACCACCCGCTGAGTGGAGGTCAGAAGACAACTCTCGAGGGTTCCTTCTCTCCTTGCACCCTGAAGTTCCCAGGGATCAAACTCAGGCCATCGGGTTTGGCAGCAAGTGATTCTACCCACTAACCCACACACACACACACACAGGCCCCAAACTGTCGTCCTGTGTGGTAGGTACAGGCTCCCACGTATATTGACATTACCATGAGGGAGGGCTTACAGCATATTCCAGGTAAGAATTCACGGGTTCCAACCCACAGAGACTGGAAGAGCCATCCCTAGGCCCGTGAGGTACCTGCAGCATCACACGGGTCTACTTAGTTAACGGACACACCTGGGACATCCTTTATTCCGTCCCTTTATTGCCGTGGGATAAAGGCTGTGATATCCAGAGAAACCCCTCAACTCCAGGGCCGGGGAGAAAGGAGGGCCCTTCTGCGAGTTAGCCAGCCACGTGAAGGGGGAACTGCCCAGAAGGCCACGTGCTGCCCGGTCCAGCATGTACACAGGCACAGAGGCCAAGACATGCTCAGTGCGACGCAGTGGGGTGGCAGCGGGAGCTGCTGGGGCTGGGGCTGGGGCTGGG